>NC_044993.1:14304527-14604527 GCF_008728515.1 Papio anubis
GAGGGGAAGTGAGGGGAAGGGAGGGGGAGGGAGAGGAAGAGAGGGGAAGGGAAGTGACAGGAAGGGAAGGGAGGGGAGGGGAAGGGAGGGGAAGGGAAGGGGGGAGGGGAAGGGAGGTGAAGGGAAGTGGGGAGAGGAAGGGAGGGGAAGAGAGGGGAAGGGAATGGAAGGGAGGGGAAGGGAATGGAAGGGATGGGAAGGGAGGGGAAGGGAAGGCAATGCAACAGCTCCAGTGGAAATTCAAGTCCTCCTTCAACTGCATCCAAAAAATAATAATTTTTACTAGATATCTGATGTAGAGAAAGCATACCCTGTCCAGATACAGGATAATCTCCCAAAAGTGGATGACAAGTTCAGTCATGACTGTGGCCAGATGGACACCTACAAAATACAAGCCAAAACACTTTCACAAAAATTTGAAAGAATCACAGATTATTATTAAAGCAACTTATTTCCCATGAGAGAAAATCCCATGACAATGAGTTGAGAGCTCTGTTGGCTAAGACACATCTTTGTACCTTAAGAAAAGGAAATGTGAGGCCGGGTGCGGTGGCTCACGCCTATAATCCCAGCACTTTGGGAGGCCAAGGCGGGTGGATTACTAGGTCAGGAGATCGAGACCATCCTAGCTAATACAGTGAAACCCCGTCTCTAGTACAAATACAAAAGAATTAGCCGGGTGTGGTGGCGGGCGCCTGTAGCCCCAGCTACTCAGGAGGCTGAGGCAGGAGAATGGCATGAACTGGGGAGGCGGAGCTTGCAGTGAGCTGAGATCCCGCCACTGCACTCCAGCCTAGGAGACAAACCGAGACTCCATCTCAAAAAAAAAAGAAAAGAAAAAAGAAAAGGAAATGTGGGCTGGGCATGGTGGCTCACGCCTGTAATCCCAGCACTTTGGGAGGCTGAGGTGGGTGCATCACAAGGTCAGGAGTTCGAAACCAGCCTGGCCAGCATGGTGAAACCCTGTCTCTACTGAAAATACAGAAAAAAAAAAAAAAAAACTAGCCAGGCATGGCGGCACACGCCTGTAGTCCCAGCTACTTGGGAGGCTGAGGCAGGAGAATTGTTTGAACCTGGCAGGCAGAGGTTGCAGTGAGCCGAGATTGCACCCCTGCACTCTAACCTGGGTGACAGAGCAAGACTCCATCTCAAAAAAAAAAAAGAAAAGAAAAGGAAATGCAACTTGTTGAATACATAGTGTGAAGATAAAATAAAAAAGAAAATGCATATCTGACACCAAAAAAAGAAATGAAGAAAACGTAACATTTTCAAAAATATACTTATGTCCCTGATCTTGCAAATGGGGTATTTGTCAGAAGCACCACCAGGGCATCCTCTGGATTTCCACATCCCCAAAGAAAGAGAAGCAGCTTCCACTATAAAAAAGAATGAGATCCCATCACTTGCAACAGTATGAATGGAACCAGAGGTCATCATGTTAAGTGAAATAAGCCAGGCACAGAAAGACAAACATTGCATGTTCTCACTTAATGTGGAATCTAAACATCAAAATAATTGAACTCATGGATATAGAAAGTAGAAAGATGGTTACCAGAAGCTGGGAAGCGAGTGGGGAGTTGAGGGGAGGTGGGGAAGGTTAATGGATACAAAAAAAATAGAATTAATAAGACTTACTATTGATAGGGTGACTATACTCAATAACAACTTAATTGTACATTTTAAAGTAAAGAGTGTAATTATATTGTTTATAACTCAAAAGATAAATGCTTAAGGGGATGGCTACCCCATTCTCCATGATGTGCTTATTTCACATTGCATGTTTGTTTCCAAACATCTCATGTATTCCATAAACTTATACAACTACTATGTACTCACAAAAAAAAATTAATAAAATAAATTAAAAATCAAAAAATATTTTACAAAGGAACACCAAGCTGTGACTGATGGGAGATCCAGCATTCGTCCCAAGGTCAGGATCCCAGGAGAAAGAGGCCTCCCTCAGGTCAACTCCACCCTGACTCAACAGATCCTTCACAAGGTCCACAAAGAGCATGACCTGGTGCTCCTGGTGCGGGCTGCCACAGCTCAGGACTTTCTTTCTATTCAACATGCTCACTAGACCAGAGTTCCACTGGTCCAGGCCCTGGTCCTCCACCTCATCCCCTTGTCGGACCTCAGATGTTTAGAGCGTCTTAAAGCAACAGGTCCTAAGAAGAGAAATCTCTGCTCTTCCCCTGTTCCAGAAATCCAGGACACAATTGCCTAGGAATCCTTTTCACCAAGGAGCTTCCCTGGCTGGGCACATCCTCCCCATCCTCCTCTGGCCACAAGAAATGTTGGACACAAAGCACTGTCCACTCAGCCTGAAAACAAAAGTGAGTCACCCCTGGGTAGATCCCACCTCCCATTGAGCATGCTACTACAGAACCACAACCACAAGAGCCCTTTTCCTCTCTTCTACAGTAATTTTCATTTTTCTATTTTAGTTTTATCGCCAGTGATTATATCATGTATAAGATGAAAAAAGATAAGATTCTGCTTCATAATGTGCTTTGCCTATAGATTATTTCAATGACAATGCTAATAAATTAATTACTTCCATTTTATTCTATTTGTGAGTAGCATAATTACAGTTTTATGTTGTTTTTAGCAAAGCCTCTAAAATAATCCAGGAAAACAGCAACTACTTTATTCCAGCTTTCTTTTTAAATAATTTTATTTGATTCTCTATCGGTTTTATTGCCATAATTTAATGTATTAATAATTACACATCTCAAATGAAGACCTGATAGGATTACGATGTTTATAGGATTGCAGTTTTAAAATGTGCATGATGCAGATGGGAATCATATTTAACCCTGACAGCACAAGCTTCCTTCTCACCCCAAACTCCCTAGGGGTGTCCACTGGGAAGCCACCTTCAAACCTTGACTCTGAAGGGTGTCTCAGATGGGTTTACGGGTCAAACCCAACACTCTTCACTGAGGACCAGCCCCAGGCAAAATTATGTGAACGGCTTTTTGAGGACCCCTGATTCTCTTCCCTGTTCTGTGTCCTCTCTGCCCCATCACTAGCCTGCACTGACAGTTGGAAGGACCACAAAGGCTAAGCAATCAACCCTTTCCCCATCTCCTCCCTGAACTGTCTCACCTTTACAACTGTGAGGCCAATGTCAGCATTTAAAAACCATAAATAAGACCACGGGCCATGCTGCTCAAAGCCCTCCAGTGCCTCCAACTTACACTGAGACTCAAATCTATGCTCTCCCGGCCCATGAGGTTGTCCATGCCCTGGTCCATGCAAGTGTATACCTACAGGCACCTCCTGTAACTCCACTGACCATGCTTTTGTCCAATTAGCATGACAGGCTCACTGAGTCTCAGAATTTTGCACTGGGCATTTCCTCTGCTGAGAATGCCTTTACCCCACATATGTGGCGGCTGCCTCCTTCATTTAGATACCAACTGTAATCCTGTCTTCTTAAAGTGCCCTTTCCTGACCCCTGTAGCTTAGTGATGGTGCTTCCTCATCCCTGTCTGATATGGTTAGGCTCTCTGACCCCACCCAAATCTCATCTTGAATCCCCCTTGTAATCCCCATTACCCCACGTGTCAAGGGAGAGACCAGGTGGAGGTCATTAAATCACGGAGGCAGTTTCCCCCATACTGTTCTCATGATAGTAAGTGAGTTCGCACGGGATCTGATGGTTTTATAAGTGTTTGGTAGTTCTTCCTGTATTCACTATCCCTCCTGCCACCTTGTGAAGAAGGTGTCTTGCTTCCTGTTCACCTTCCACCATGATTGTAAGTTTCCTGAGGCCTCCCCAGCCATGCAGAACTGAGAGTCAATGAAACCTCTTTGTTTTACAAATTACTCAGTCTTGGGCAGTTCTTTATAGCAGTGTGAGAACGAACTAACACATTCTCTATTCCTTTGGTCCTGTTTATTACTTCATAGCACTCCTCCTTTCTGAATCATCTTGTTTCTGCGTTTATTCCTTGTGTATTTTCTGCATCATCCTCTGCACTGTATGGGCTGGTGCGGCAGAGAGATTCTTACTCCCTCTGTGTAGCACAAGACTCATTAATGCTGTTTATATAGAAGGCAGGGGAAGCTCAAGTTTGTGGGAAAAGAGGAAAGAGGTGTTAAGGAAAAAGACATGGCAGGATAGCCACTGGCCTCCTGCACCACAGTGTTGAGCAGGGCAGAGCTTGGGTGCTTTTGTGTTAAAGGAAAAGCTACTGGTCCTCAGAGGCTGAGATTATTTCACTGACTTGGATTGTCCTTAACAATACAAGGAACCTGCAAGTGCTTAACAATCAGCTCTGCCCTGGGTATTATCACTCATATTCCTGAGGCCCACAACTCACAACACATAGAATTCTTCTCCCCATCCCTTTTGTAAACCTGGACCGGGAGTTGGAAAGGACCTCAGACACCAAGCTGCTAGCTTTCCTGCATTGCCCCCTCTGATATGGTTTGGCTCTGTGTCCCCACCCAGATCTCCTCTCAAATCGTAATCCCCATGAGGGAGGTAACTGATTGGATTATGGGGGCAGCTTTCCGCATGCTGTTCTTGTGACAGTGAATGGATTCTCACTAGATCTAATGGTTTTATAAATGGTAGTTTTTCCTACCATTTATAAATGGGAGGCACTGGGAGGCACTCATTAAGGATTTGGGAAAGTGAGCAAGAAATGGACAAGTGAATCTAGTGAGAAGACCTCTGAGATCTCAGACCTGCCCACACATCAGAGTAAGGCTGTTCTGGGCCTCCCGGGGCAGGACCCACACACCTGGGGGTACTTCCTTGGTGCCTACCTAGGACCCAGGTGCTCCCAATTGCCTGAACATTCCCTCAGACACCCTGGCTTTTCTCTAGAGTCTGCACCACCCTTATATGTGGGTTTCTCACTGGCTTCTTTGTGTCCAGCCCCTGCCAGTGAGTCTTAAGATTCTATGTCAATGGGGATGATGGGGATGAATGGTAAGGCCAGTTACAGGTAAAAGAGGAAGAAGATGCTTAAGAAAAGATAAATGGCTGGGTAGCAAATTGCTTACTGAACCACAGTTGAGCACCAAAGAGCTTAAGGGTTTTTGTGTTTATGAAAAGGCCTCTGAACCCCAGGGATCCAGGTCATTTGACTGGCTTGAGTAATTCCTAGTGAGGAGGCAGCCATGCAGAGGCATTTATCAGCTCTTGCCTGATAGCGTTTGCAAATATTTGTGAGGCACCCAATGCCTGAAGCACAGAGTGCCATATAAATTTACGCCATGTTTTGTTTATCCCAGTTAACTTCCCATATGGCTAATCTCTACTACAGGAATTACATTCAAACATCAGGAAGCTGGCTTTCAAACAAGCTCTGAATCACATAACTTGGAGAAGTGGTTGACAGCTCAGGTGCAGAGCCAGATGCCTGGGAACTAGTCTAATTCTGCACCTTCCCTGCTGTGTACCTTGGACCTGTTACTTAATTAACATTCAGGTTCCTTGACTTTCTCATCTCTAAAGTAAATGAAAGTTGTATAGGCTAAATGAAATGAATTCATTTTAAACTCTTAGCACATGTTAAATCTCTGTGTGATTTGCTGTTTTTAGCATCATATTCTTTTTTATTTATTTATTTACTTATTTCTTTATTGATATGGAATTTTGCTCTTGTTGCCCAGGCGAGAGTGCAATGGCATGATCTTGGCTCACTGCAACCTTCGGCTCACTGCAACCTCCACCTCCCAGGTTCAAGCGATTCTCCTACCTCAACCTCCTAAGTAGCTGGGATTACAGGCATGCGCCACCACATCTGGCTAATTTTGTATTTTTTAGTAGAGATGGGGTTTCTCCAGATTGGTCAGGCTGGTCTTGAACTCCCAACCTCAGGTGATCCTCCCACCTCGGCCTCCCAAAGTGTTGGGATTACAGGCGTGAGCCACTGCACCTGGCCAGCATCATATTCTAAGGTGATGATAAACTTGGCATTGAATCCAGGACCTCTGCTCCCATATCTTTTTCACTTTCCAAGATCTGAAAAATTGCTGTTCTGTGTTCAACTTGTACACTGTTTGGAAATGTGGAGAGTATGAGGACCTCTCATGGTGAGAAATTGTAAATATCATTCACTTGAAGAAGGGTCCCTAGTGATTGTGAATAGGCATCTGCTTTGACCAGTTGTGTACAGGTTGGAAGCATGGACCACGCCTTTCAAGGGGCAGATCCAAGCCCCAGTGGGCACAGGGAAAGGGAAGGGCTCAGCAGGAAATCTTGAATACTAGATGGCAAAAACAACCCCCAGGGCTCTGGAAAATTAAGGGTAAAAGGGGGCATTTCAGGCTCACTGTGAGTGATAAAGGAATGCAGGGAAAGTCACTAATTCATGCAACCCCTATTAGAACGCAAAGGGCATACTTTCTGGGTATTGGCAAAATGTGGAGCTCACTGTCAGAATAAATGGGAGGGTATAATTAAGGGAATGTTGGAAGTAAAGAAACATTCAGGGCTTCTCTGGAATAACAGCTGAAACCCAGTGAGTGTTCAAATCCAGTAATTCACGTCACCACCGTCTGAGTATCATATAATGCCATCATTTGACTCTGAGCCTTTTTGTGTTCAGAATGCAGTGATTTTTCTGCCTCACAACTGGCCATTGGAATCCTGCAGAACTTTACAGAGACCACTCACTGCTTGGTGTGGGAATTTGATAGGATTATAGTTTTCAGATGATGCTCTGTAACTGTAGATTATTTCGATGTGACTTATTTGTGCTTCCATATTATTATATTTGTAGAGAGTAGTAGAGTGACAGTATTTTGTGGTTGCTAATAAGTCCATGAAAATAGTACAGAAACAATTTTATTTTGTCTTCTAAAATGATTTAGACTTTCGTCCCCTCTTCTGCTTATGTATCATTGCTAGTATTTCAGTAGGGATGGGATTTTGGTTGACTCCCTTTAACAAGGCCCTATAACAAGAACCTTAGAGAGAATTTTACATGAATAGTTTCACAACTAGAAAAATTTAGAATGCACGATTCTGTTCATTCATTGCGATTCACGTCAGGATTGAGGTGAAATTAACACCTAGATGACAGTGGGATTGGAAGTCAAGAAAGGAAGCTTATTCAGTGAAAACTACATACTATTGTAACCATTCCTGGTGCATTTGGCTCCAATTTGAGGCTATGAAGCTGCAGCCTAGAGGTCATCTTGAACTTGCACATAGCAGTGCTGAATCTGCCACTGTCCCGGTGTGTCCTTCACACACACACACGGTGCTCCTGTGGACCTCACTCAGCAGTGGCTCTTGATCAGCACTTTATGGATCCATGCCCCACATACCATGAACACACCCCACAGTGCCATGTTTCCCATCTGGTTGGGGCTGAGGAGGGCTGCAGCCCCTGTTGTAGTTTGGAGACGATCTTCCTTCTTGATGGCCTTCTAGTCAGTGTTGAAGTCCTCCAAGGTGCAGCTCCTAAGGGACAAGAGTGTAGATGAGCCATGTAGATACCTCTGGATGTTGAAACTTGCTGTATTAGTCAGGGTTCTTCAGAGAGACTGAACCAGTGTGGTGGATGGATGGATGGATGGATTGACTGAGGAGAGAGAGACAGGATATTTGTTAGGGCAATTTGGTAATATGATTATGAAGGTTGAGAAGTCCCATTACAAGTCATCTGCAAGCTGGAGATCCTGGGATACTCCCGGAAGCTCAGTCCAAGCCCAAAGGCCTCAGAACCAGGGAAGCCAATGGTGTAGCTCTCAGTCCAAAGCCAAAGACCTGAGAACCCAGGGCGTCACGGGCATAAGTCCTGATGCTCAAAGGCTGGGAGCATGGAGTTCAGATGTCTGAGGCAGGAAAAGAAACAAAATAAGTGGAGAGAGAGATCAACTCTTCTTTTCTCTGTTTTTGGTCTATCGGGGTCCCCATCTTATTGGATGGTGCCTGCCTATATTGAGGGCAAATCTTCCCCCACTTAATTCACTCAGATGCATATGCCAATCTCTTCTGGAAACACCCTCACTTTAGGTATTCCTTCATCCAGTCAAGTTGACACCTAAAATTAACCATCACACACTAGGGATGGAGGACATGGCTTTGTAGCCTCACAACCTTTTTTCTAAGGAGGGCTGGTCCCTTCTATTGGGAAATGAACTTTAGAAACCAAGATTTGAGTACCAACTGTGCTCATTACTACTGAGGTGTCATTGTTTCCAGAACTTTTTAATAGACAAAGCTATGAAATAAACACACACACACATATACACACACATTATGAATTCATACTAATAACCCTAATTCCAGTCAATACCCTGGGACTGGTCCTCTCTTCCCTCTTTCATATCTGTATCTTCTTTTTCCAATAATGGGGCCCTATTTCCCAACAACTGCAATATATTTAATCATGCTCTAAGTTATATAATATATATAAAAGACACTTCAGTGGCTCACACCTGTAATCCTAGCACTTTGGGAGGCCAAGGCAGGCAGATCACAAGGTCAGGAGTTTGAGACCAGCCTGGCCAACATGGTAAAACCCTGTCTCTACTAAAAATACAAAAATTAGCCAGGCATGGTGGCAGGCACCTGTAATCCCAGCTATTCGGGAGGCTAAGGCAGGAGAATCACTTGAACTCAGGAGGTGGAGGTTGCAGTGAGCCGTGTTCGTGCCATTGTACTCCAGCCTGGGCGACAAGAGCAAGACTTCGTCTCAAAAAACAAAAACAAAAAAACCACTTCAGAATTGCTAGACTCATATCCCTTCAAAAAACACACCTATCAAATGTCCTTAAGAATTCTTGAGGTTTTTTTTTTTTTCATTCAAGAAACATTAATGATTTACCAAGAACCAGGCACTATAAGAGGTGTTTGCACCTGTTTGATCTCATGACACTCAGGTAAACACTGAGGTCATTATTTTTATTGCACAGATTGGAAAGCAGGCTGGGAGAGGTGAAATTAAGTCCTGTGGCCCTGAGTAGGCAGTAACAGTGCTCATAGTATCAGACTCAGGTCTTCTAACTGTAGATAGCATCCTCACCACTCTTGCCCGGCTGCCCTCTCTGTTAGTTTCCCAGCAGTGGCTTCAGAAAGCTGAAGGAAAGAAGCCTCAAATTGGACTTCATAAAAGGCTGCATTGTGATGGTTTTCTTAAAAGCCAGGGTTTGGCTTTACAGTGTTAGAAATTCAATACCTGACCATTCCACTTGTCCAGGATAACCAAATGCTAGAAACAGTCATTCGTCCTCTGTTGTAGCCAGGTGCACACCTATCAAAGATTAGGCACCAGAAAATGAACATTAATTACCAAAGTGTGGCTTACAAGGCACAAGACCCAAACAAAAAAAGGTTGGTTGATCTTAAGGAATGTGGGATCTAGACTATGCCTGTTGGTTGATTCCTATTGCCCAAGAAAAACCCTCTCCAATAACTTTTTAATAACTAGACACTTAAAATAGTCAGGTTTCATCTCTGCCTGAGACAGCTCCAGAGGACACACCACAGCAAATTCTGTTCTTTCTCTACTCCTCCTTTTCTTACCAGGGCAGCTCTGGAAATATAGCTGAGAAAGCTTATTATTTTCCTAAACAATAGATAGCTAAGAAAGTTCATTATTTTTTCTTAAACATGTTTTTTTTTCTATTCTCTTTTTTTATAGGTGTGTTTGCTTAAAAGAACTCCAAATGATCCAGAGAGCTGCAGGAGCTTCAGGACCCTTCCCCAGTTGCCAGAGGACAAGAAGTCAGCTCAAGGCTGGGGCAAACTGGAACCAGCAACTGCTTGTTACTTTTAGATCATTAACATGTCATCTTAATACTAAACTCCCCACCTATAGGAGAAAATCATCACCATTTACCGAAAGTACCTGGTATGAAAAGGTATGTTTATGAGTTATACCAGCTTGTCCAGGGTTCTTCTCTTCACGTGATTACATACCTCCCCACCCCACATCTAACTCCTCACAATTCCCCCAGCTTCCTGTCTCTAATGGAGAAGCTGCTTTCATTTATTTATTTATTTACTTATTTATTTAGAGACGGAGTCCCGCTTTGTCACCCAGGCTAGAGTGTAGTGGCACATCTCAGCTCACCACAACCTCTGCCTCCCAGGTTCAAGCAATTCTCATGCCTCAGCCTCCCAAGTAGCTGGGATTACAGGCACCTGCTACCACACCCAGCTAGTTGATTTTTTTTTCATTTTTAGCAGAGACACAGTTTCGCCATGTTGGCCAGGCTGGTCTCGAACTCCTGACCTCAGGTGATCCGCTCGCCTCTGTCTCCCAAAGTGCTGGGATTACAAGTGTGAGCCACTGCACCCAGCCGGAGAAGCTGTCTTTAGAGCAAAACCTCTCTCCGTCTCCATTCCTGGCCAGGAATAAAATCTACTTGCCTTCCCCCAACCTCCCCCGCAATTGAATGTTCTTTCTTTGCAACAGATGCTGAATAGGGAAAGAACTCAGTTTATCAACGACACTTTCCCTTCCTCTTTCTCCTTTTTGGTCCTCCTTCCTCCTTCCCTTTCCTTTTTTTCCTCTTCCTCATTCTTTTTAGATTCCATGGTGACTGTGTCACTTCTGTCTGTATTTGTCCCTTTACGATTTTTTAAAACATATTTTATCCTAATCTTAATAAATTCTGACTTGTGACACCTGGGAAACATTCTAATTTATGTTAGTGATGAGTGGGCATTTCAAGAGAAGAGAGTGTAACTGCCCAACAGATTCATCTTGCCTGCTGCCTAGACAGAGCCAATTTATCAGGACTGGGGAATTGCAATAGAGAAAGACTAATTCATACACAGCCGGCTGTGTGGGAGACCGGAGTATTATTATTACACAAATCAGTCTCTCTGAGCTTTGGGGATCAAAGATTTTTTCTTTTTTTTTTTTTTTTTTTTTTTGAGACAGAATCTCACTCTGTCGCCCAGGCTGGAGTGCAGTGGCGCGGTCTCGGCTCACTGCAAGCTCCGCCTCCTGGGTTCACGCCATTCTCCTGCCTCAGCCTCCCAAGTAGCTGGGACTACAGGCGCCCGCCACCACGCCTGGTTAATTTTTTTTTGTATTTTTAGTAGAGGCAGGGTTTCACCGTGTTTGCCAGGATGGTTTCGATCTCCTGACCTCGTCATCCACCCGTCTCGGCCTCCCAAAGTGCTGGGATTACAGGCGTGAGCCACCGCTCCCAGCCCGGGATCAAAGATTTTAAGGATAATTTGGTGGGGGGTGGGGCGCCAGTGAGCTAGGAGTGCTGATTGGTCAGGTCAGAGATGGAATCAAAGGGAGTTGAAGCTGTCTTGCACCGAGTTAGTTCCTGGGTGGAGGCCACAAAATCAGATGAGCCTGCTTATCAATCTGGGTGATGCCAGCTGATCCATCAAGTACAGGGTCTGCAAAATATCTCAAGCACTGTTCTTGGCTGTACAATAGCGATGTTATTCCCAAAAGCAACTTGGGGAGGGTCGGAATCTTGTAGCCTCCAGCTGCATGGCTGCTACTTAGCCTCCAGCTGCCTGACTCCTAAACCATAATTTCTAATACTGTGGCTAATTTGTTAGTCCTACAAAGGCAGTCTAGTCCTCAGGCAAGACAGAGTTTTGTTTTGGGAAAGGGCTGTTATCATCTTTGTTTTAAATTAAGTTCCTCCCAACGTTAGTTTGGCCTACGCCCAGGAATGAATAAGGACAGCTTGGAAGGTACAAGCAAGATGGAGCTGGTTAGGTCACATCTCTGTCACTGTCTTAGGTATTATTTTGCAATGGCTATTTCAAGAGTAGTGTCTCTTTATTGGGTGTCCTCTACTTTTTCTGACCCATATTTCTTATCTTCAGTTAAATGATATCTTTTGTTATTCTTGAAGGATATATAATAATTTCTCAGGGAATTCAGGTAGGAGAGGTGAAACTGGTCACTTGTAACTAGAACTAGTAGTGGGAGAAACAGATTGACAGTGGAAGAGGCATGGTACAAATATCTCCTAAATTAGCTCTTGTGAATGGAGAAGGGAATATTTAAAATTTCTAGTGAGAGTGTAGGTGAACACAGGTTTGGCCACCCGCTGCTGGAAAATTCAGATAACAAGCACTGGGGTGGTATAAAGAATGTGACTTTTATTCCAAAGCCTAGTTGAACAGAAGCAGTACAGACTCCTGCCTCAAAGGAACTGCTTCAGCTTTCTGGACAGAAAGCAGAGGCTTTAAAGGAGGATTTGGGGTGAATGCCACGCAGGGTAGGGGACAAGGAGGCGCAGGATCTACATGACTTGCTTTAATGTCTTATCTAACAGATGGTCTGGCTGGTGCCATCGTGGGCAGAGCTAGGTTATAAATTGACCATTTTCTCGAGACAATCTGCTGGGAGCAGGTGAGAGTGACAGAGAGTGTCTGGTTTGGTTCAACATTTGATCCTTAGAATTTCTAAGCAAACACATAGTTAGATAAACTTGCCATGCAGGAAGTACCTGGTAGAGAGACGGTAAAGGTTATAATTGCATCCCTAAAGAACTCACAGGTGAACACACAGGGAAAAAGAGAAAACATAAAAATAATTTTTGGTAAAATGGAGGCCAGGCACAGTGACTCACGCCTGTAATCCCAGTACTTTGGGAGGCCAAGGTGGCCAAATCACCTGAGGTCAGGAGTTCGAAACCAGCCTGGCTAACATGACAAAACCCTGTCTCTACTAAAATACAAAAATTAGCCAGGCGTGATAGCAGGTGCCTGTAATCCCAGCTACTTGAGAGGCTGAGGCAGGAGAATCGCTTGAACCTGGGAGCCAGAGGTTGCAGTGAGCCAAGATCACACCATTCCATTCCAGCCTGGGTGACAGAGTAAGACTCCGTCTCAAAAAAACAAAAAAGAAAGAAAAATGGGGTACTCGATGACAACTCCTCACTGTCAAATTCCACTAAATTGCTTTGGGATTTGAGTGTCCTATTCATTTTGGCTACTTTCTGCTGAAAGGAGGCATAGCTGTAGGGCATCAAAATGGAATCTACTTGCCTGAAGTTGGAAATATTCTCAAGTTTACAGCAGGATCTTGCTGAAGCATTATGATGAGGAGATCCAAGAGTTTCTGAGGACATTTGTCTTGCATCCCCATACAGTGTGTGTAACAGCAATAAAAGCCACAGAAGCTGGAGAGGTCACTGTGCAGAATATTAATTATATTATAGATAAAAGTCTTCCATGCACTAGGAAGCTGACTACATCATAGGGTCCTGATAGGGGACATCTATAACAGAAATATGGAAATCTAATGCATGGATAGCTTGAGTTATCATGTGAGAATAATATGGTATTATATATAATACTCAGCCTTAATTAATGCACAAGTACTGCCCTGGGCAGTAGTCAGGCTGTCTAAAGCCCTATAACTTAACGACGTTATGGGATTAGACACGGCATTAGTTTCCTTGTGCATGTCTTGTACGACTGAGGATATGTTTCTGGAGACATCTGAGAAGTACACACAGCATTTAGTCTTGATTATAGTGCACGGTCCCAACTGTGAATTGTACCCTGAGTTCCTGGGGTGATACAACAGGTTGATTAAATATACATATTTAACAAGTTATAGGAGGAGTTATAAGTATTCATGAAGGTAGTCCTGACACATGTGTATTGAACAAATATAACATATGACTCATGTTTATTTTGGGATGGAGACTTACCATTTTACTATTAGGCCTTTTATGTCAAAAAGTCTTTTCAGGACATAAAGGCATGCAAGTGTGACTTTTCTGTAAACTAGCCAGAACTGGTCCAAGGTCAGTGGTCTTTTATCAGGAGAAAGTTACTGACATTAATTCCTTGTCTAAATAAAGCTATACTTATGGCTGGTGGAACAGGGGCTGAGGATTATTTAGTCATCTTATTTCGAGGCCAGTACTTATTTGACTGCTAGAGAAGAAGAGAAAAGTTGTGGCAACTATAAACATAATTTACTTTTTTTTTTTTTTTTTTTTTTTTGAGACGGAATCTCCCTGTGTCACTCAGGCTGGAGTGCAGTGGCATGATCTTGGCCTGCAAGCTCCGCCTCCTGGGTTCACGCCATTCTCCTGCCTCAGCCTCCCAAGCAGCTGGGACTGCAGGTGCCCACCACCATAGCCAGCTAATTTTTTTGTATTTTTAGTACAGACAGGGTTTCACCATGTTAGGCAGGATGGTCTCAAACTCCTAACCTTGTGATCCACCCGCCTCGGCCTCCCAAAGTGCTGGGATAACAGGCATGACACACCTCGCCCAGCCCATAGTTTACTTTTTTAAGGATAGGAGTGTGTGACTTCCCCTTTCCTGGCATGGTCTTAGGTCTTGTTTATAATCTGGTATTTTATTGTTATAAAGAGTTTGTTTTGCAGCCTTATAATTTTTATTTCAATATGAATGCTAATCAGCTGTGCCTGAATTCAAAAAAAGTGGGGGAAGGTTTAGCAAGGCATGTTGACCATCTCCCACACCACCATCACTTCTCATCATTGCCTGAACTAGTTTTTCAAGTTTTTTAGGTGGGGAGGGTCCTGTCTGGCCAAGAGGGAGTTAAGGCAAACTAAAAATGACCTGAGAAGGACTCCATACTTCTGTATTTGAGTCCTTGTGGAGGAACTGTAACTTAATAGTAAGACAAAATTGAAAACTAACTTGGGAGTATGCACCTGTAACAGTAGCTGAGCCTTTGCCAATCCCAGCAGCCATACTTCAACCACTCATGCACTGCTGAGTGTTCAAACTGTGTTCAAATAGGGCAAATGCCAACCTGTAACCAATCCAGCTGTTTCTGTATCTCACTTCCAATTTCTGTGTGTCACTTCCCTTTTTTGTCTATAAATTTGTTCTGACCATGAGGCATCCCTGGAGTCTCTTGGAATTTGCTGTAATTGTGGGGCTGCCTGATTCACAAATCATTCATTGCTCAATTAAACTCCTTTAAATTTAATTTGGCTGAAGTTTTCCTTTTAACAAAGGCAAGTCCATTCAGTCAGTGGGGGTTTCAGATTTTCGTTTTGTTTTGAGACAGGGTATCATTCTGTCATCCAGGCTGGAGTGTAGTGGTGTGATCATGGCTCACTGCAGCCTTGACCTCCTCAGCTCAAGCGATCCTCCCATCTCAGCCTCCTGAGTAGCTGAGACCACAGGTGCACACCACTATGGCCAGCTCTTTTTTTTTGGGGGGGGGGGCAGAGACAGAGTCTCACTATGTTTCCCAGGCTGGTCTTGAACTCCTGGGTTCAAGTGATCTGCCTGCCTCAGCTTCCCAAAGTGCTGAGATTACAGGCATGAACCACCACACCCAGCCCAGCATGAATTTTTTTTCAGTTTAGAGTCCCCTCTTTTGTCAAGATATGCCAGAGGCCATATCAATGGCCAAGCTTTTATTTTGTCTTATATTGAAGCTGCAGTGGTGTGCTACCTTCCCTGGGTAGCATATCATGTCCCTCAGTGGGACCCCTGTGGCCAAGAGACTTAGAGTCAAAAGACTTATCACCAATTAAATGTTCTAGGCCAGATGGGAATGGAGGTGGGCAGGCACTCATTAACCTTAAAACCCCTTTTATGCAATGTAAGAGCCAAAAACTAAAAGCAAAAAGGCCAGGTTATAAAATGGACTTATCTATGAATTTTATGCATTGAACTTTTGTAATCTTGGCTTGTAACAAGTAGTTGTACAAAACATAAGTATTTTTGTTTAGCTATTTAGGCATGTGTGCCCATTCTTGATTTGGAGGGTCTCAATTAATTTTTTCCCTCAAGACCAGCCCTTACAATCTCATACATCCACCTTCTCCACAACACTCCCTGGGCTTGGAAGGATTGAACAGTTTCACATTTTGGAAGGAAAGTAAAACCTCTAAAAAATTACCAACACTTTAAACAAAAAGGTCATAAATCTTGCCTAGTTCCGAGAATGACAGGAAAGGAAGCCCACAGGTAGCTAAATATTTAAATTATATTATTTCAGATACAGGCAAAATTATTAAGCAAATCTTTATGTTTTTGGATATAGACCTTTCCCTATGTCTCATGAAAGCAGTTTACTTTGCCACCTTTCCCCAGGTTTACAGACGAGGCTTCCATTAACTTGAGTTTGGTGTCAGATACTGGCAGGAGTTGGTGCCCTTAGAAATGATACGTGTATCCAGGAGTCAAAGCCCTTTAACTTAGCACCACAAGGATTAGCTGATAGCACCTGGTGAGGACTTTTTCAAGGGATTGGAGGTGGTGATACTGGAGTTCATGACCTGACTGGAAGCTGTAAAAATATTTTATAACCTTGCAGTGATTCATTGGTATAACTTTGCTAAACCCCAGAAATAAGTCAGAGATTTAACTTAGGATTCAATTTTGAAGATGTCTATCAAAGATGTGAAAAAGCTTAAAACATATGATCAAAACAGAACCACAGGTTCTTGTAAAACAATAGTTATTCATTTATCCAAAGTGATAATTAAAAGACTTTAAAGGCAATACAGAAGGTTACATGAGTGTAAAAACTAATTATTTCAAATCTCAGGTGATTTTTAAGCAATTAAAAACTCAAAGACAATATATGAGGCCAGGCACAGTGGCTCATGCCCTGTAATCCCAGCACTTTGGGAGGCCAAGGCAGGCAGATGACAAGGTCAGGAGATCGAGACCATCCTGGCTAACACAGTGAAACCCCATCTCTACTAAAACTACAAAACATTAGCCAGGTATGGTGGCACATACCTGTAGTCCCAGTTACTTGGGAGGCTGAGGAGAATCGCTGGAACTCAGGAGGCAGAGGCGGCAGTGAGCGGAGATCGCACCACTGCCCTCCAGCCTGGGTGACAGAGCATGACTCTGTCTCAGAAAAAAAAAAAGAAAAATGAAAGAAAGAGAGAACATGTGAACTATCTTGATAAAATGTAAAACCTTGTTTCTTAAGCCAGTTATCAAAAAGGCAAAGAAAAACCTCTTTCATGTGACTTCTCTTCCTCATGGGAAGCCAGTTTAGATAATCTGGAAGACAAATTTGATTTTAAAAGTACTTGGATTTAATTGGACACAGAAAGAATATGTTCAAGTTTATGAATATAGCAGGGAAATACATGACTCTTAGTAAATGCATGGGAAGTTCCCCGATTATATTGAAAATTGAGACACATCAAGGAAAGTCAAGTGTACAGAATCAAGTTATACTAGGGAAAAACACTGATTTTATGGAACTCTAAGATAAAAATATTTTAGCATCAGGCCACAACAACAGTTGGAACCAGAGAAGAAAATTTACAGGAGCTGATGAAAAAGCTGAAGGAGAGAGTTATCATCTCACACCATTTTAAGGGGCAAAAAAAGCTGAAGGCAGTGAAACAATAGTTGAACTTTTAAGATACTAATCTGAGAAGTTTTTTAAACAATAAGTTATAGAATTGAAACACAACATTTCTTGTAATCTTATTAAGAGCCAATCAACATCTTAAGAAAACGTTGTTTTAACATAGGGGACCATTCTTTAGAAAGGTTATTATAAATAATTCCCTGTTAATTAGAGCTAAATTAATCACATACAAAATTCCTTTTATAAACTCCCCTTCATGAACTTTATCACAACTAACACAGACCATCTATGACATGCTTGGACTTTCTGACTTGCCCTGTGCTACCTCTTTCTTAAATAACCAGTCATTTTACTTTAGGACAAGCATTTACCATACAAGATTGTTTCTCAGATAAAAGTACTCTTTTTTCTTTATAATTTACCTTACCAAAAAGACATCTTCTTATCCATATCTTTCTTCACATCTCTCTTTCCTACTTACTGGTAACTTTCTACTTTGTTTCATAAATAACCTTTTCAAATCCATAATTCAAATAAACTCTTAGAAAAGTTTTAACTTAGACAAAATTATTCTTTTTCTCAATAAGAACACATCTTCTTTGACATATTTTATATAAATCTAGGAAGCAAGAAACCCGGAACTCCCTGTTGGATATTAACATTTTATAGATGAGAACTATTCTACATATAATAACCATTTCTTAATTAGAAATGACCCAGATATCCAATAAGCATCCTAAATTCTTTTAAGATTTTAAACTATACAAAAAGTTCATTTACAAGCATTTATCTCATTTACATGTACTCAATTCTTCCATTTTTAATAGCACATCTAGATTACTTCTGAAAACTGAGCTATTACACAAAGGTAATTCTATTAGTTTGTTCTCTCATTGTTGTAAAGAAATACCTGAGACTGGGTGATTTATAAAGAAAAGAGGTTTAATTGGCTCATGGTTCTGCAGGCTGTCCAGGAAGCATGATGCTGGCAACTGCTTGACTTCTAGGGAGGCCTCAGGAAACTTATAATCACGGCAGAAGGCAAAGGGGTAGCAGGCACATAACATGACCAGAGCAGAAGGAAGAGAGAGAGGAGGAGCCACACGTTTTTAAATGATCAGATCTCATGAGAACTAACTGTCATGAGGACAGAACCAAGCAGACGGTGCTAAACCATTTATGAGACACCTACCCCCATGATCAAATTGCCTCCTACCCGGCTCTCCCTCCAATATGGGGATTACATTTCAACATGAGATTTGGATGGGGACACACATCCAAACTGTATCAGTAGTATATCATTATTTAAAGTTATTTCTCTGTTCACCATTTTTAAAGGCTGTGAACATAAGATATTTACATAAGAACATTAAAGTTACATCCAAGCATTTTGTCAATAACTAAGAAGATTTAACTGTTTTCATTGAACAAATAATACTAAATTAGTCTTATTCATCCAAAAATCACATAAACAAAGATTATTCTGGTTTTGGCTGGGTTTACAGTCTTATAACGTTTATATATCAAACCCTGACATCTTAATATATGACAATACAAAACCATTTGGTCAATAAACTCAGACCAAAATATGTGTTGACAATTCTGAAGACTTACCTATTTTTATCTCACCAATATTCTTAAAACTAAGTTTTATTTATCAAGGATTACTAAATTCCCATGAACCTGAAAAGCATGTGGACTTAATTTATGAGTACTCACTTATAAGCCAATTTAGTAGCTTGCTAAACACAAAATATATGTACATAGACATAAATATATATAAACACATATATACACACACAAAGGTCCAATAGCTTTTACTTTGGAATTCTAGCTAACAATACAAACTCGCCATTTTATAAAAGATAGCTAGATGCACGTTATTCTTTGATGAAATTGAAACCTGTTTATATGGCTGAACTTAGTTTGCCACAATATATAATCCAATGAAAACAGTGAACCAAACTTTGGGTAAGGCCAAGGCAGGAGGATTACTTGAGATAAGAGTTCAAGACCAGACTGAGCAACATAGCAACATAGCAAGAACCCCATCTCTATGAACAACTTTTTAAAACTAGCTGAGCATGGTGGCACACATCTGTAGTCCTAGCTACTTGGAGGGTTGAGGCAGAAGGACTGCTTGAGCCCAGGAGATGGAGGCTGGAGTGAGCTATGAGCACACCCCTGCATTCTAGCCTGGGCAATGAAGCGATACCCTGTCTCAATAAATAAATAAATAAATAAATAACACAAAGTTTGAGTAAAGCAGTCTCTATGGCAGTTTTTTTTAAAGTCTCTTTTATTATTTTATTTTTCCTTCCGTTTCAAACAAATTTCCAATGTTTACATTCCATTTAGAGCACAAATAATGAATCTTATCTCATCACCAGCAACTTAGTAACAGCAGATTCAACGCAGACAGTAAAGAAAAGAGAGGAAGATAGAGAGCTTTAGAAGACTCTTTTTAACTCTACAGTTAGTTGCAGGCTAACCATTTGCACTCTTAATTTTTCTTGCTATAATTTGCCCATTAGTTTAAAACATGCATTAAAAATGGATCATAATATGTAACTAGCTGGAATCCCAAAGAGGATGAGAGTATGAAGTTCCTGGCAGGCCTCAGCAAAGGACCCAGGCTTTAAAGGAGGGGAAAAGAAGAGAAGGAAAGAAAGAAAAGGAGATTTATGACCCTTAAAGCCACTACGTGGTGTGTGGTCGGTACCCTCACCACTCCCATTTACCTCCCATCAGGAAGAGCCACAGTATCCTAGACCTGCATGGTGTGGGATGAATCCCTCCTGCCTCCGTAAATCACTGGTCAAGTTAAACTATTTCCAACCAGACAGAGCTAAGGGTGCCTTTGGCCAAGAAGACTAAGGCTGTAGGTGGCTCTCTGAGATAATCGGGAAGATGAAGTTAAAAGTGAAAAGGAAAGGAAGGAGTCAGGGCCTATACACAAAGGTCATACACTCACACAAACAAATGGAGTGCTTCCAAACAGATCCCCAGTTAAGAGGCTGGGTTTAGTCCTAAATCTCCTGCCTCAGTTCCAAATAGCTCTTCCAGATGACTGAGTCCAAACCAAGCAATGCCTCAAGGGTGCTGCAAATACAAACACAAATGCAGGAAAAGCTCAAATGTTGTTTCTGGCAGCCAAATCTAAATAGAACAGAGCCACAGCAACACCCCAAAAGAGGCAGGGGGTGGTCAGGTATATTCCAACTTGCTCACCCAGTTCCAAAGGTTGCCTTCTTCAGAGTTCATTTTCTTTGTACCAACAAAGCTTTCAAGGCCACAGGCATCATGCCAGAAGTGAAAGACAGTTTCCCAAAAACAAAAGCATCTTGGCAGCTTCAGAGAAATTCCTAATGTTCCAGCCATGGGGTCGGCTAGCCAGAAGCAGCTGGTGTTCACAGGCAGCCATATGCCCTCTCCAGTAGAACCAGACCAGCCGGTCATTAGAATTTCTAAGCAAACATTTAGTAAGACAAACTTGCCGTGCAGGAAGTGCCCGGTGGAGAGAAGGTAAAGGTTATAATGCCATTCCTAAGGAGCTGAAGAGGTGAAAAAAAGAAATGGTAGGCCGGGCGCGGTGGCTCACGCCTGTAATCCCAGCACTTTGGGAGGCCGAGGCAGGCAGATCACGACGTCTGGAGATCGAGACCATCCTGGCAAACACGGTGAAACCCCGTCTCTATTAAAAATACAAAAAATTAGCCGGGCGTGGTGGCAGGCGCCTGTAGTCCCAGCTACTCGGGAGGCTGAGGCAGGAGAATGGCGTGAACCCGGGAGGCGGAGCTTGCAGTGAGCGGAGATGGCGCCACTGCACTCTAGCCTGGGCGACAGAGTGAGACTCAGTCTCAAAAAAAAAAAAAAAAAAAAGAAAGAAAAAGAAAAAAAAGAAATGGTAAAGGTATTTTTTAAAGAAAGTAGAGTACTACTTTCTTTGGTTACAAGAGTAAAATATATATATATATAGGAGTAAATAGCTGAACTGAATGAAAATATTTTCCTACATCTAAAAATCTTTTATCCATGGAGGCCCTTTAAGAACAAAGATTCCACATTGTCATGGTATCTTACATTTATTGGAACCCTGTGTTGCCTTGGTTTTGTATTCTTTGAATTCAACCTTCAAAGAGACGGTCTCTGGTCACTGTTTTTTATTTCTTTAACTACTGGATTTTTTTCATAGAAATTTCTCTAGAATGGGAACTTCTTGCTCAAAGTTACAGCCAGGTATTTTCTGAGTAATTTTCTTAATCCTAGTCTTTTAACTATCAAGCCATTATAATCCTGGTTTTGTTTGCAGGGTGACTTTTGTAATTGTTATCTTATTTGCTACGTTACATCGCAATTGCGTTCAGGTTTCTGATTAAAAAGTATATATTGTCACATAAATATTGTATTTATCAGAAGACAAAACTGCCCTGACAGCCAATAAATAGTAGTCGCTTTAATGGTACTTTCAAGATAAAATGGGAAATGTTCAACTATATCTTCTTAGGTCGCCTTAATGGTATTTAAAAAACAAATTTAGAAAAATCATCCAACTATGAATTGTCTTTTTTTTGTTTTTTTTTTTTTGTGTGTGTGTGTGACAGAGTCTTGCTCTGTCACCGAGGCTGGAGTGCAATGGTATTATCTCAGCTCACTGCAACCTCCGCCTCCCAGGTTCAAGCAATTCTCCTGCCTCAGCCACCCAAGTAGCTGGGATTACAGGCACCTGCCACTATGCCAGGTTAATTTTTTGTGTTTTTAGTAGAGATAGGGTTTCATCATGTTGGCCAGGCTGGTCTTGAACTCCTGACCTCAGGTGATCCACCCACCTCAGCCTCCCAGAGTACTGGGATTACAGGGGTGAGCCACCATGCCTGGCCTAAACAATTTTATGATAAACAGAAAAACACATTTTTGGTAAGTCAGTAAAGTTTATAAATGGGGACTTTGACTTTTGACAAATTTATTTAGAACAAATAGATTTAAGACAATATATTGATTCAGCAATTATGATAGAAGCGGTTTTCTAGTGCAGACGACTAGGCTGATACAATACATTTCTCTGTATGATTCAGTTATTTTATTTATTTATTTATTTATTTAATTTTGAGATGAAGTCTCGCTCTTGTCCCCCAGGCTGGAGTGCAATGGCGTGATCTTGGCTCATTGCAACCTCCACCTCCCGGGTTCAAGCCATTCTCCTGCCTCAGCCTCCCAAGTAGCAGGGATTACAGGTGCCTGCCACCACGCCCAGCTAATTTTTGTATTTTTAGTAGAGAGGGAGTTTCATCACGTTGGCCAGGATGGTCTCGAACTCCTGACCTCAGGTGATCCACCCGCCTCGGCCTTCCAAAGTGCTGGGATTACAGGCATGAGCCACCACACCCAGCCATGATTCAGTTATTATGAGGACCACCGCATTTTCTCTTATTATCACAATCATCTTCTGCAAAATCAAAACCAAATTCACATAGATCTACTTCAATCTGAGAAAGCTCACTGAAAAATTAAATGCAATTAAAAATAATATCAAGCTAGTATTATGCAATTTGGTTTATCTGCTTTTGCTGACTTTAAGTCATCTTAAGATGTTAGGTTCTGTGACCACTTTTTAAATTAAAAAAAAAGTTGTATTGTTATAATAAATACCGTACAGCAGAATTTTAAGTGATATTGATCTGCATATCATTTTCCTCCCCTGGATAGTGTTAGCCACACAAAAAATAATAATATATGTGTATGATTTTGTAAGTATATCAACGCAGGATGACCTGGCTCTTGGCCCAGTTCTGCTGCATACTTAGAACTGGGATCTGGGAGTAAACCATGAGCCTCTCTGTGGGTTTGTTTATTTGCCTGACAAAGAAAGAAAGTAATCACTGACTTTATACTTCCTATAATGACAAAAAATTGTCGGGGGACACAGTGGCTCACGCCTGTAATCCCAACACTTTGGGAGGCCAAGGCCGGCAGATCACCTGAGGTCAGGAGTTCAAGACCAGCCTGGCCAACATGGCAAAATCCTGTCTCTACTAAAAATACAAAAATTAGCAGGGCATGTTGGTGCATGCCTGTAATCCCAGCTACTCAGGAGGCTGAGACAGGAGAATCGCTTGAACCTAGGAGGCGGAGGTTGCAGTGAACCGAGATCACACCACTACACTCCAGCCTGGGCAAAAGAGCGAGACTCTGTCTCAAAAATAAAATAAAACAAAATAAAATACAATTGTGCCCTTTAAACAACAATCAAAATTCCATATTTAAAAAGGATGGCCAGGTGTGGTGGTGCACACCTGTGTCCCAGCTACTCGTGAGGCTGAAGCAGGGGGATCACTATGTTTGTGCTTGTGAATAGCCACTGTACTCCAGCCCGGGCAATATGGCAAGACCCCCATCTCAAAAAAAGAAAAAAAGAAAAAGACAAAAGAAAAAACTAAAACGAATAAAGGAGCAGGGAGAAGAATGGTGGTTGCCGGGGCTGGGGTGTGGGAGGAATGGGGAGATGTTAGTCAGAAGGTATACAGTTTCAGTTAGATTAATAAATTCTGGAGACCTATTGTACTGCATGGTTAATGATAATATATTGTATACTTAAAAATTGCTCCTCTAATCCCAGCACTTTGGGAGACTGAGGCAGGCGGATCACGAGGTCAGGAGATAGAGACCATCCCGGCCAACATGGTGAAGCTCCATCTCTACTAAAAATACAAACATTAGCTGGGTGTGGTGGCACACAACTGTTGTCCCAGCTACTCGAGAGGCTGAAGCAGGAGAATCACTTGAACCCAGGAGGCAGAGGTTGCAGTGAGCCAAGATCAAGCCACTGCACTCCAACCTGGTGACAGAGTGAGACTCCATCTCAAAACAACAACAACAAAAAAAAAATTGCTAAGAGACCAGATCTTAAATGTTATCACCACATGAAAAAATGACAGTATGTGAGGTGACAATATGTTAATTGGCTCAATTGAAATCATTTCATGATATACACATATATCAAAACATCATGTATGCCATATACATATATAATTTTGTCAGTTATGTCTTAATCTTGGAGTAAAAATGATAAAGGCATGGCTGGCCGCGGTGGCTCACATCTGTAATCCTGGCACTTGGGGAGGATGAAGCAGGTAGATTATTTGAGGCCAGGAGTTCAAGACCAGCCTGGCCAACATAGAGAAACCTTGTCTCTACTACAAATACAAAAAAAAACTAGCTGGGTATGGTGGTACATGCCTGTAGTCCCATCTACTCAGGAGGCTGATCTATGCTTGCCTTTTTTGACAATAAAATAATATGTGTCATTGTCAAGAAATAGAATGGTATGTGGTGTCCCCAAGTTCTACACTTCACTTATAAAGCAATGCATTTCTAAACCATGACTGTACTTTGAATATTCCCTGTTGTGCAAAAAGTAACAGAAATGATGATTTGTCTTCTTCAGGCTCTCATGATTTGGGGAAGAACAAAAGAAATTTCCTAGAGAAGGTTAAAAACTAGTAGATAAATTTGATTATAATTTCAATTATTTTATTCCTATAGCATATATAAAAGAATATAAATTGAAATATACTATTAATATTTGATTAATTGTGATCATGGGCTGTCACTTATTTAAATGCAGGGATATACAGACAATATTAGCTTAATAGGTAACTTCATTGTCTGGGTGGCTTAGCCCTTGAAAGTATTTTCTCCTAATTATATCTGTCGCTTTAGATATTTAACAATTGAACTGCTAAGTAAAGATTATGAGTCTTTACCACACTTTTTTTTTTTTTTTTTTTTTTTTTTTTTGAGACGGAGTCTCGCTCTGTTACCCAGGCTGGAGTGCAATGGTGCGGTTTTGGCTCACTGCAACCTCTGCCTCCCATGTTCAAGTGATTCTCCTGCCTCAGTCTCCTGAGTAGCTAGGATTACAGGCGCCTGCTACCACGCCTGGCTAATTTTAATATTTTTAGTAGAGACAGGGTTTCACCAGGTTGGCCAGGCTGGTCTCAAACACCTGACTTCAGGTGATCCACCCGCCTTGGCCTCCCAAAGTGCTGGGATTACAAGCGTGAGCCACCGCTCCTAGCCATTACCACACTTTATTCGTTGTGGAGTGAGCTCCTTGACCAAAGTCAATGCTATAAGGATTAATAAGACATTCCTAAGTCCGCAATAGTAATTCTGATGAAGTGTTACATTCAGGAAAGGTAAATCTGTCTCCAGAGTATCTGTTCCAATAAGAACGATGCAGTGACCCTTCCACAAAGAAAATGGTCCAGTGTAATGCATCTGTCCCTATGTTAGCACTCTAAGGACTCAGTGTTGGTTGCTGCTGCAGGTTAAGTTTGGCACTCAGCTGGGGTTGTTCAATGGCAGTGTTTGCCACATCGTGCCATGGACTACCAGTGCTCTCTTTACCACTGGAACTGGAGTCCTTATATAAAAAGAAGACGTATATATAACTTAAAGTATACCTATTTTTAGTTGTATATTTATAAGCATATATATCTCTGTAAGGTTCTGTTCTTATAGAACCACCTCCAATACCAAGGTCTGTATCATTCAGGGTTCAATCAGAGAAAGAGTAGTGTTCCGAAGTCAAATCCCATAGTGAACTAGTGAGCTATATAAAACATATGTGTGTGTGTTTATATTATAAATATATAAATACATATACAATACACATACATACTCATACATATATAGAGAGACATATATGTGCCTTAGTCCATTTAGGCTGCTATAACAAAATACCATAGACGGGCTACTTTATAAACAACAGAAATTTCTCACAGTTCTGGAGATGGGGAAGTACAATCAGGTTTGGTGTCTGGTGAGGGCCCATTTCCTCCTAGACAGCCATCTTCTCACTCTAATCTCACATGGCAGAAGAATCACAGAGGTCTCCTCCCTCCCTCCCCCTCTCTGCTCTCTTTGATAAAGGCACTAATCCCTTTGAAGAGGACTTCACCCCCGTGACTCAACCACTTCCTAAAGGCCCCATCTCCTAATACCATTACCTTGTGGGGGAGGATATTGACCTACGAATTTTGAGGCTACATAAACATTCAGATCATAGCAGTATAGAACTTACTTCTATAATTGTAGGGGCTGGATAGACAGGAATAAAGTCTGTGGCAAGCCCTTTGGAAAAGCAGTCAGAAACGCCTGAGGCACCAGCTGAGCACGGGTGGGAATTTTTTAAATTTTCATATAAATAAGGGTATCACCGTGTTGCCCAGGCTGGTCTTGAACTCCAAGGCTTAAGTGATTCTCCTGCCTCAGCCTCCCAAAGTGCGGGGATTACAGGCATTAGACACCACGCCCAGCCAGATGTGTTTTCCGGCTTCCCTCCAGAAAAACCTCAGTTTTGCTCTTAAGCCCTTTCGCTGATTGAATTGAACCCACTCAGTTTATCCAAAATATTCTCACTTACTGAAAGCCAGCTGATTATATAAGCTAATCACATCTACAAAATACCTTCACAGCCACGCCTAGATTCACGGTTTATTGAAAAAATAGGGAGTGTAGCACAGCCAGGTTGACTGCTCTACATCGCAATGATGAAAAGACATGAGTTTCAGAAGAGCCGAGGAAAACAAAAAATACGAAGTAAGGTAAGGACATTCTTATAATGTAGAAACTAATGTAACCAAATCAAAATAATTAAACGAGTCATATTTAGAAAGGTATTATTAAAGAGGCAAAATCGCCTAGTAGAATCTGTACTTCTACTCAATCTAATTACTTCACGTTTCTTTCTACAGGTGTTAAATATTTAATGAGGGGATTAAATTGAAAGGTATTTAAGAAAAGGGTGGGTCACCTTGACCCTACATAAAGCCTGTGTCTTGGGAGCTGCTCAGTCAGTTACTCTCTGATCTCCGTGGAGTCCAGATCTTCTACCCAAGATGAGTTCGGACGGCACTTCAGGTGGTAAGTTCCCATCAGCTTTTTCTCCGTTCTTTGGTAATGCTACATGCCTTGCTTTTTTTCTTTTTTTTTTTCTTTTTTTCTTTTTTTTTTTTTTTGAGATGGAGTCTCGCTCTGTCGCCCAGGCTGGAGTGCAGTGGGCGGATCTCAGCTCACTGCAAGCACCGCTTCCCGGGTTCACGCCATTCTCCTGCCTCAGCCTCCCGAGTAGCTGGGACTACAGGCGCCCGCCACCTCGCCCGGCTAGTTTTTTGGTATTTTTTTTAGTAGAGACGGGGTTTCGCCGTGTTAGCCAGGATGGTCTCGATCTCCTGACCTCGTGATCTGCCCGTCTCGGCCTCCCAAAGTGCTGCGATTACAGGCTTGAGCCACCGCGCCCAGCCTCCTTGCTTTTTTTCAAGTCCAAGTTTAAAGCACAAACACGGTTAGAGGTACAGATTGTTGGAGCAGCAGCTGTTTTTCGCTGATAAATTGTTAGAACAGCCATGGGTACTTTGAAGTTGGACTCTTGAATTTCAAATGTAAAATGGCAGCCGTGAGTCCCCTACAAGTGACATCTACCTAAAATTTTAAAGTCGACACTTTAAGTGGAGAAAAGAATATATCAACTACTTAATGAATCCTACAGAATTTTATTAAGATGTATTACTTTCCATTACAAAGTACCAGTTCTTGTGTATCTTTCTTAACCTTCTCAATTGTCTCATGAGTTTTACCTCTTTCATTAATTTTCGTCCTCCCTTCTGCTTCCTCTTTTGGTAATTTTGTACATTTTAAGTAAATTCTCTCTTTGGAAACTTAGGTCATTGATTATAATTTTCTAATATGTACATTTAAGTGTTTATCCAATTTAGTATGACTTTGGCTGTATGCCTACAGTAAAAATGCAGAGTAACAATTAATAAAACAAGGAAGCCAAAGCAGGGGGATCAATTCAGGAGTTTGAAACCAGCCTAGGCAGTATAGCAAAGTACTATCGCCACAAAAAAAAAAAAAAAAAAAAAAAGAGGCCAGGCAGGCGCGGTGGCTCACTCCTGTAACCCAGCACTTTGTGAGGCCGAGGCGGATGGATCATGAGGTCAGGATATTGAGACAATCCTGGCGAACACGGTGAAACCCCAACTCCACTAAAAATACAAAAAATGAGTCGGGCATGGTGGCGGGTGCCTGTGGTCCCAGCTACTCGGGAGGCTGAGGCAGGAGAATGGCGTGAACGGGGGAGGCGGAGCTTGCAGTAAGCCAAGATGGCACCGCTGCACTCCACCCTGGGCGACAGAGCGAGTCTCCATCTCAAAAATTTTTTAAAAATTAGGAACGCACGGTGGTGGTGCATACGTGTAGTCCCAGCTACTCCAAAGGCTGAGGTGCAAGAATCGCTTGAACCCAGTAGGCGGAGGTTGCAGTGAGCTGAGACCACGCCACTGCACTCCAGCCTAGGTGACAGAGGGAGACTCTGTCTCAAAAATAAATAAATAGCTGGGCGATGTGGCGGGCGCCTGTAGTCCCAGATACTCGGGAGGCTGACGCAGGAGAATGGCGTGAACCGGGGAGGCGGAGCTTGCAGTAAGCCAAGATGGCGCCACTGCACTCCAGCCTGGGCGACAGAGCGAGTCTCCATCTCAAAAATTTTTTAAAAATTAGGAACGCACGGTGGTGGTGCATACGTGTAGTCCCAGCTACTCCAAAGGCTGAGGTGCAAGAATCGCCTGAACGCAGTAGGCGGAGGTTGCAGTGAGCTGAGACCACGCCACTGCACTCCAGCCTAGGTGACAGCGGGAGACTCTGTCTCAAAAATAAATTAAAAAAGAAGGATTTAATTGAAATATAGTGTGCATGCTAAAAATAGCGAATATTTATACATGTTTAATTTAATGAATGTTCACAAACTAACTACACTCATGGAACTCAGAGAGCACTCAGATAAACAGAACGTAGCGGCACCCAAAGGTCTCCGTTCGCTTCCTTTCAGGCTCAGACTGCGTTCCCTCAGTAGCCCATATGCTGCCTTTCAATCAGTCTAGATGAGTTTTTCCTCTTATACATTACAGTGATGAAATAATAAAATATTCTTCTGCAATTAGTTCTAATTTTAAAGATAAATTGTCTAATCCAGATAGTAAATATGTTAGGCTGTGTGGACCCTAGACACATTTGAGCCTCAACTAACTCTGCTACTGTGGCTTGAAAACAGCCATAGACAATACATAAGCAAATGAAAGTGACTGGTGTTTCGATAAAACTCTATTTACAAAATGAGGCAACTGGCTGGATCTGGCCCATAGGCCTAGAGTTAGCCAATTCATGCTTTCATTTGTAATTTTATTGTGAGTAGCTATGAGGTCACGCCTGGATTTCACCTTGGGAAGGGGAGGGAATCAATGGTGCTAACACTGTTTGGAACTCTTCTTTGGTCTGGTAATTACCAACATTCTCCAATGTTCTTCTCTCTGTTGATACTTTTGTCAGGTTTCCCAGCCAAAGAGAATCATCATAATGAAGAAAGACAAACAAACAAACCAAGAAAAACAAAACGCCGACATAAATTTTCTGAAGAATTATTGCAGGAACTTAAGGAAATATTTGGCGAAACCTGTTACCCCGATTACACAACTAGGAAAACACTGGCCAACAAATTTGGATGTCCAGTGAATGTAATAGATGTAAGTTCAAGATTGATTTTTTTTTTTTTTTTTTTTTTTTTTTTTTTTTGAAACAGGGTCTCACTCCTGTCACCCAGGCGGATTTACAGTGGCACAATCACGGCTCACTGCAGCCTCCACTTTCCGGGCTCAGATGATTCCCCCACCTCAGTCCACTGAGTAGCTGGGACTACAGGAGCACACCACCCCGCTGGGCTTCGTATTTTTTTGTAAAAAATGGGGTCTTACACCCCGCTGGGCTTTGTATTTTTTGTAACAACTGGGGTCTTACCGTGTTGCCCAGGCTGGTCATGAACTCCTGGGGTCAAGAGATTCACCCGCCTCAGCATCCCAAAGTCTTGGGATTACAAGCATAAGTCACCACATCCAGCTGTTTCCTATAAAATTAAAGGGCAATGAGTACAGATGGAGGTAGAATGCAGGGGATTGGATAGGAAGGTACAGAATTCAAAGAAATGGGAGAGAGCAATCAAAATATATATGTATATACAGTTAATCCTCCATATCCACTGGGTCCGCATGCAGATTTGGAAAGTTAAAAAATGAAAATAGGATGGGTGCTGTGGCTCTCACTGTCAGCCCTGATCACATCACTGCATTCCAGCCTGTGTGACAAAGTGAGACTCTGTTTCAAAAACAAGGGGAGGTCGGGGTTGGTGGGGGAGCTCAAATAACAATACAAAAATTTTAAAATGATACAAATTTTAAAACAATACAGAATAAGAAATATTTATGTAGCATTTGTGTTATATTAGATATCAGGTATTGTATGTCATCTAGAGATGGTTTAAAGCATATGAGAGAACATGCATAGTATATATGCAAATGCCACACCATTTCATATGTATGAGGGCCTGAGACATCCTCAGACATTGGTATCCATAACCAATTTCAGAGAAAATTGTATACATGCACACAACAATAATGAAAATATAAAAAAATAAGCAGTATATAGCATTTCATTGCATAAGAAATAGTATTATGTACTTGTGAAAATACAGTGGGTATGTATTGTGAAAACCAGACTACAGTGAGGCAAATTTGGAAGCAGTGGATGAGTTGATGCTGCTGTAGTTAGTGGTGGTGACGGTGGTTTGGGCCAGCTTGCTAGCTGTGCAGATGGATGGGACTAATGAGACTGTAGATGTTTGAGATGAAGCTGACAAAGTTTACCATGTGTGGGATATGCTGTGAAAGATAAGGTGGACTCAAAGGTTACTTGGACATTTTACTTAAGTCTATGGAAGATGAGAGTTGCCTTTTACTAAGGAGGGGACCTAGGGAGGAGCAGGTGTGTCAGAGAAATCAAAATTTACATTTTGGACACATGAAGTTTCATATGTAAGATAAACATCCAAGTGGAAACACTAAGTGAACAGTCGAATATGCAGTTCTGAAGGGTTGGGAGAGCACTTAGCTAAGATTTAAATCTGAGAGTTGTCTGCTAGTGAGCTGACTGATGGGTGGTAGCCCCTAGTAGCTTCAGAATGAGGGTTGAAAAGATCCAAGCAGGATTAGAAAATTGGGACTTTGGCGACAGCGCGAGACTCCGTCTCAAAAAAAAAAAAAAAGAAAATTGGGACTTTCAACCCCATCCTCCAACTTCTGGAGAGGAGGTGGAGCTGAAGGTTAAATTGATCACCAATAGCCAATGGCTTAATCAATCATGACTATACAATAAAGCCTCCAGGAAAAAAAAAAAAAAAAAAAGGACTGAGTTTGAAGAGGGTCCAGATAGTTGAACATGTGGAAGTTCCTGGAGGTGGCTTATCCAGGGAAGGCAGGAAAGCTCTGCATTCCTTGCCCTATATCTCACCCTATGCATCCCCTCATCTATATCCTTTTTTCTAATCAACTGGTAAACCTGAGTGTTTCACTTAGTTCTGTAAGCCACACTGGCAAGTTAATCAAACCCAGAGAGGAGGTCAACAGTAGCCCTGACCTGAAGCCAGTCAGTCAAAAGTTTCAGAAGCCCAGACTTGCAACTGGCATCTGAAGGAGGGGCAGTCTTGCAGGACTGAGCCCTCGACCTGTGGGATCTGACAGTGTTTCCAGGTATGTAGTCAGAATTGAATTGAAGGACGCCCAGCTTGTGTGCACTGCAGAACTGTTGGCCTGGTGTGTGGAAAAACACATTTGCTCACACAAGCCTTTCCCTGTTGATTGTTGTGGTATGAGAGCAGAGGAAAAATGGTTTCTTTTTTTTTCCCTCAGAGTCATACAACAAATATATGCTCAGGAAGTTATTCAAACAATTGTACTCTTTAGTTGTAACCTGTGAACCAATGCATGTAAGAATTATGTGCATATAAGAAACAGAAAAGTAGGCCAGGTGCAGTGGCTCATGCCAGCACCTTGTATTTTTTGTAAAACACAAGTAATCCCAGCACTTTGGGAGGCTGAGGCGGGCAGATCACCCGAGGTCAGGAGTTCAGCGCCAGCCTGGCCAACATGGCGAAACCCCATCTCTACTAAAAATACAAAAAAAATTAGCCAGGCATGGTGATGCACCTGTAATCCCAGCTACTCGGAGTCTGAGGTAGGAGAATTACTTGAACCCAGGAGGCGGAGGTTGCAGTGAGCCAAGATTGTACCATTGCACTCCAGCCTGGGCAACAAGAGCAAAACTCTGTCTCCAAAAAAAAAAAAAGTCAAGAAAAGGAACAGAAATGTGGATGTCAGAAAACACACCACTAATTCTCCTTACCGGGAGAGTATGAGTAAAGTAGCAGGGTTGTGTGAACAATGCACGACTAGGTGGGACAGCTGGGAGCCTCTTCTGTAGCACAGAGTTTCTTCGTGAACAAGCAGAACATTGCATATGGGTCACAAACAGGTTGGGGAGACATTCTGGAAAGCCACGGTTTACATGTAAACCATGGTGTCACTGTCTCCAGTGAAGGAGGTTATGGTTCTAGAAATGCACAGTGCGTGACCTGTGTTACCACATGTGCCTCCTAGGATAGATTGCCTTTATTATTTATATGCTTTAATGTCAGCAGGCAAGTCAGGGACTCTGTTTGGAAGAGGCTTAAATAGAAAAATCCTCCTACATTAAGGAATGCATACAAGAATATATTCAGATAAGTAGAGTCAATAAAATAATACTATCTTTTCTCTCTAGAATTGGTTCCAAAATAAAAGAGCCAGACTTCCACCTGCAGAAAGACACAGATTATTTGCTCTTCAGAAAAAGCATTATTTTCCAGTCCGAGCCCATCCATTTTTAAGCTGCCAGGAGGCCCAGGCTGCAGTTCCCAACTATGCCACAGAGCAGAGCTTCTCTGGAGCCCAGGGGGTTTTGATGAGTACAGCTGGTTGCTCCCCTCTGGAGAAACAGAGGATTCCCAGTCAACAGATGGGCTACAATTGCTTCTCTTTGGAGAACCAAGAGATTCTCAGTCAACAGGTGGGTCCCCAGTGCTCTTATCTGGAGAAACCAGGGATTCCCAGTCAGCAGGTGGCCTCCCAGAGCTACCATCTGGTCACAGGCACTGAAAAGCAACCACGCTGTGCTTTGGAGTATGGTGGTGACACAGGAAGTGGGCATTTTACTAACTATCGTTTTCTCAGCTACAACTCTGCAGTATGCCTTCATCCTCCTCCATGTTCTGTGCCATATTTTCATGGAGAAAGGACTGAAACCAGGGAAAGCCAGCATGCAAGTCCCTTCCTTTTGGATTATGCTCAAGGTGCATATGGGGTGAAGAAAGACCATTGTCATTGCTCATTCTCTTTCTCACTGCTGCAAGAACAGCAGCAGAATGATTGGCAGTATCACCCGCAGCAGCACCAACAGCCTCAGAATTACTTAGAGGGGATGATGGTCCAGGAACGGCTGCCAATGGACTCGGGTCCTTGGGATCTAGGGAAGCAGTGGCCCTCGGCTCAGTCACAGCTGCAGAGTCAACTGCCTCAGAATAATGGAAAGCCGTTGTGCTCGCAACTGCAGCAGGTGCCTCCCCAAATAGCTGCCGACTCACCCCTGCTGCCTCTAGGGCAAGATATGCAGGAAGGGGCTTCAGAGCAACCCAGGGCCCAAGGGCAGCAACTTTAAGGTGAGGAGTAGGCAAGGGTCTGCAGCAGGGAACCAAGGATGCAGCTCTGCAAAGTAGTGCTAAGTGTCAGAGAACCCCAGTCACCCACACAGTAGTGCAAGGCAGAGCCCTTACCAGAAGCCTCCACATTAATAAAAGAAAAAAAAAAAAAAAAAGGCCAGGTGAGGTTGTTTGAGCCCAGGAGTTCAAGAAAAGCCTGGGCAACATGGTGACTCCCTGTCTCTATAAAAAAACTTTTTTAAAAAATTAGCTGGGCATGATGGTGTGCTCCTGTGGTCCCAGCTACTCAAGAGGCTGAGGCAGGAGGATCACTTGAGCCCAGCAGTTCGAGGCCAGCCAGGGCAATATTGGAAGATCCCATCTCTACAAACAAAACAAAACAAAACAAAAATATAAAACTAAACCAAAAAATTTAGCTAGGCATAGTGGCTTGTGCCTATGGTCCAAGCTACTTCAGAGGCAGAAGTGAAAAGATCACTTGAGCCTGGGAGGTGGAGGCTGCAGTGAGCTGTGATCATTCCACTGCACTCCAGCCTGGGTGACAGAGTGAGACCCTGTCTATGAAAAATAAAATAAAAAAGAAGAAAACTAAAACTGTCTACAGTGTCCACATGTGTTATAGCTTGTGACCATGTAGTTTATGGTGGCCTTGACAAGTCTGACTCCATATAATATGGATTGAAAAACTAGCAAGCACAAAGATTGCAGGAGCATTGCTCAAACCATATCATGCAAAGTCTAACGACATTTTGCCTTCAGAAGAAGGAGGCTCTTGCCCAGCCCCTGCTTCAGGCATTGTTCCCCTCAGAGGCAATATAGCCAACAAGAAGAGAGTAACCACAAAGTCCCACAGCAGTGACAATTGGATGGGGGGTTCTAAAGGCTACTCTTACAAAACTCTCTCCTCCATGGACCAGAGCAGTATCTCCAGGATGTGAAGCATGGCGTACCAGGACCCAGCTGTATCTTCTCAGCAGCCAGCCCCACCGAAGAAGCTCTGCCTGTGAAGGGAGCTGCGGCAACATCAGCCTGGCCTTTGTACATCTCAAAAGCAGCCCAATATAAAGGCAGGAGCTTTTAAGTGTAAGGCATTTAAAGACACAGTACATAAAGCCAGGCACAATGGCTCACACCTGTAATCCTAGCACTTTGGGAAGCCAGGGCAGGAAGATCTCTCTGAGCCCAGGGATTCAAGACCAGCCTGGGAACCATGGCAAGACCTTGCCTCTAGAAAAAGGAAGAAAACAAAACAGTACAAGAGGACTCTGAAAAGCCTCAGGAAGTTGCTGTGCTGAAGCAACCCCCACCAGCCCTCTTAGCTGACAGCTGCTGCCCAGGAATCCAGAGTTTGTGACCAAATCATCTAGGGATGTGATGCCAAGGCCAACAAAGATCTGAAGTACCCAGGTGAGTCTCTGAATGTGAGGTGCTGACCTGATTTTTTAGAAAAGATCAAGTGTCAGGCCGGGCGCGGTGGCTCACGCCTGTAATCCCAGCACTTTGGGAGGCCGAGACGGGTGGATCACAAGGTCAGGAGATCGAGACCATCCTGGCTAACATGGTGAAACCCCGTCTCTACTAAAAATACAAAAAACTAGCCGGGCGAGGTGGCGGGCGCCTGTAGTCCCAGCTACTCGGGAGGCTGAGGCAGGAGAATGGCGTAAACCTGGGAGGTGGAGCTTGCAGTGAGCTGAGATCCGGCCACTGCACTCCAGCCTGGGTGACAGAGCGAGACTCCGTCTCAAAAAAAAAAAAGATCAAGTGTCTTTGAACTTCCAGATCTTTTTAATAGTTTTGGTCTTTGACATGTAGAATTATTTCTCAAAGATTCCAGAGTTTTGTCAAAGCATATATTATAATATGAATTAGGCAACTTGCGTTAAAAGCTGAAATTTCCCACCAATTCTCTATTAGATGCATCCTACATAGAAATTCTTCGAAGTGTTCCAAAGAATACACAGCCATAGAAACACAGTATATCAAGTTGACTGATGAAGAATCAAAATAAAGTATAAAGTAATAAGCTAGCACAGTTAATAAGAATGAGCTAGATCTATAGATACATGTGAGATTTATGAGGCACAACGTTTCATTGTTTTTTCCAGAGCAGGAGTGGATGTTTATTTAAAAGGACTTTAGAACAGGAAAGAAAGGAAAGTAAGTTTGGAAGAAACCTAAGTTGGGACGTGAAGGTCAAGTGTGGTCTTTAACCTTGATCTTAGGACTTTATAGGGTGACCCCTTTTCCATGATTCTTCTTTTAGGGCAGTCTGCCCACATGTGCAGTGCTTGAAAAATAAGCACACAAAGTGTGTTTAGGGAGTTGTGTGTGTACCCATCTGAGGCTTTTCCTCGCCTTTCTGGTGGAGTACCCCCAGGACATATTCCACCATTTTGTCTCTTGATGCACATGCCCCAGAATTTGCTGCTCCCTGGCATCTGCATTCAATTAACACTTTAGTGTAACAGGTATGGACCATCAGAAAATGGCCTCTCCCTGGCCCCAGTGGCCAGTTTATTGCCTTTACAGAGGCAATGTGAAACTTGCTGAACCATCACCCGACTTTCCTGGGGGTGGGGGAGAGCCCTCTCCTGCCTGTCTCATGCCTGTCTAACTACCTGTAAAATTTTCCCCCTCAAGAGCCCAAGACCTCAAATCTTTGAAAGAAATTAGATAAAGGTCAGTCTTATTTAACTGCTTCCCGCTGACAAAGGGGCTGTGGTGGTTCTGCATGTCTTGGCCTCTTGCTAGCTGTCAGGGTAGGAGGATGACTCCGTGGGTTGGCGAAAGTAGCATCTAGCAAGGTCCAAGGGAGACAGGGGCAGGAGTTTGCCTTCCTGTCCCACTAATGGGCAGTCTAGGGGTCCCCTGTAGAGGGGTGCCTCTTGAATATTGAGAGGACAGTATCCCACACTGAGGATCATCTGGAGCTTGATGGCCTGAAGGCGACAGGAGACAGATCATGTTACTAGATTTAGAAGACATAGGCCAAAGCAAAATAAGGGAATGAGGACAGCTCCAAAAAATTGGGGCTGCCAAGATGCCCAGTTAACTGGTAGCCATGGTCATGCCTGCTAAGACTTGGGCTGCCAACTTATTTCCGTGTGCCCAGAACTAGAATATTGGTCCAGATTTTTAAGTTACCCATCTGTTTTGTTTCTTCTGAGCTGCAGTGAGAGATCACCGGTTGGTTCACAGAAATAAGCAAGGTTAGGCTACAATGCAGAAAAAAGCTTAGAACTGATGATGTTAGAAAGTAAGAGTAGGTGTACCATAAATTGTGACACACAGTTTTGCTCTTTACAGTCCTCCTTTTTATTAAAATCATGATAGGAATGATTTGTTTGTAAAACAAACTTTAGTCTTATCATATTTGGCCTGATTGCATAAAATGCAGCAAGGATAATTATTTTTACATAGGCTTTTAAAATTGGCTTTGATGGAACTCTGTTCCATAAGAAATCTCAGATAAGACATTTTAAAAGCCAAGCACAGCCATGGGTTTGTACCCTCAAATACCTATGAGAAGGGTAGATTTCTCTCCTCTTGAGGTCTCTAGATAACTTGGAGCACCTGGGCCTGTTAGACAGTGACATTCTTTACTCACCACAGGTTAGGTCCCCATACAGGGACTCTGTAGACAAGGTATGAGGCCAGTCTCCCCAAGGAACTTTTATTGGCCCTATAAGTCAAGCTTGATTTCCTTAAAGCAAAGCCTGCCATTCCAGTCAAAGTCCTGGTAAAACAGCCAATTTCTCTAATGGTGTCCTGTTGTAAAAGAAAACATTCTAATTGCATTTATGCAAATAACTATATTGCCACACATTAAGAATACTCACACATAGTTTCCAAATTCTGGAGAAATCAGGTAGAGAGAAACAAATGTGCTCCAAATTTTGTTCACAGGAGTATACTCAATTGTGAAAAGCTGTAAATAGCTCAAAAGAAATGTTTTCTTGGCTCTGAAAAACAAAGGATTTTGCAAAGTCAAAAAGATTACTTCACTCTTCTATTAGTTCAGTGCGTTCAGTTAACTCTCATTCCACTTGATATTCATGAACATTTCAGCTGTTAATATATGTATCTGCTTGGCTATCTGCTTTTAATTAAGCTGACTTTTAACTATAGCGCTCTTTAAAAAATCATTTTACATCTCTTATTACCCTACTTTATCCAGGCCAAACGAACAATATTTCTGGCCTTTGAACATTACCAAAAGTAACCTCACAGGTGAAACAAATCTTAACTAAGGTTATGACTTAACCATGAGCATATGAGGTGCTTTTAAAGAGGTGGTAAGCAGTTTTTAAAACATTTAAAGCCTCCACAGGTAGCTCAGAGAAAGGAAAATTCAAGAAGGGAAGTCAGAAGTCATTCATGGAGGGGCAGAGAAAAAATTGCCTGGACTATTATATATCTGTGCAGAACATGATGTGTTGAAAGGAACAAGAGCACATTATAAATTGGTTGGAGAAGCACGTGGTTGGTGCAGAGCATCTCTGCACAGCAGGAAAAGGAGACAATTACCAAGTGCATTACAGACCTAAAGCTGCTGGCAAAGAAGGCTCAAGCACAGCCAGTTATGTAAATGTATCTATCCCAATTGAGATAGCTAGAAACAGTTGACTGACTAAATGGAAACTAGTCTATGTGACAAAATATTTCTGTATTGGTGTCTACTGAAGTTATAGTTTACCTCTCCTAAAAATGAAAAGTTTATTTCATACAGTGAGAGAATGAAATCTATCAGCCAGTCAGATGTTTCTCATCCTTCTTACTCTGCATCTGAGTTGTTCCATAATCACTTCTGAATAAGCAGTTTGCCTTAGATTAAAACTTGCTGCCTAACTAAAAATTACCAGGTTATAGTTTAAATTTGTAATTCTACCATCTTTCAATAAAGTGACAATTGAATGAGAAAAAAAAGTTATCCCCCCTCAAGAGATTGCTCAGTTAGATTTTTTGCTAGGACTTTTCTGAATAAGTGTGGGATATTTCTAAACCTCTGAGGTAGGGCTTTCTAGGTTGAAGCTATTGGTTAATGATTTAGGTAGCTTTCCTGGGAGAAATGAGGCTGTTAGAGAGAAAGATGAATTTAGAGAACAGGTAAATATTCAGTGATCACTGATCTTGGAGATTATATTTTTGCCCCAAAGAGGTGTGAGGTATTTAGACATTACCAAGGACCAGTGGGAGAATGGTAATTGGTCCCTTAAGTAATAAAAAGGGGTATGGATCTTTTATTTGAGGGGAAGGGATGCCATTTGCCCTACCCAACAGGCTTAAAGCCCTGTCCTTCCTGTTCTGCTCTCAGTGATGAAAGACTGAAGAGGCTAATCTGAGGACCTCTTGCACAGGGGCACCGGGTTCCAAGGCTGACTTGTAATTTTCTCCTAGTTCATTATTAAGCCAAATAGTTTAAGTTTTGGAGAAATTAAATTTTCCCCACTTTTAGGGGATGCATCCAAGGGGCATGTCCTGTGATATGAAGACATGACCACCCATCTGGGAAGAGAGAACAGAGGAGGAAAAAAGGAAAAAATAAAAAAGAAGGCATCCCCCCTTTCTTCTATTATCCTGAAGAGGGCATTTCCCATCAACCTGGGCTCTGGACTTAACCAGTCTTTACAGTCTACCTTAGTAACTGTATCGTCACAATTACCCACTTGAGAACAGAGGGAATACAGAAGTGAACAGTGAGCCCCTGTCTATCTCTGGGCTTCTGGAATTAACTAGTCCTTACCAGAGACACAATGTTTAATTTTAAAGTGAGTTGCCTAATTAATAGTATAGTACAAGAATTATCAAAATGAAACAAGGTAAAGCTAGGTCTTGTAAATCTGGAATACACATCAATATATGCATACACACATAGTAAAAAATATTTCTAAAAATATAGATACTGTATTGATAGTCTTTAAATTACTGAAAGTTTAATTTGGACAAGATAAAAAAGAATAGCTTTTCTCCTCTGTTATGAAACTGAGAAATAAAAATAAAATTCTAAGGGCCCAACTTACTGAACAGACCACATCTTGACCAAGGGGACCCAAGAGAAAACTGAGTTCTCGGCTGGGCACAGTGGCTCCTGCCTGTAATCCCAGCGCTCTGGGAGGCCAAGGCAGGTGGATCACCTGAGGTCAGGAGTTCAAGACCAGCCTACACAACATGGCGAAACCCCATCTCTACTAAAAATTAGCCAGACATGGTGGCAGGCACCTGTAATCCCAGCTACTCAGGAGGTTTAGGCAGGAGAATCACTTGAACCTGAGAGGCAGAGGTTGCAGTGAGCTGGGATTGAGCCATTGCACTCCAGCCTGGGTGACAGGAGCGAAATTCCGTCTCAAAAAAAATAAAACTGAGTTCTCAGCCATGACAGGATGGGAGGTCAGACACAGCTCGTTATACCTGTTCCTTCACTGACTATCATTAAGCTTTCTTCTGTAAGAGCTCAAAAAAACCAGCCCTTTCAAAAGATTCCACCACTTATATCAACCAACTGCTTGACTGCTCTCCCTTCTTTTAGCAGTTTCAGCATAACAACAGATGAGCTTTTCTTCTGATGAGAGACCACCAACCATGGAATGATCCTGGCCAGTCTATGACGAATGCTCAGTGAGGGTTTCTGTGTCCTCTACTTCACCTTTGGATGTCAAAGAGCACAACACTCCACCCTGGGATCATGCTGATGCCGCCATCTTTGAACATGGGTCACAGAGAGGCATGAAGCTGAATTGCATATATATATATATGTTTCTCCTTTCATAAATATGCATTATTTTCTCTATAGCTCATTGAATATGTATATCTGGCCACCCCATCCAGCTTAAATTCCTGTCTTATTCTTTGGACCCTTGAAGTGTCTATTTCTAGTTTCTGGCTGGGGAGCTATGCTTCCCAGCTTGTCAGAACGGCCACCCTGCAGGCTACAATCCTTTATGAAAAATAAAGCTCTCCTTTCCATATTTATGAATCTTATCATTCTTCCGTTGACAAAACATAGCATTATAAACAGAAATGTGAATAAAAGTATACTAGCGTCTGTGGATTCACTGGATTTTGTATGCACACAATCACACCGTCTGCCAATAAAAGTATTCTTTCTTATTTCCAGTCCTTCTACTTTCATTTTTCTTCCTTACTATTGGCTGAGAAATGCAGTAAAATGCTAAATCGGGGTAGAAACAACATCATTGCCACATCGCCAAGCTTCACATCAGGTCTATTTCCAAACATATATTACCAAATATGGGCTTAAGGGGTTCCCTTTTATTTCTGTTGTTCTTAGCTTCTTGCCTCAAAAATCTGAAATCTCTCCGAATTTTTAAGTTTTTAAATGTCTTTCTTCATCTGTTGTGATGATGGTATTCTTCTTCCATAATCTGTTCATGTGGTGACTGTTGTAAAGCACTGCGATTTTAGAAAAATCCAACTAGCTTATGACATAACCTTTTTATGTATTTCTAGATTGGAGGTGCCAGTAGTTTAAGATTTTGGTGTCTATGTTCATGAGTGATATTGGCTTCATTTATTCTTTATTAAATGCTTGAAATTTAAAGTGATTCTGCCTGGCTCTGACATTATTTTCATGGAAACATTGTTGACTACTGACTCTATACAATTACAAGACAAGCATTTCTCTTTAGATCAGTTTTGGGGATGTTGAATTTTTCTTTTTTTCTTTTTTCTTTTTTTTTTTTTTTTTTTTTTTTTTTTGACGGAGTCTTGCTCTGTCACCCAGGCTGGAGTGCAGTGGCTCAATCTCTGCTCACTGCAAGCTCCACCTCCTGGGTTCACGCCATTCTCCTGTCTCAGCCTCCCAAGTAGCTGGGACTACAGGCGCCCCCCACCACACCCAGCTAATTTTTTTGTATTTTTAGTAGAGATGGGGTTTCTCCATGTTAGCCAGGATGGTCTCGATCTCCCGACTTCATGATCCACCCACCTTGGCCTCCCAAAGTTGTGGGATTACAGGTGTGAGCCACTGCACCCAGCCGGGAAGTTGAATTTTTCTAAGAATATATCCATTTCATCGAAATCTTCAAATTTATTATAAAATCACCCCAACATCCTCTTAACTTTTTCATTCCTAGGGCATATGTAGCAGTGTACTGTTTGTAACGTTTCATATTTGGACTTTCTATGTCTGTTCTTGATTTGTCTGCCAGACGTTTGTCCTCTCAAACAACCAGTGTCTGTGGGAAAGACCTCAATGCTCTTTGTGAGCATGACTTTCTGGGGCAGTGGGGGCTGCTGAGGGCCAGGGGGCCTGTCTGGTTAGGGTCCTGGGCCTCTCCTAGACAGCTCAGGTGTCCTGGCTCCCGCCAGTGGGTACCCACATCCCCTAGTCACTGAGGGCCTCTGTGAAAAGACATCTGCACGTTTCAGGAAGGCCCTGTCACTGCACAAAGGATTCCTGAGGCCCTGGGACTCAGGCTAAGCAAGGACTTAGTTAAGAGCGGGTCGTGTTGCAGGCTTGCATGCAGCAAGATCCCATTTTCCTCCACAAAGACAACTGCTCACAGGAAGGCCCAGGGCCCCCAACAAGCCACTTTCACTTGTGTCCTCCTCAGACTTCCAGTGCCTAAAAACCCAGGGTGGGGAAGCCTCAAGGATGCGGTCCCGGATCTGGCAAGGCATGTTCCAGTCCTGGTCACGTGTGCACTGAAGCCTTAGGAGACAGAAATGGGGACTCAGGGGTCAAAATCAAGATTTAACCCTTGGAGGGCTGTCATGGCCTGAATTCTGCCCAACCCCCGCATTCATATGATTCATATGCTGAAGTCCAAGCCCCTAGTACCTTCAAATGTGAGGGCCTTCAAAGAGGTAATTAAGGTAAAATTGTAATAGCCAGTTGGGTTTATCTTGTCTGCTGCTCAGAAAGCCAGATGCCCTGAGAACAACAGGTATTACAGCAAAGAAAGAGATTAATCAGGACGGGCGCAGTGGCTCACGCCTGTAATCTCTGCACTTTGGAAGGCCAAGGCGGGTGGATCACGAGGTCAGGAGATGGAAACCATCCTGGCTAACATGGTGAAACCCCGTCTCTACTAAAAATACAAAAAATTAGCCGGGCGAGGTGGCGGGCGCCTGTAGTCCCAGCTACTCCGGAGGCTGAGGCAGGAGAATGGCGTGAACCCAGGAGGCGGAGCGTGCAGTGAGCCGAGATCATGCCACTGCACTCCAGCCTGGGTGACAGGGTGAGCCTATGCATCAAAAAAAAAAAGAAAGAAAGAAAGAAAGAAAGAGGTTAATCATCACAGGGCCAGCCAGGTGAGAACAAGGAGAAACTTCTCAAACCCATCTCTCTGATAATTTGGAGGCTAGGGCTTTTTTAGGATATTTTGGCAAGCAGGGCGCTGAGAAACAATTTATGAAATCACAGGGGTATGTAAAACTGTCTTCATACAGCTGAGTTAGTTTCTGGGAGGGAGGCCTCACGGACCAGGAGGGGCTTTTGATCTACTAAAGTGCCAAATCTGAAAAATAGCTCACACACTCATTCTTTGAGTTTTGCATTCACGATGTTATTTATAGGGGTAGCTGGGGAAGTTATAAATTTTGTAACCCCTGGCTACATGACTCTGGAGTACTCAACAACCTATAGAAAAACACCCTGATCAAAGGCAGGTTATTGGTTAACTATGCCTATTTTTTAGAAAAGTTTAAGTCCCTGCCATAATTTTAACCTTGTCTTATGAATGTTGCTTTAACCTCCGAATTGGTGGGGGCAAGGAGTGGAAGGGCTCAGTTTTTCTTGCCTCATGTTTAATTATAAACTAAATATTTCTCATAGTTATCTATGAGAACTCTGTGTTAGAATAAGATAAAAAAAGGGGGGGGCGCTGTCAGGTTAGAAGTAAGATGAAGTCTACCATATTAGATTATTCTTATTATAATTCTGCAAAAGGCTGGGCACAGTGGCTCAGGCCTTTAATCCCTATACCTTGGCCTGGCCAAAAGCACTTTTAAACACTCAAACGATACAGCAAAAAATCATTAATAAAAATGTTGACCAGGCTGGGCACGGTGGCTCATGCCTGTAATCCCAACACTTTGTGAGGCCAAAGAGGATGTATCATCTGAGGCCAGCAGTTCGAGACCAGCCTGGCCATCATGGTGAAACCCCGTCTCTATTAAAAATACAAAGATTAGCCGGGTGTGATGGCACAAGTCTGTAATCCCAGCTACTCAGGAGGCTGAGGCTGGAAAGTCGCTTGAACCTGGGAAATGGGGATTGCAGTGGGCAGAGACTGAGCCACTGCACCCCAGCCTGAGTCACAGGGCCAGATTTCATCTTGAAAAAAAAAAAAAAAAAAAAGAAAAGAAAAAGAAAATGTTGACCAGACATGGTGGCTAATGCCTATAATCTCAGCACTTTCAGAGGCCAAGGCAGGGGGATCACTTGAGCCCAGGAGTTTGAGGCTCCAGCGAGAGAGCCAGGCCTTGTCTCTAAAAAAGAAAAATAATGCTATATTAGAAACTATTCATTTAATGCAAAAGAAAGCAGTAAATGTCAGGCCTCTGAGCCCAAGCTAAGCCATCATATCCCCTGTGACCTGCACGTATACATCCAGATGGCCTGAAAGAACTGAAGATCCACAAAAGTGAAAATAGCCTTAACAGATGACATTCCACCATTGTGATTTGTTTCTGCCCCGCCCTAACTGATCAATGTACTTTGTCATCTCCCCGACCTTTAAGAAGGTTCTTTGTAATCTCCCCCACCCTTAAGAAGGTTCTTTGTAATTCTCCCCACCCTTGAGAATGTACTTTGTGAGATCCACCCCCTGCCCACAAAACACTGCTCCTAACTCCACAGCCTATCCCAAAACCTATAAGAACTAATGATAATCCCACCACCCTTTGCTGACTCTCTTTTCGGACTCAGTCTGCCTGCACCCAGGTGAAATAAACAGCCATGTTGCTCACACAAAGCCTGTTTGGTGGTCTCTTCACACGGACGTGCATGACAGTAAATATGATTTTGGGCACACCAACATCTGTATCATTCAGGGTTCAATCAGAGAAACAATCAGTAGTGTTCTGAGGTCAAATCTAATAGTGAACTAGTGAACTATATATATGTGTGTGCGCCTGTGTGTATTTATATTATATAGGTACATATACATCTATACACATACACACTTGTACATATATATAAAGACATATATATGCCTTAGTCCATTCAGGCTGCTATAACAAAATACCATAGATTGGTTAGCTTATCAACAACAGAAATTTATTTCTCACAGTTCTGGAGACTGGGAAGTACAATCGGGTTAGGTGTCTGGTGAGGACTCACGTCCTAGTAGAAAGTCGTTTTCTCACTCTAACCTCACATGGCAGAAGGATCACAGGGATCTCCCTCTCTCCCTCCCCCTCTCTGCTCTCTTTGATGAAGACGCTAATCCCTTCATGAGGACTCCACCCTCATGACTTACTCACTACCCAAAGGCCCTACCTCCTAATACCATTACCTTGGTGGTGAAGATTTTGACATATGAATTTTGAGGCTACATAAACATTCAGGCCATAGCAATACAAAACTCACTTCTATAATTCTAGGGGCTGGGTGGGCAGAATAAATTCTGTAGGGCAGGCCCTTCGGAAAAGCAGGTGGAAACTCCTGAAACAGCAGATGAAGCAGCTGAGCACTTATAGAACTTTTTAAAATTTTTACATAAATAAAATAAGGTCTTCCTGTGTTTCCCAGACTGAATTTTAACTCCTGGGCTCAAGCGATCCTCCTGCCTCAGCCTCCCAAAGTGTTGGGTTTCCAGGCTTGAGTCACCACACCCAGCCAGATGTGATTCCCACCACCTCCACCCCCCAGGGCAACCTCAGCTTTGCTCTTTAACTGATTGAAAATAACCCACCCAGATTATCCAGGATAATCTCATTTACTGAAAGCCAACTGATTATATAACCCAATCACATCTACAAAATACCTTCACAGCAATGCCTAGATTCGTGTTTTATTGAAAAAATAGGAAGTGTAGAGCAGCCAAGTTGACACGTAGACAGCACCATCGCAATGAAAAAAAGACACGAGTTTCAGAAGAGGCGAGGAAAACAAAAAACACAAAGTAAGGTAAGAACATTCTTATAATGTGGAAACTACTATGGCCAAACTGAAATAATTAAACAAGAGTCATATTTAGAAAGGTATTATGAAAAAGACAAAATCATCAAGTAGAATCTGTACTTCCGCTTAATCTAGTTACTTCAAGTTTCTTTCTACAGGTGTTAAATATTTAATGAGGGGATTAAATTGAAAGGTATTTAAGAAAGGGGCGGGTCACCCTGATCCTATATAAAGCCTGTCTTTGGGAGCTGCTCAATTACTCGCTGATCTCCGTGGAGTCCGGGTTTTCTACCCAAGATGAATTTGGACGGTACTTCAGGTGGTAAGTTCCCATCAGCTTTTTCTCTGTTCTTTGGGATTGCTACATGCCTTGCTTATTTTTCAGAGTTTGTCAAAGTTCACAGCACAAACATGATTAGAGGTACAGAATGGTAGAGCAGCAGCTGTTTTTAGCTGATAAATTGTGTTAGAACAGCCATGGGTGCTTTGAAGTTGGACTCTTGAATTTCAAATGTAAGACGGCAGCCATGAGTCCCACACAAGGGTCATCTACCTAGTCCCACACAAGGGTCATCTACCTAAAGTTTTAAAGCTGACAGTTTATGTGGAGGGAAGAATGTATGAACTGTCTAATGCAGCCTACTGAATTTTTTTGAGATATATTCTTTTTCATTAGAAGTACCAGTTCCTGTGTGTCTTATTTCACCTTTTCAATTGTTCCATGAGTTTCACTTTTTTCATTGATTTTTATTAATTTTCCTCCTCCCTACTGCTTCCTCTTTTGGTAATTTTGTACATTTTCTGTGTAAGTTCTCTCTTTGGAAATTTAGGCCATTAATTATCATTTTCTAATATATATGTTTAAATGTTTATGTACCCAATTTAGCATGACTTTTAGCTATTTAAAAAAAAGAGCAAAAATACAGAGTAATAATAGGACGGGCGTGGTGGCTCAAGCCTGTAATCCCAGCACTTTGGGAGGCCGAGGCAGGCAGATCATGAGGTCAGGAGATCGAGACCATCCTGGCTAACACAGTGAAACCCTGTCTCTACTAAAAATACAAAAAATTAGCCAGGTGTGGTGGCGCCCCAGCTACTTGGGAGGCTGAGGCGGGAGAATGGTGTGAACCCGGGAGACAGAGCTTGCAGTGAGCTGAGATGGTACCACTGCAATCCAGCCTGGGCGACAGATTGAGACTCTGTCTCACAAAAAAATAATAATAATAATAATATTAATAATTAACAAAATGGGGAGGCCACGATAGGAGGATCAATTGAACCCAGGAGTTTGAGGCCAGCCTGGCAAGATGATGAGATCTCATCTCTACAAAGAAAAAAAAATAGCCAGGCACAGTGGTGCATACCAGTAGTCCCAGCTACTCCAGACACTGAGGCATAAAAATTGCTTGACCCCAGGAGTGGAGGTTGCATTGACCTGAGACTGCACCACTGCACTCCAATCTGGGCAACAGAGTTAGACTCTGTCTCAAAATAAATTAATTAAACTAAACCACAGATTTAAACCTATAAATATATTCTTCATGCTGTTCTCCCCCTTTTCTGTTCATCAGGCATACTTCAAAAAGAATTCTGGAGAAAAAGAATTCAGTATAACCAGAGTCAAAAGGATATCCTCCAATCATGGTTTCAACATGACCCTTTCCCTGATAAAGCTGCCAGAGAACAACTGGCCAAAGAAATTGGGGTTCCAGAGTCTAATATTCAGGTGGGCATTAGATTTCTACTTCATTATCTGTCAGAACCACGGTAAAGAGAAAGACTAGGCCCAGCGCTTTTGCCAGTTCCCTTATATCAGGTATTTTGCTAAGAAACGTTTTCCTGTTACACAAAATTAGAAAACAAATAAAAAGGCCAGGCGCGGTGGCTCATGCCTGTAATAGCAGCACTTTGGGAGGCCGAGGTGGGGCCTCATAAGGTCAGGAGATCGAGACCATTCTGGCTAGCACGGTGAAACCCCGTCTCCACTAAAAATACAAAAAAAAAAAAATTGCCCGGGCGTGGTGGCAGGCACCTGTAGTCCCAGTTACTCAGGAGGCTGAGGCAGGAGAATCACATGAACCTGGGAGGCCGAGCTTGCAGTGAGTCCAGATTGCGCCACTGCACTCCAGGCTGGGTGACAGAGCCAGACTTCATCTCAAAAAAAAAAAAAAAGAAAAGGAAAGAAAACAAATAAAAACAAGGATGCTGTTTATGAATTTTACCAAAGGTGGAAATATCATTTGTATTCACCAATGGGGAAGGTGAATATAGTGGCTCAGTCTCTGCCAATAGGTAATTAAGTCATATTTTGAGATTTAGAGAATATAGGAAATGAAATCACCATGAGAATTATGTCCTATATTTTAGTATTGGAATATTCAGATAGATTATTCATATGTAATTACAAGGAAACTGGGGTAAGAATGCATGTGCATTCCCAAGTCTCAGACTATTTTTTAATTTAATGTCTCAAATGCGATTCATACACACAATGTTTGAAATAAAATTCCATACTGAATTATTTTAAATATAATAGCTGATATAAAATGAAGCTAAGTTAAACCTCTTCAGTTATCAGAGAGATACCTGGACTGGGTAGGGTGACCCACACCTGTAATCCCAACACTTTCAGAGGCCGAAATTGGAAGATCACTTGAAGCCAGGAGTTCAAGACCAGCCTGGACAACATAAAACTCCAAAAAATGTATTTTAATTTGCTGGGTGTGTTGGTCCACACCTGCAGTCCCAGCTACTCGGGGGAGCTTAGGTGGAAGGATCATTTGAGCTCAGGAGGTAGAGGCTGCAGTAAGCCGTGATTGCACCACTGCACTTCAGCCTGGGAGACAGAGCGAGACAATGTCTACCAAAAAAAAGAAGATATCTTTGATTCCTGGCATGGTGGTGTACACCTGTACTCCCAGCTACTTAGGAGGTTGAGGCAGGAGAATCGCTTGAGCCCAGACATTCTGTGCTATAGTGTGCTTGTGTTATGCAGATTGGGTGTCTGCAGTATGTGGATTGGATGTCTGCAGTAAGTTTGGCATCAATATGGTAATGTCCCAAGAGCTGGGGACCGCCAGGGTGCCTAAGGAGGAGTGAGTCAGTCCAAGTCAGAAACAAAGCAGATCAACACTCATGCTCATCAGTAGTGGGATCGTGCCTGTGAATAGCCACTGCACTCCAACCTGGGCAACATAGCAAGACTTTGTCTCAAAGAAAGAAAGAAAGAAAAAGGGATCTCTGTAAATAACATAATTCTATCAGTGAAAATGGTATTTAAACCAATGAAGACCAAGTGAAATTGTGTTTTTAGAGGAAAATAATGAGTTCTGGGTTTTGCATCAAATGTATAGTCTCCAACAAGCCATTGGCTATAAGAATCTGAGAGGATATAGGAGAGAAGAATTTTACTTGTCTCTTCATGTATCTATACTGGATGTGGGAGGCAGGGATTACTCAAGTCCCAGTAACAAAAGTACATTCTATGGGAATACTGGTAATTGGCTTTGAGGTACTGGGCCCACTTGGAATGATGGTGAAAATGGCAAGTTCAGGAAATGATGTAGATAGAGGTTGCCTCTGCTATAGTGTTTATACTTTATTCACTTGTTTCCAGTTTCCATCTGTACTTAAGATTTCTTAACTAAAACTATTCTGATTCATTAATTTAGAGAAGAGATAAAACCTTTTAACATAACGTTCACCAACTTTTTTACCACAGACTGGTTTTGTGGAAGACAGTACTTCCACAGACAAGGAGGGGTGGGTAATGGTTTCGGGATGAAACTGTTCCACCACCGATCATCAGGCATTAGCTATTAGTTAGATTCTCATAAGGAGCTCACAACCTGGATCCCTCAAATGCACAGTTCACAGTAGGGTTTGTGCTCCTGTGACAATCTAACACAGCAGCTGATCTGACAGGAGGTGAAGCTCAGGTAGGTAATGCTCGCTGGCCCTCCACTCACCTCCTGCTGGGCCACCCGGTTCCTAACAGGGTTGAGGACGCCAGCTTTAGCACAATGCCTATGATATAAGAGTGGTTTATTGGATATTGGTTGTCATTAAGACGCTAAATGTTCTTAAGAATATCTAATTATCAAAATAATAACACTTAGAAATCATTAGAAAATATATTGCAATTCTGACTCTAATAATGAGGAAACAAGCAAAGAGTTCAATTGGTTTTGTTAGGGACGAGAGTGACAAAATGAGATGTGTGGCTCCCTAGAAGTCTCCTCATCTATTGTTAACCCTGGGATAAAAATGACTAAGAGGAAATACAGATGAGTGTTAGCCTAGCTCTTTACTATGGCTAATTCTGCTCTCCTATTTAAAGAAATTTTTCTGCAATTAATTCCATATGTATTGTATGTTATGAAATGGTATTTCCTGTGAAGAAGTGATGAGGGTCAAGAAAAGATACTCAGAAACTGAAGTCCTGCTAGGAGGAAGAGCAAGAGAGAGAGTGCAATCCTTTGAGAGACCTCATAGGGTCTCCTAAATCAAACAAATTTACTTTGGATGCCACAAAAAATGACCATGAAAGAAAGGTTCCTTTGATTTGAAGGGAGATTCATGTGTGACCCTGAATCGTATGCCAATAGTAGCATCATTCCTAGGACAATGCATTGCCTTTCTCTTGTGGGTATTATTCCAGCGACAGTTAGTCAAATCAGTTTTGTTCAATTGAATTGATATTTGGAATGACATAGCCTGAGATGCATGACTGTCACATCTTCTTCTCCTACTTAGGTTTGGTTTAAAAACTACAGAGTAAAACAGAGAAAACTAGATTATACATGCTTCTCAGAAAAAGATCAAACCCAGGGGCATGACCAGTCCCAGCATCTGACTCATGGTAAGAATGCTCAGTGGGTCCCATTGAGAGTACAATTTTTTTTTAGGTGAAAGCAAGTTTATTAGAGAAGTAAATAAACAAAAGAATGGCCACTCCATAGGCAGAGCGGCCTCCCACAATTGAATGAGACAGGCAGGTTCTTCACAAGCAAGCTCGGGGCTTTTTATTTTTTTATTTTTTATTTTTGTATTTTGTTTCGAGACGGAGTCTCACTCTGTTGCCTGAAGTGCAGTGGTGTGATCTCAGCTCACTGCAACCTCTGCCTCCCGGATTCAAGAGATTCTCCTGCCTCAGCCTCCCAAGTAGCTGGAACTACAGAGGTGCGCCACCACGCCCAGCTAATTTTTTGTATTTTTAGTAGAGATAGGGTTTCACCAGTTGGCCAGGCTGGCCTTGAACTCCTGACCTCAAGTGATCCACTCACCTTGGCCTCCCAAAGTGCAGGACTACAGGCATAAGCCACTGGGCCCAGCCTAGCTCTGGGCTTTCTGGTCCTGCTGCAGAGCAATGACCTCCTCTTCTGCCACCTTGGGGATTCAGAGAGAGCAAATACGGCCAGCATTATCTTCATGGGTTTGTTTTTCTGGTTTGAATATGAAAATTCCCCTAACAGCTTCTATGTTCTCCTTTAGAATACTTACCAAAAGAAGCCCGGCAAAAACAGACATTCATCACGTGGACTCAAAAAAACAAACTAGTGCAAGCCTTTGAGAGGAACCCATTCCCTGATATTGCTACCAGGAAAAAACTGACTGAACAAACAGGACTGCAGGAATCAAGAATTCAAGTAAGTTCCATGTCTGTGACCCCGACTATATCCTGCCTGTGATACTGCCCTCTGAAGGTGTTACTGAAAAACTTCGAGCTGTCTTGGGTTATCAAAGTCATCAAGGGCAATGACGGGGGATGGTAAATGTCTGGCATTGCAAGTCCCATTTTTGTCAAGGAAGAATTTTCAAATCAAATTGCTATGCACAGATTTGGAATCACTAGCAGAAACTACCCATTTTGAGAACATTGTTAGATTTTCTACAACCTTGAGAGTGTTGTCATTTTAGCTCAGATAATTCTGTCTTGTGAGGGGCCACCCTGTGCATGGTAGAATATTAGTCAGCATTCCTGGCCTCTACCATCTAGATAGCAGTAAAGCACCTGCCCACCTTCTCTTCCCCTGTTTGTGACAAGCAAATAATTCACAGACATAGTCAAATGTTCTCCCATTGAGGGACAAAATTGGCCCCCACAGAGTATTTTCTTTTACCTAAGTTATGGGGATAGTGATTTAGCATATGTTAAGTGCTCATGACTTAGGAGGCACAGTCATGGGTTTATGACACACAAACTCTCAAATACATTTATTTGTGTTTGTTAGTCATTAATCAGATGAATACACATGCACACAAACTATCAATTCTTATGCACACATCCATGAAGAGGAAAAAAATGTCAACCTGATCAAGAGATCTTTTTTGCTGATCCATTGTTACAATTAGAGGGAGAATTCAAGAACATGTGCCTTTCTAGTCAGAGATTCAACTCACCTGTACTTAATTGCTGACTGTGTTATAACCTCAGAATATATATTTGTGTTTATGTGTATATACAAACATACACATTACACACACACACATGCACACATGAACACATGGACTGGAGTTAATTTCACATATAAAATGTATAAGATTTTCTTTTTCTCAAATTCACATAAAAAAGAAAAATAAACAAAAGTAATAAAAATAAATAATAATAAACGTATATATACATGATTTCATATACAGTCGTCCCTTAGTATCCATGAGGGATTGGTTCCACGACCTTCCCCTGAATACCAAACTCCAAGGATGCTCAAGTTCCTGATATAAAATGGTGTCGCATTTGAATATAACCTATGCACATCTCGTGTACTTTAAAACCTCTGTAAATTACCTGTACTACCTAATATAATGTAAATGCGATCTGAATAGTTGTTATACTGAATTTTTCTTTGTATTATTTTATTGTTGCATTGGTTTTTATTTGGGTTTTCTTCCAAATATTTTCAATCCATGGTTGGTTGAATCAGGGTATATAGACAGAACCCATGGATTTAGAGAGCCAACTCTCTCTATAAAATCACCCTGTGATTTGTCCTTAGGTTAATAGCTCCTTTATTTTACAGAGCATGTGATGCAGAGTTACAATTGCTTATATTTTATGATGTCATGTCTCCCTTTTTCTTACTTAGATGTGGTTTCAGAAACAAAGATCTCTGTACCCCAAGAATTGCAGAAGGGAGCCCGTAAATTTATTGGTAGATGACCCAAACGAGAGACCAGATACAACTGTTGGGTGGCATCCAGTCAACCTGTTCAGCCTCACAGACAGCTCTCATTATTTTTCTTCCTCAAATTCTTCCAGCGGGCACCAAACTCTTCTACCTGTTCTTCCTTCAACCCAGGCGCCTTGGGATTCCTTCAGGGTCCATGTGAGCCAAGGACCAAATGTCGTGATCATGCAGCCCACACAGGCTGTGCAGGAAGTAGAGAACTCTGATCAGCCTCTCATACTTCCGAATCACGTCCTGACACTGCCAATTCTGAAAAAGGACTTAGATACTCTGACTCCCTTCTGGCTCCAATACCAAGAAGAACACCAGAATCACAAAGAACACACGGGCTCAGGAGTACTACAGTTCAAGAGCCATTCGCAGCCTGAACCAGAGCACAGGGAGCAACAACCTCTGAATCTGGGTCAGCTTGACATATCGAACATTTTGCAAAGGTGGGACAAGATGTGCCAGGCTCTGCTTGCAGAATGGGACCCTCTCAAAGGGACACACTGAGACAGACTTGTGGCAGCAGCAGGCACGCTCAGCTGAGAACCATGTCATCCATTTGGCCAATTGCCCCAGCAATATGTAGAAACCTCAAGCCTTTAGGTCAACTCCTGTAATGCAGAGTTCTTCAGTAAAAGGTACAACTTGGCCGGGCGCGGTGGCTCACGCCTGTAATCCCAGCACTTTTGGAGGCCAAGGTGGGCGGATCACGAGGTCAGGAGATCGAGACCAGCCTGGCCAACATGGTGAAAGTCCGTCTCTACTAAAAATACAAAAATTAGCTTGGGGGGGTTGGCGCATGCCTGTAGTCCCAGCTATTCAGAAGGTTAAGGCAGGAGAATCACTTGAACCTGGTAGGCAGAGGTTGCAGTGATCCGAGATCACGCCACTGCACTCCAGCCTGGTGACAGAGTGAGACTCCGTCTCAAAATAAATAAATATAAAGGTACAACCTGACAATTTCTGACATACAGAAATTGGAAGTGAGGTACAGATGGCTGGATTGGTTACAGCTTGGTGTATGCCTTATTTGAACACTCAGCATTGTATGAATGGTTGAAGTATGGCCACTGGAATTGTCCAAGACTTAGCTACTGTTACACATGCATACTACTAAGTTAGGTTTTCAATGTCTACCTATTAAGCTAGGTTACAGTTCATCCACAAGTACTCAAATATAGAAGCACAGAGTCCTTCACAGGCCACATTTACTTTGCTTTCACATGGGTTAGCATCCAAGATAGAGTTATTTTAGCCTCCACAAGACGTATGTGGGGTTTACTTTGGAACGATAAAAATATCTTTGAAAAAAAAATTTTTTTTTCTTTTTTTTTTGAGATGGAGTCTCGCTCTGTTGCCCAGGCTGGAGTGCAATGGTGCAATCTCGGCTCACTGCAACCTCTGCTTCCCGGGTTCAAGCAATTCTCCTGCCTCAGACTCCTGAGTTGCTGGAATTATAGGAGTGCGCCACCACACCTGACTAATTTTTGTATTTTTAGTAGAGTTGGGGTTTCACCATCTTGGTCAGGCTGGTCTCAAACTCCTGACCTCGTGATCCGCCCACCTCGGCCTCCCAAAGCGCTGGGATTACAGGTGTGAGCCATCACGCCCAGCCTTGAAAAATACTACTTCTTTGTTTGTCTTATCCTTTTGAATTATGTTCCATTATACAATACTTTCAACTCCATAAAAGGTGTGGAAACAAGGTCAGTATATATAGATCTAGTTTTACAAAGATACCAGTTTGCACTACTACAAACAGTTGTGCAGTGAACATCCCTACCAGTGTCTGTGTCCATTATGTGAAAGGGTTCTGTAGGGTATGCACACTGAAGCAAAAGTGCCAGAATATTTTGACATCAGTATTTATTGCTAAGTTAGCCTCAGCTGAATTTGTTGCTCCTAATATGAGATGCACCTTCATTTATCTAGGGAATGAAAACACATGCACATGCACACATGTTAGTGGAGCATGCCTACCTGAAAAGATTCTGATATAATTATTTAACAGTGTTGATACCGAAGCAGTGTCATCATCTGGGGTAATACCTGAGGTTCCCTGTCCTATGGCCATGGAAAACTAGGATACAGACACACCAGAGTGAGGTTAAGAATGGAAGTTTAATAAGCCAAAGAAAGAGAAGAGCTCTCTGTGCAGAGAGGGGTCCTGGAGAAAATGGATTGCCACTTGCATAGTGAAATGCAGAAGGTATTCTAGATGAGCTTGAGGGGGTGGTGTCTGATTTACATAGGGCACCAAAGATTGGTCAGACCCGATGCACCATTTGCATAGCATGCAAAGAAGCTGGCTACCCCATCCAAATCTTTTTTTTTTTTTTTTTTTTTTTTTTTTGAGACGGAGTCTCGCTCTGCCGCCCAGGCTGGAGTACAGTGGCCGGATCTCAGCTCACTGCAAGCTCCGCCTCCCGGGTTCACGCCATTCTCCTGCCTCAGCCTCCCAAGTAGCTGGGACTACAGGCGCCCGCCACCTCGCCCGGCTAGTTTTTTTGTATTTTTTAGTAGAGACGGGGTTTCACCGTGTTAGCCAGGATGGTCTCGATCTCCTGACCTCGTGATCCACCCGTCTCGGCCTCCCAAAGTGCTGGGATTACAGGCTTGAGCCACCGCGCCCGGCCACCCAAATCTTTTATTATGCAGATGTGTTCTCTACCTGGCCGCCACCATGTTGCCTGCTTTTTCACTGTACATGTAGTGACAAAAAAGAAAAGAAAGCCTCCATGTTGAACATACCTGGCTTTCCTTTTCTATTAGCACAGCTGCTGGCATTTATTCATGAGAGCTTCCAGCTTGCTTATCTATGTCTACGGTTCCATTTTTCAGGCTACTTTTTGTTAGAAAAGATTTGGGGCTGCTTTTGTTAAAAGGGAAACCTTGCTGGGGGCTCCTTTTACCCTCACTATCTGCCTACATAATTTCTCTCCACCTCCTGTATCAACACCATGCCTAGTTTTGTTTTTGAATTGTTCCCCTAGATAATTCTTATTTGCAGGCAAAGATTAGAGCTCTTAGTATAAATAGTCACTCCTCCCTACTTCCAACACATATGTGAAAAGAGTTCCCCAGGTTACAAAGACAAGTTTTATATTTGTTTTTTCTGTTTTGTTTGTCAGTGTGTGTTTTGGTTTTTGGTTTTGTTTTGAGATAGGGTCTCACTCTGTCATCCAGGTTGGAGTAGAGTGGCACCATCTTGGCTGACTGCAGCCTCAACCTCCTGGGCTCAAGCAATTCTCCCACCTCAGCCTCAACCTCCCAGGCTCAAGTGATCCTCCCACCCCAGTCTCCTGAGTAGCTGGGACTACAGGCGCATGTGCCATCACACTGAGCTAATTTTTGTATTTTTGGTAGAAACAGATTTTCACCATATTGCCCAGGCCGGTCTCAAATTCCTGAGCTCAAGCAATCAACCTGCCTCAGCCTCCCAAAGTGCTGGGATTACAAGCGTGAGCCACCACAACTGGCTGAAGACAGGTCTTTTGAAATACCTTAGTCAGATGAAAGCAAAGAATAAAAGAATGAAGAAAGCCTACATGACATATGGGATATTATTAAGTGAACAAATATTCAAATTTGGGGAGTTTCAGAAGGCGAAGAGATGGGAAAAGGCATAGAAAAGTCTTTTTGTTAGAAAAGAAATGATTGGGGGGCTGCTTTTTTTTTTAAAGGGAAACCTTGCTGAAGACTCTTTTTACCTTCATTATCTGACTCTAAAACTAGCCAGGACCAGTTTATGTTCATGTTACCAAAATACCAGGGGTTCAGTCTAGGTCGTGCTGCTGGCCACATGGAAAGCCATTCACTGAGACAATGATTATTGCCAAAGAAGAAGGCTTTAATCGGGCACTTACAGCTGAGGAGACAGGAGATCAGTCTCAAATTCATCACTCTTACTGATTAAATTAGGGGTTTATATAGCAGGGAAGAAACGTTAACTATGCATGGGACAACAAGAACTTGGAAAGGGTAAGGAACAAATCATGATGAATGAAGGGCGTGGCATCCCATCGTCTGGATGCGAGGATCTGGTGACCCTCAGTTCTTTGATACTTTTTGAGAGGCCTGGGGGCTTCTTTCCTGTGGAAGGAACTCAGATAAAACAAATGTTAAGTTTCAACCTTTAAGACCAGAAGGGTTGATTTCTATGTTTATTCAAAAACAAAAAACTGTCTATAAGACTATTGGGTCAATTTCAGTCCAGTCTCCTTTTTCTATTTATTGATTCCTCAATCGTGAGGAATCTGATCTCCAATCTTACTGGCTCCTTCACGCTGAGGAAGAATGTTGTCGGCAGTTCCATACCATGGGCGGCCACGTGGCTACCCAGGAATCAAAGGTTAATCTAATACTGTAGTTTTCTTCAGAAACACAGTCTTTCTCTCTCCAGTTCCCAATTTCTGCCAAAGACAAATCACAGCAGAACAAACCTACCTGCAAAAAATGTTTCAGTCCCATATACTTGGCCTGATTACCCTCACAAATGCAGCAAGAATCATTGTCCACATAGCTGCTCCTAAAATGGCCTTGCTAGAACCTCTCACAAAGGCATTTCAGTCAAAGCCCTGGGAAAATAACCAGTTCCTCAAACTGTGTCCCATTATAAAAGAAAACAGATTCTTTTTTTTTTTTTAGACAGAGTTTCGCTCTGTCACCCAGGCTACAGTGCAGTGGCGCAATCTCAGCTCACTGCAAGCTCTCCTGGGTTCACGGCATTGTCCTGCCTCAGCCTCCCTAGTAGCTGGGACTACAGGCGCCAACCACTGTGCCCAGCTAATTTTTTGTATTTTTAGTAGAGACAGGGTTTCACCATATTAGCCAGGATGATCTCGATCTCCTGACCTCGTGATCCACCTGCCTCAGCCTCCCAAAGTGCTGGGATTACAGGCATGAGCCACCGCACCCAGCCAGAAAACAGATTCTTATTGCACTTATGCAAACATGTTGCCAGGAATTAAGAACAGTCACAATTAATTTACAAGTTCTTGAGAAATTAGGCAGAGAGAGAAATATGCCTCAAATTCTGTTTACAAGAGTATACTCTACTCAATTTTTAAAGGCTATAAATAGCTCAAAAAAAAAAAAAAGCTCTCCAGACTCTGAAGAATCAGCAATGTTTGTAACAAACAACAGCAACAAAAAGCAATAAAAATTTATTTCAGTCCTCCATTAGTCCAGTCCATGCAATCAACTCCCTGCTCTGCTTCAAAATAGGTCAGCAATATTTATGAACATGTCCGCCTTTCCATTCATGCCCTGGAAGTCTTCTCTCTAATCCAATGGCACAATCTCCAAAGTTATCAGAAATCTGCATTTAAGAGTCCTTTTTGGTTGGGAACAGTGGCTCACACCTATAATCTCAGCACTTTGGGAAGCCGAGGTGGGCAGATCACTTGAGGTCAGGAGTTCGAGACTAGCCTGGCCAACATGACAAAATCCCATTTCTACCAAAAATACAAAAACTAGCCAGTCATGGTGACACATGCCTGTAATCCCAGCCACTCAGGTGGCTGTGGCAACAGAATCGCTTGAACCCAGGAGACAGATGTTGCAGTGAGCCAAGCTTGCACCACTGCACTCCAACCTGGGTAACAAAGTGAGACTCTGTCTCAAAAAAAAAAAAAAAAAAAAAAAAGTTTTTGTTTATGAACTCTCCCAAAGAAGCAAGCCCTGGACTGTAGTTGTAAGTCTTTTTTTTTTTTTTTTTTTTTTTTTTTGAGAAAAATCAAAGCAAAAAAAACAATAATGGGTGACAAAAGTCTTAAGACAGCCATAGTTAAAGACAGAGTCAACAAGGAAATTTGCTTATTTCTGTGGCATACAACAATTATAATAATCACAATTACTACTAACAATATATATTAAGACATATGAGAATTTTTTAAATCTCATAGGCTCCTGGAACACACATTAACAACACATCTATATAAATACAACCCAAAGGAAGCTAAACACCACCTCAGATTTGACAATGCTTCCTACATAACTCTCACATAACAAATAAGTCTAATAAGGCTAATGTGTCTCTCTCAGACTTCTGGAAACTAATTTTAATTAAATTAAAATTGAATTAATTTTGTGATTAATTTTAACTATTACAATTTTAATCAGTTCCACCGTAAGGTAAGATTTCCATCAATGTTTTATAACCTTTTATATTTTTTTATTAAAGAGTAGATCTATGTTCCAAGAAAACTCTGTTTTTCCAACACAGGGGACCAGATGCTGGCCATGCTTCAGTGTGCTTTTGAGATTAATGTTTGATTTATAGAGAAACTCCAGGCCCAGAGTGGTGGCTCACATCTGTAATCCCAGCACCCTGGGAGGCCAAGGCAGGCATGGTGGTATGTGTCTGTGGTCTCAGCTATTCAGGATGTGGAGGTGAGATCACTTGAGCCTGGGAAGCAGAGGTTGTGGTGAGCCGTGATGGCGCCACTGCACTCCAGCCTGGGTGACAGAGGGAGACCTTGTCTCAAAAGAAACAAATAAAAAAAAAAACTGAACTAATCTTATCCCTCAAAATCAGTCCTTACAGTCTCAGGCCACCACCTCTTCTTTGATAGTCCCTGGGCCTAGAAGGATTGAGTGGTTTTTATTCCCGGACCCGTGTCTCATGAAAACAGTTCATTTTGATTGTCATCTTCTACCGAGTCTGAAGATGAGACTCCAACTGGTGTTAACACTTAAGATTTAGGAGGAGGTGGTGGCTTTTTCATACTCAGGAGTCAAAGCCCTGAAAGTTAACAGAAGTAGGATTAGGTAATGGGATATTTATACCACAGAAAGTAGTATCATTCTCTCTAACATGTCACAAATTAAAATACTGTGATTTGGTGTCCAAGAATTACTGTCTGCAGCACTTCAAGACATTTTATTAAAGTAATTAAGCTATTCATTGCATATATCTAATTGTTAGCATTCTAGTGACAGAACTGTCACCAAAAGCTTCAAAAAGTGATAGGTCCTATGTCAAACTTATCAAAGTAAGATAACTAACTTTTCTCTCCATCATAAAAAAATGGCAAACGCAAATATCAGTTTTGGAAATTCAATATGAGGCTAAATAATCTCCCTTCACTTAAATATTATAGGACAAAACAAGGACAAAGTAAAAGCAGGCACAGAATAATTTCCTTTCAGCTATTTTGAAAAAGCATCATCACATATTACTAAGATTGTTTTCTAGATAACATACTGATAACCGATTAGGTAGCTTTCATTACTAAAATCTTCAAACCAGTGCAACATTTGTATATATTTTGTTTTCAAGTCCATACATGAAGGCCCATCAGTGATAGATAAATGGTTTAGGATTAAAAATAACTAGAAAATGGCTGGGGGTGGTGGCTCACATCTGTAATCCCAGAGTATCCACTCTAAAACAGTCAGGGCATTCCCTCTCTCAGTCAGTGGGCCTTGTTCAACCTGCAAATGGAAATTCCTTTAAAAATTTGCCACGTTTGGCCGGGCGCGGTGGCTCAAGCCTGTAATCCCAGCACTTTGGGAGGCCGAGACGGGCGGATCACGAGGTCAGGAGATCGAGACCATCCTGGTTAACATGGTGAAACCCCGTCTCTACTAAAAAATACAAAAAACTAGCCGGGCGAGGTGGCGGACGCCTGTAGTCCCAGCTACTCGGGAGGCTGAGGCAGGAGAATGGCGGGAACCCGGGAGGCGGAGCTTGCAGTGAGCTGAGATCCGGCCACTGCACTCCAGCCTGGGTGACAGAGCGAGACTCCGTCTCAAAAAAAAAAAAAAAAAAATTTGCCACGTTGAGAGGAGCAGATTCTGCTGTCTGGACCCACAAAGGACATTCACCTATCAGGATACAGATGGCACATTTCAAAGGCTATTCTTCCCAGGCAATCAGGAACACACCTGGGGCTGGCTGCAGTGTGGCCAGAGAGAGACAGAAACTCACCTCCAGCGAAAATTGGGTTGGCAGCAGCTTAGGAAAGCTTCTGAGACTCCCAGCCCTTGGGAGCCAAGCCATGAGCAACGCATTCAGGGTCAGGGAACCAAAATCTGTTACCAAAACACCAGGGGTTCAGTCTAGGTCGTACTTCTGGCCACAAAGGAAGCCAATCACTGAGAAAATAATTATTGCAGCCTAGGAGGTAGGAGATCAGTCTCAAATCCATCTCCCTGACTGACTAAAATTAGGGGTTTATATAGCAGGCAAGAAATGTAACTATGTATGTGAAAACAGGAACTCAGGAGGGGTAAGGAAGCAGTTGTGATGAATTAAGGGACTGGGGTCTCATTGTTTAGATGTGATGATCCAGTGAGTTTCAGTTCTTTGTTAATTTTTTTTTTTTTTTTTTTTTTTTTTTGAGTCTGGAGTCTCACTCTGTTACCTAGGCTGGAGCATAGAGGCACGGTCTTGGCTCACTGAAAACTCTGCCTCCTGAGTTCAAACCTCCTCCTGCCTCAGCCACCCAGTAGCAGGGATTACAAGCACACATGACCACACCCAGCTAGTTTTTTCACCATGTTGATTAGGGTGGTCTGGAATTCCTAACCCTGAGTAATCCATCTGTCTCAGCATCCCAAGGTGCTGGAATTAAAGGCGTGAGCCACTATGCCTGGCCAAGTTTTAGTTCTTTAATACTTTTTGAGAGGCCTGGGAGTCCTTTCCTAAAAATAAAAAAATTAAAACTCACATAAAACAAGTAAGTTTCAAGCTTTAAGACAAGAAGAGTCCATTTCTAGTTTATCAGAAAACAGCTGTCAATGAAACTATTGGGTCAGTTTCAGTCAGTGGTCCCTTAGCAGTGGAGAATTACATAAATCAGCCTATTGTTCAATCAAAGCTGTAGTTATGGCTCTTGGAACAGAGAAGCTCAGTATCTAATGGTTGGTGAACTGCCACTGCTTCAGCATTGCTTATCTCGAGGCCAGTGCTTGTTTAGCTGCTAGAGATAAATTAAACCCTTGCGGCAGTTAGAGCATAGTTTATTCTTTTTTTTTTTTTTTTTTTTTTGAGGTGGAGTCTTGCTCTGTTGCCTAGGCTGGAGTACAGTGGTGCGATCTCAGCTCACTGCAACCTCCGCCTCCTGGGTTCAAGCAATTCTCCTGCCTCAGCCTCCTGAGTAGCTGGAATTACAGGCACACGCCACAATGCCCAGCTAATTTTTTTGTATTTTTAGTAGAGACAGGGTATCACCATGTTGACCAGGTTGATCTTGAACTCCTGACCTCAAGTGATCCTCCAGCCTCAGCCTCCAAAAGTGCTGGGATTATAGGCATGAGCTACCGTGCTTGGCGCATAGTTTATTCTTTAAGTGTAAGGGTGTATGACTTAATCCATGCCTCACAGTGCCTTAGGTCCTGTTTATTAATTTGGTTTTACTGCCACCAAGAGTTACTTTTGTCAGTCTCATGATCTCCATTTAAATATTAATGCTGGTCAGCTGTGTCTAAACCACAAAAGTGAGAAATATAATGAGATGTGTCTGGGAACTCAGTTTTTTGGGGGTATTTTGCTTTTTTTTTTTTTTTTTTTTTTGAGACAGAGTTGCTCTGTCACCCAGGCTAGAGTGCAGTGGTACGATCTCAGCACACTGCAACCTGCGCCTCCCGGGTTGAAGCGATTCTCCTGCCTCAGCCTCCTGAGTAACTGGGATTACAGGCATCCATCATCACGCCCGACTAATTTTTGAACTTTTTGTGGAGATGGGATTTCGCCATGTTGGCCAGGGTGGTCTCCAACTCCTGACCTCAGGTGACCGCCCACCTCGGACTCCCACAGTGCTGGGATTACAGGCCTGAGCCACCACACCTGGCCAGAACTCAGTTTTTAAGGTTTCTCTGAGGTCCCTTTGGCTAAGGTGGGCGGGGAGGCAGTTCATTGAGTTGTTTGGGGGGCTTGGAATTTTATTTTTAGTTCTCACAAGAGTGTACAGAATCACTGTTATATAGAATAAGTGTGTGGTGAAAGGCATGGAATCAGCTGTCAGACTGCCAGGGTCAGAGACCTGACCCTGGGCTCTGAACAATTCTACACCAAAGGTTCTTACCTGTAAAATGAGGATGAAAATATGGTATTGAAGAATTAAAGAAGAAAACTAATCTCAACGAATAGAAGATAGGATTTGAAAAGGTGGGTTCTGTAAATAAATCAAAAAAGCATGACTAGGATGGATGCATGATTAGGGTGGGCACCTCAGTATATTTAAAGTAATTCGGCTTTACAGTTCATTATTTTTTCAGTTGGAAAGACCCTGGACTAGAGATTCTACATGTCTTCCCAAGATGAGTGCCTTTGGTAGAGAACTCAGTGTGTTTTGTTGTGACAAGACTGTTTCCATGAAAACTGGGGTTTTGTAGGGCTTCATCTTTCACCTTGTAATAGTGAAGATTGCGGGCAGTCAGTTTGACTGGTGTTATTCACTCAGGGTACAATTGGACACTGCAGCTTTCAGATAGGACTAGGCATTTAAAAATTAAACCCAATTATGGTTCTTGTTTATAAAATTCTTTGGTTTTTAGGCAGACAAAAATACCTACAGATCAAATTTTATTAAAAGGTAAAAAATCTTGGGGGGAAGTTCGAATGGATAGATTCTAGATCAGACAAAGACTGGCTATGTATTAATAATTATTAAAGCAGAGCAATTGGGGCTGGATGCGGTGGCTCATGCCTGTAATCCCAACACTTTGGGAGGCAGAGGTGGGAGGATAGCTTGAGTCCAGAAGTTTGAGACAAGCCTAGGCAACATAGCAAGACCCTATTTCTACGAAAAAAATAAAAACTGGCCAGGTGTGGTGCATGCCTATGGTTCCAGCTACTTCGGAGCCTGAGGCAGGAGGGATCATTTGAGCCCAAGAGTTGGAGGCTGCCGCACTGCACTCCAGCCTGGGTGACAGAATGAGGCCTTGTCTCTTAAAAAACAAAAATGTCCTAGGTATTGTTTTTTTCCTAGCTCACAAATGTGGCAGTTTTTTATTCTGTGCTTTTGTTCAGAAATATTGTGAGAACTTTCATATCTAAAGTATGGAAGAGGCTTTGTCACTCTTTGAAGCATCTTGGGTTAGACTTAGGTTTATTGTTATTGATGACTCCTGGATGGAATGAGAAGGTCACATGTAAGGGCTCATTCTGTGTTTTGTATGTATTTTTCTTTTTTTGGAGACAGAGTTTTGCTCTTGTCACCCAGGCCAGAGTGCAATGGCGCCATCTCAGCTCACTGCAACCTCCATCTCCTAGGTTCAAGCAATTCTCCTGCCTCAACCTCCCAAGTAGCTGGGATTACAGGCGCCCACCATCACATCCAGCTAATTTTTGTAGTTTTAGTAGAGACAGGGTTTCACCATGTTGCTCTGGCTGGTCTCGAACTCCTAACCTCAGAATTCTGGGCTGGGAAGATCGCTTGAGCCCAGCAGGTCAAGGCTGCAATGACCCATGATTGCACCATTGCACTACAGCTTGGGTGGACAGAGAGAGACTCTATCTCAAAAACAAAACAAAACAAAAAATCATAAATGCAGGATCACAGGTGTGAGCCACTCCACCCGGCATACATAAGATTCTTTCTCAACTTTCGTACTGTACATTTGTGGCCCCTTCTCTTACAGTGAATGCCCTAGTTCAATTTATATTCAGTTGCTCTGTCCTACAATACGTGCAAAATTATTTTGAAATTGTAAACCAATGCCAATCAAGGTAATTTTTTTTTTTTTTTTTTTGAGATGGAGTCTCACTCTGTAGCCCAGGCAGGGGTGCAGTGGTGGAATCTCGGCTCACTACAATCTCCACCTCCCGGGTTCAAGCGATTCTCCTGCCTTAGCACATCAGGTATTTTCCACTGCACTCCAGCCTGGGTGACAGAGCAAGACTCTGTCTCAAAGAAAAATATAAAGAAGTAAGCAGTATATAGCATTTCATCACATAGGAAAATAGTATTATTATGTATGTATGCATGTGAAATACAGTGGGTATGTATTGTGAAAACCAGACTGCAATGAGGCAAATTTGGAAGCAGGGGGTGAGTTAATGCTGCTGTAGTTAGTGGAGGTGACGGTGGTTTGGGCCAGCTTGCTGATAATTATTTTGTTTAAGGAGGCTGAAGATAGGGCCCCAAGCTCTTCTAGTGTGTAGAGTTTCTGGTGAGAAATCTGCTGTTAATCTGATAGGTTTTCCTTTAGAGGTTTCCTGGTGCTTTTGTCTCATGGCTCTTAAGGTTCTTTCTTTCCTCATTTTAACTTTAGATGAACCTGATGACAATGTGCCTAGGCGATTATTTCTTGGGATGAATTTCCCAGATGTTCTTTGAGTTTCTTGTATATGGATGTCTAGGTCTCTAGCAAGTCCAGGGAAGTTTTCCTTGATTATTCCCCCAAATATGTCTTTCAAACTTTTAGATTTCTCTTCTTCCTCAGGAATGCCAATTATTCTTAGGTTTGGTCATTTAACATAATCCCAGACTTCTTGGAGGCTTTGTTCATTTTTTCTTATTCTTTTTTCTTTGTCTTTGTTGGCTGAGATTAATTCAAAAATCTTGTCTTGAAGCACTGAAGTTCTTTCTTCTGCTTGTTTGATTCTATTACTGAGGCTTTCCAGAGAATTTTGCATTGCTCTAAGTACATCTGTTATTTCCTGAAGTTTTTATTGTTTTTTATTTATGCTGTATATTTCACTGAAGATTTCTCCCCTTATTCCTTTTCTTCGTTTTTTCATCTTCTTAAATTGTACTTCACCTTTTCTGATGCCTCCTTGACTAGCTTAATAACTGACCTTGTGAATTCCTTTTCAGGTAAATCATGGATTTCTTTTTGGTTTGACTCCATTGCTGGTGAGGTAGTGTGATTTTTTTGGGGGGTGTTAAAGAACCTTGCTTTGTCACATTGTAGCAGGACAAGCCAGAGGCAAAATCCCTCAGACACCGAGTTTAAGAAGGAAGGGGTTTATTCAGCTGGGAGCCTCAGCAAGGCTCACGTCTTCAACAACTGAGCTCCCCGAGTGAGCAATTCCTGTCCCTTTTAAGGGCTCACAACTCTAAGGCGGTCCACGTGAGAGGGTCACGATAGATTGAGCAAGCAGGGGTTACATGACTGGGGGCTGCAAACACCGGTAATTAGAACAGAACAGAACAGGATAGGGATTTTCACAGTGCTTTTCTATACAATGTCTGTAATCCATAGATAACATAACCGATTAGGTCAGGGGTCAATCTTTAACTACCAGGCCCAGGGTGTGGCACCGGGCTGTCTGCTTGTGGATTTCATTTCTGCCTTTTAGTTTTTACTTCTTTTTTCTTTGGAGCAGAAATTGGGCATAAGACAATATGAGGGGTGATCTCCTCCCTTAATATTACCAGAATTACTTTTCCGGTTCCTTCTCATTTGGGTAGGCTATCTCAGAGGGAAGTGCTAGGGCTCGAGGCTGCTGTTCAGATTCTTTTGTCCCACAGGGTGTTCCCTTGATGTAGTACTCTTTTTCTTTTCCCAGGGATATGGCTTCCTGTGAGCCGAGCTGTAGTTGTTGTTATCTGTCTTCTGGATCTAGCTACCCAGCAGGTCTGCTGGGCTCCGGGCTGGTGCTGGGAGGTTGTCTACACAGAGTCCCGTGATGTGAATCATCTGCAGGTCTCTCAGCTGTGGATACCAGCACCTGCTCTGGTGGAGGTGGCCGGGGGTGAAATGGACCCTGTGAGGGTCCTTAGTTTTGCTTGTTTAATGCACTATTTTTGTGCTTGTTGGCCTCCTGCCAGGAGGTCCCATTTTGAAGAGAGCATCACAGTATTTGGGGTGTCTCCCGGGCCCTTCAGGAGCAATCTACTTCCTTGAGAGGGTCTGTGGGTTCTCTCAGCTTTCCTGGTTTATTCCTGCAGTAGTTCTGGAGCAAAAGTTCACCATGTGAGTCTCCACACACTGCTCTGTCTGTCTGTGTGGGAGTTGCAATCTAGTCCTGCCTCTTGTCCGCCATGATCTCTCGATTCTTCAACTGAGTTAAAACTTTAAATGCCAGGCAGCTGAAGTTCTGGCAGTGGCACAGTCCTTTCTGTAAATACACATTCTTATAGTATTACCTTTTTTTTTTTTTTTTTTTTTTTTACATTTCTGAATTTCTGACCATTGAGTTTCTCAATTTTTGGTATTGCTTATTAATCATTTTCAATGCCCATCAAAGGACAGGCTTATGAAAGGGAGTTCATGGAAAGTGGCAATTTAAATTGCATTGCATTGCTTTGAGCTGCCTGTGTTTATAGAAAGTGCCCCTATTGTAATCAGGAGGCAATCATGACTAGGGCAGGAGCATAGAAGGCACTGTGATATATGAAAGTAGACACTTGCTTTTTTTGGTTAGACTCTCATGAGCACTGCCTCCCACTGGCTCTATAAACTCTGACAAATTCGTGACTCTCCTAGTCCATTTTCTGTTGCTTAGAACAGAGTATCTGAAATTGAATGAATATAAAGAAAACATTTATTTCTTATAGTTATGGAGGCTGAGAAGTCCAAGGTCAAGGGGCCGCATCTGGTGAGAGCTTTCTTGCTGGTGGGGACCACAAGGTGGTACACGGTATCACATGGCAAGGTGGCTGAGGGTACTAGCTCAGGGGTCTTACTTACCCTTGTAAAGCCACCAGTACCACTCCCATGATAAGCCATTAATCTATTAAACCATGAATGTGTTAATCCATTCATGAGAGCAAAGTCCTTTTGATCCAATCACCTCTTAAGGCCTCACCTCTCAGTGCTGCCACGTTGAAGACTGAGGTTTTGTTTTTTTGTTTGTTTTTGTTTTTGTTTTGAGATGGAGTTTTGCTCTTGTTGCCCAGGCTGGAATGCAATGGCGCCATCTCAGCTCACCACAACCTCTGCCTCCCCCATTCAAGCGATTCTCCTGCCTCAGCCTGCTGAGTAGCTGGGATTGCAGGCATGTGCCACTATGCCTGGCTAATTTTGTATTTTTACAAATAGTAGAGACGGGGTTGCTCCATGTTGGTCAGGCTGGTCTCCAACTCCTGACCTCAAGTGATCTGCCCACCTCGGCCTCCAAAAGTGCTGGGATTACAGACGTGAGCCACCGCACCTGGCCGAAGATTAAGTTTTATAAAACAAAAGTATCTGAGACAGATCTTAATCAATGTAGAAAGTTTCGTCAAGGTTAAGAATGTGCCTGTGACACACCTTCAGGAGGTCCTGATGACACAAGCCCAAGGTGGTAAGGCCACAACTTGGTTTTACAGATTTTAGGGAGACGTAAGTCGTCAGTTGATACATGTAAGATATATGTTGGTTGGGTCTGGAAAGGCAGGACAACTGGAAGCAGGGGCTTCCAAGTCATAGACACATTCAAAGATTTTCTTATTGGTAGTCAGTTGAAAGAGTTATTATCACTAGAAAGGAATGTCTGGGTTACCATAAGGAATTGTGGAGACCAAAGTGTTGTCATGCTGATGAAGCCACCAGGTGGCAGACTTCAGAGAGAATAGACTGTGTTTCTTATCAGACTTGAAGAGTCTATGTTTCTTATCATACTTGAAGAGTGTGTTTTATCAGTAATCCCAAAAGAATGGAGGGTATAATGAGGCCTGCCTGGCTCCCATTTGCCATCATGGTCTGAACTAGTTTTTCAGTTAACTTTGGAAAGCCCTTGGCTGAGAGGAGGGGTCCATTCAGATGGTTGGGGGGCTTTAGAATTGTATTTTTGGTTTACAATTTCAACATGAGTTTTGGTGGGGACATTTAAACCACAGCACTCCTGCACCTCAGCTTTTTCTAAAATATGTGTAATTTTCTGTGTTGTAGGTGCCTGGTTCATTGTGCCTAGTCATGGTTTTGTTTTAAACAATTATCCTGTGTATGGATCAAAGATCCTTGTAGCTTTAGTGCTCCTCATAGCCTAAAGCAATTCTGAGCTTAGTAGCACAGGACATGGAAATATAAAAATAAGAGGTTCCTATTAGATTATGCAAGTAACTTACCCTGTTGCCTGAACCATAAGAATTATCTCCAGCCGGGCGCAGTGGCTCATGCCTGTAATCCCAGCACTTTGGGAGGCTGAGGTGGGCAGATTATGAGGTCAGGAGATTAAGACCATCCTGGCTAACACGGTGAAACCCCATCTCTACTAAAAATACAAAAAATTAGCTGGGCGTGGTGGCAGGAGCCTGTAGTCCCAGCTACTCGGGAGGCTGAGGCAGGAGAATGGCATGAACCCGGGAGGCAGCGCTTACAGTGAGCCAAGATTGCACCACTGCACTCCAGTTTGGGCAACAGAGCGAGACTGCGTCTCAAAAAAGAAAAAAAAATTTTCTCCCTTATTCAAACCATAGCTTCTTGGGATGTACCACAGCTTGGGTACAAAAAGCATTTTCTCATCTCTGCCTCCCTCAAAGCCTGAATAAATCTGGATATTTGAATATTATTATCCTCTTTTTAGGGGAGAGAAAAACAAAGATTAGACAAATTGAATGAAATAACTACAGTTATTCTAAATATACAATTGGTTTTCTGCTCTGTTTCCTGGCATGCAATTCTCAAAATACTTAGAATCTCCAAAGTGATGTCTTTTTGTACACTAATGAGTTGACTGATGGTTGGTAGACCCTAGTAGCTTCAGGATGAGAGCTGGAAAGATCCAAGCAGGTTTAGAGGGTTGGGACTTTCAGCCCCACCCTCCAACTTCTGGGGAGGAGAAGGCGCTGATGGTTAAGTTGATCACCAGCAGTCAATGGTTCAATCAATTATGCCTATGCAATGAAGCCTCCATTAAAAAAAAAAAAAAGAGTGGGTTTGGAGAGCTTCCAGATAGCTGAACATGTGGAAGTTCCTGGAGAGTGGCTTGTCCAGGGAGGGCATGAAAGCTCTGCATCCCTTCCCCCATATCTCACCCTATGAATCCATATCCTTTGTAACAAACTGGTAAACATATGTGATTCCTTGAGTTCTGTGAGCTGCTCTGGCAAGTTAATCAAACCCAAAAAGGAGGTCACAGGAGCCCCAACCCGAAGCCAGTCAACGAAAAGTTGTAAAAGCCCAGACTTGCAACTGGCATCTGAAAGAGGGGCAGTCTTACAGGACTGAGCCCTCCACCTGTGGGATCTGACAGTATTTCCAGGTAGGCAGTGCTGGAATTGAATTGGAGGATGCCCAGCTGCTGTGCACTGCACAACTGATTGCTTGCCTTGTGTGCAGGGAAACACATTTGCTCACAGTAGTCCTTCTGTGATTGTTGTGGTATGAGAGCAGAAGAAAAATGGTTTCTTCTCCTCAGAGGGTCATACAACAAATATATGGTCAATGAATAATTGAAACAATTGCACTCTACCTGTGACCCTTGAACCCAATGTATGTAAGAATGTGCATATATGCAACAGAAATGGTATCAGAAAATACATTATTAATTCTTCCTGGTGGAAGAACATGAGTAAAGTAGCAGGGTTGTAGGAACAATCCACATCTAGGTGGGACAGCTGGGAGCCTCTTCTGTAGCACAGAGTGGGTCTCAGTGAGCAAGCAGGAGATTGCAAATAGGTCACAAGTAGTTTGGGGATAGATTCTGGACAGCCTAGGTTTACATGTAAACCATGGTGTCACTGTCTCCAGTGAAGGAGGTTATGGTTCTAGAAATGCATGATGCATGACCTCTGGTATAATATGTGCAGTTCTAGGACAGATTGTCTTATTTTTTATATGCCTTAATGTCCGAAGGCAAGTCAGGGACTCTGCTTTTAAGAGGCTTAAAAAGAAAAAGCCTCCTACATTAAGGACTGGGTAGAGGAATATAATCAGGTAAGTAGATTTGATAATACAAAATTATCTTTTCTCTTTAGACCTGGTTCCAAAATAATAGAGACAGACTTCCACCTGAAGACAGACACAGAGTATTTGTTATTTGGAAAAAACACGATTTCCCAGTCCAAGCCCATCCATGTTTAAGCCTCCAGGAAACCCAGGCTGCAGCTTCCAACTATGCCACAGAGCAGAGTTTTTCCTGTGCCAAGAGTGCTCTGATGAGTACAGCTGGTTGCTCCCCTCTGGAGAAACAGAGGATTCCCAGTCAACAGATGGGCTACAATTGCTTCTCTTTGGAGAACCAAGAGATTCTCAGTCAACAGGTGGGCCCCCAGTGCTCTTATCTGGAGAAACCGGGGATTCCCAGTCAGCAGGTGGCCTCCCAGAGCTACCATCTGGTCACAGGCACTGAAAAGCAACCACGCTGTGGAGTATGGAGGTGACACAGGAAGTGGGCATTCTACTGACTATCGTTTTCTCAGCTACAACTCTGCAGTATGCCTTCATCCTCCTCCATGTTCTGTGCCATATTTTCATGGAGAAAGGACTGAAACCAGGGAAAGCCAGCATGCAAGTCCCTTCCTTTTGGATTATGCTCAAGGTGCATATGGGGTGGAGAGGCCTCAGGAAGAGCAGAAGACAGACGGTTGTCGTTGCTCATTTTGTCTCTCACTGCTGCAAGAACAGCAGCAGAATGATTGGCAGTATCACCCGCAGCAGCACCAACAGCCTCAGAATTACTTAGAGGGGATGATGGTCCAGGAACGGCTGCCAATGGACTCGGGTCCTTGGGATCTAGGGAAGCAGTGGCCCTCGGCTCAGTCACAGCTGCAGAGTCAACTGCCTCCGAATAATAGAAAGCCGTTGTGCTCTCAACTGCAGCACGTGCCTCCCCAAATAGCTGCCAACTCACCCCTGCTGCCTCTGGGGCAAGATATGCAGGAAGAGGCTTCAGAGCAACCCAGGACTCAAACGCAGCAGTTTTAGGTTGAGGGGTCTACAAGGGCCTGCCACAGGGACCCAACGATGCAGCTTTGCAAAGTATTGCTAAGTGTCAGAACCATAGCCACAGATCAAGCCCACAGTCACCCACACAGCAGGCCAAAGCAGTCATCTCCAGAAGCCTTGACATAAAAAATAAAAATAAGTAAATAAATAAAAATCAAAAAGAAAAAAAAAGCCAGCCAAGGTGAGGTTATTTGAGCCTAAGAGTTCATGACAAGAGCCTGGGCAACGTGGTGAGACCAACTCTTAAAAAAAAAAAAAAAAAAAAAAACACCACTTTTTAAAAAAAATTAGCTGTGTGTGATAGTGAGCTCCCGTGGTACCAGCTACTCAGGAGGCTGGTTCAGGAGGATCGCTTGAGCCCAGGAGTTCAAGACTAGCCTGGGAAACATCAGAAGACCCTAATTTCTTTCAAAAAAAAAAAAAAATTTAAGCCAGGCACGATGGCATGTGCCTGCAGTCCCATTTAACTGGGAGGCTGAGATGCAAGTATCACTTGAGCCTGGGAGGTGGAGGCTGCAGTGAGCTGTGATCGTTCCACTACACTCTGGCCTGAGTGACTGAGTGACATCGTGTCTCAAAAAAAAAAAAAAGGTCTTCAGGAAGGCTCCACGAGCTGTTGGTCCCTTCTTGTAGAGAAGCAGTATCCACATGTCTTATAGTTCCTGAACTCGTGACCATATATTTTATGGTGGCCTGGAGAAGCCTGGCTCTACAGAGTATGGGTTGAAAAACCAACAAATGCTGGGCGGGGTGGCTTAGCTGGGTGTGGTAGCTCACACCTGTAATCCCAGCACTTTGGGAGGCTGAGGCAGGTGGATCACATGAGATCAGGAGTTCCAGACCAGCCCGGTCAACATGTCAAAACCTGGTCTGTAAAAAAATTCAAAAAATGAGCCAAGTATGGTGGCACGCATCTGTGGTCCCAGCTACTCGGAGGCTGAGGCACACAAATGGCTGAACCCAGGAAGAAGAGGTTGCAGTGAGCCGAGATCACACCACTGCACTTCAGCCTAGGCAACAGAGTGAGATTCTGTCTTACAAAAGAAAAAGAAAAAAATGTAACAAAATAATCATATATATGGATAGGAAGCGCATGTAAAGATAATTATGCCATTATAAAAGACACTGTAAATGCATTTTTTCTCAACTGATTTTTTGAAAATTACGTGTGTAAGTTGGTCCTGTAACATAGAAGTCTAATGTATGTATTTTGACAATAACAGAAGGAGGTACATGATCACAGATGCTAATAAAAATGATCATAGCTGCTAAAGTAATCCTTATAATAATGTATTGTTGGATTTGTAATATTAATATATGTAATATATATACCACAAAAACAGGGGAAAGAGAATAGTCATATAGGAGTAACATCTACGTATATTTCTTTTTTTTTTTTTTCGAGACAGAGTCTCGCTCTGTCGCCCAGGCTGGAGTGCAGTGGCACGATCTCAGCTCACTGCAAGCTCCGCCTCCTGGGTTTACGGCATTCTCCTGCCTCGCCTCCCGAGTGGCTGGGACTACAGGCGCCCGCCACCTCGCCTGGCTAGTTTTTTGTATTTTTTAGTAGAGACAGGGTTTCACCGTGTTAGACAGGATGGTCTCGATCTTCTGACCTCGTGATCCGCCCGTCTCGGCCTCCCAAAGTGCTGGGATTACAGGCTTGAGCCACCGCGCCCGGCCCTATTTCACTGGACTTAAGCTAATATAAATCTGAAACTAATTCTGATCAGATATGTATGGCAAATCCTAGAGAAACCACTTTTAAACACTAAAAATATACAGCAAAAATTAATTAAACTGTTGGCCAGGCATAGTGGCTCATGCCTGTAATCCCAGCACTTTGAGAGGCCAAGGCAGGGACATCACTTGAGCCCAGGAGTTTGAGGCTGCAGTGAGCTATGATAGTGCCACTGCATTCCAGCCTGGGTGACAGAGAGATCCCGTCTCTAAAAAAGGAAAATAAAATGCTATTTAATGTATTAGAAACTACTCATTTAATGCAAAAGAAATCAGTAAATATCATGTTCGCCATCTTTTCAAATACCCCACTTACAATGGTCCCAGCATAATTGCGGTGGCCCCCATTTCGCAAAGCTGAGGACTGGGTTTTCCCGCAGCTCTGCAGGACCAGATGACACGACAGTGAACAACCACACCATCAAGACTGTCTCAGCCTTCTGCGCCAATCCCGAACCCCATTCCTGCAGACCCTGGGCCAGGACCTAAACCAAAGCTGCAGCTCGCTGGGGCAACATTGATTGCCCAAAGTGAGGACTGAGCACAGACAGCCCTGGGGACTCTCTAGAGCAGACTCCTGATACTGCAACCAATGGCAAGTGTGAACCGCTAGACAGAATCCTATCTCCCGGTAATGGAGGCCGAGAACTGACAAACCCAGGATATGGGTGCCTAGGCCAATAGGAAACACAAACAGCCTGTTACTAAGTAGAAACTGGACTCTAAGCCCTTAAAAAGTAATAAAAATATTTTCTGCTAGCCAAATTCAAATTTTGTTTGCCTTCCAGAGCACTGAGGTATACTCACATGTGACCCGGATGGGCACTTTAAATTTTAAATCCAGATCCCAATTCCCACCAGGCTTTCAGTGTTCTTTACCCTCACCCACACATTTCTGATTTTGTTTTTTGTTTTTTTCCCCACACACTCTTGATTTTGAGTGTACCTCTGCCTCAGCCTACTACCATCCAGGTGTTTAACCTTTAAGAACCATGACAAGGAGAATCAAGGCCCTTGCCAGAGTATCAACGTATCAAAACCAGTTCAGACTGGTACAGATGAATGTCGGTAAGCACCTGGACTCTGGTGGGCTCAATGTTTTACTTCAGCCGGAAAACGGCAAAGCCATCAGGTGATGAAATAGAGAACAGGATGTCTCAACAAGTGAAGGACCCAGTAAACTATCTGAACTCCCAAAAGGGTTTTATATAGAAGTGATTGTCACATATAAAGATTTTGTTCCAATTACTGAAAAGATCCTCAACTATTGGAAATCATGGACTAGTGGCCCTGGTGCAGAACCAGGACTGGCTGCTGAATTCTGAAAACTAGGACTCGGCTCAACATTTAAATTTGATAGATGCCTTGATTCCCATTTTGTGTTTGTGAAAAGTGTATGTGTTTAATTTTGCTGTAAAACATAATAAACAATAAGCAATAAATATTTTCTTGAAGGAAAAAAAAATGAGGAGAGCAGGCATTTAGTACAAATGATGATTCCAGGATGCACTGTATGGAAGTGGGGAGTGAGACAAAAGAAGGAAGCCTATGCAGGATGCATTCATAAGTAGATTCCCACTGTGGGCAACTATGTTTAATACTACTGGGGACCTCTAAAAGATGGCGTGGAAACCATTATCCCACTCGAAGGATAACTTTCAGATATATAGTTGTGTAACTTCTCTGGTCGGCAGGGAAGCTGGGTAGGCACCCTCGAATTCCCATACAGGGGCATTAACTCCATAGCACTTCAAGCAGAGAGAAAGCCTCAAGCAGGTGCTTATTGCAAGATTCCTGTTAGTGGCATATGCTAGAGAATGATGAGTGCCCGGGAAATATGGATGAGGTCCTGACACCTTCTGCTACCCACCTGCTGGTCCCTGATTGGTTTCTCTCTCCTTTGGCTTTCAGCAGTTCAGCTCATTTTGCCACTTCTCACAGTGCTTGATGCAACTCTTCTCTTTGCTCCATCCAGAAGAACTAGTATCTTTCCAATGGCCTATTCACTCTAAAATGGAACCACTTTATCAGTTGTAATTAACAATAACTGTTAGTTCCTTTGTGGTTTTTATACCTAAAAAGTTTTGTGTATACAATCAAAACACTTACTGACAAGACTCGAATACAAAGTTATATTTATTTTCAACAATGAAAACAACACAACAAAGTGGAGTCAATCCACTAATTTTTTAAATCGAACACAATGCTTAGCACAAACTATACTCAATAAATAACACATTAACCAAGTAACATTATTCTTAAGACTCTCTAGGGTTGTGTGCGTGTTTTAAGGAAAACTGAGGGGTAGGTAAACAAAGACATCCTGCAGACTTGACTGAGAAGGGCTCCAAAAAAAGAACAGCCAAACAGCAGGGTCCCCAAACACTAAGTTAGCAAAATGAATACAGCATTTTCAAAGCAGTCTAGAAATCAGAGCTCACTGGGGGAAATGACAAGGGTTTGGGGATAATCTGTGTTCAAGGCCTCATAATTAAATCTTCCCATATTTCTAGATTCTTTATTTGGAATCTATACCAATCTAAAGGAGCTTCTGCCAAAGGACAGGAGATTACTTATGCTGCCTGAAATGGCCTATGCCTCCTAAATTTCCTTTCACTTTGTCACTAATATAGCAAGGGTTCCATTCCAACAAAGGATTACTACTATGTAGACCAATTGCTGTCTGGTTTAGATCTTCCTTTCATAAACACATTGATACTTGTTCAAGGAGAGCTGTAAATACATCCAATTTCTTTTCTTTTTATCCTCCTCTACAACTCTGCTTGGCTACAAAATCTAGGACTCACAGAGCAACAGCAGCAATGGTCAAAAAGTAAGTGCCAGTTCCAACGCAAGAACTCTCCAAAGTTCCTTGGTCACAATTTTTTTTAACCACCTCATCTACCATGACTTTTTTTTCTCATTATCTTGCCAATTATTTCTTTCGAAACTCAATCCTCCGAGCTACATTCTGAGCACCAAATTTTTTGACCAATGCCTCCCTGGTATCCTCATCATCTTTTTGCAAATCTATGTCATCTTGTCGGGACCAAATGGGGTATCCATCAGCTCTCTGACCAGATGCTAAGAAGGCGGAAGTAGCCTCCAGCTCACCACTATTTTTTAGGAAGGCCTGTGTAACTGTTGATAGATCCAAGTTAAACTTCTCCATTAACTGCCGAATGATCTTAATGGCAGCTCCCACCTCTGGTTGAGAAACTTTTTCTTCTTCTTCTTCTTCCTCCTCCTCATCAGGCTGTGTTTCTGAGTCTTCCTCAGGTGTGGGTGGATCATCATCACACATAGTTATATGTATTTCAAAATCAGGAGGGCTCTCATCCACCTAGACAGAATGATGAGTAAAACCAGCTCCTAATTACCAAGCCTTGAATTCTTACAATATCTGGTCTCTTCCAACTATCACCCCCTTGCCCTATGCATTCCAATCACATTGGACTTCCTTCAGTTCCTCTTAATATGCTGTGTTCCCTCTTACATTTATTCATGTCTGATGTGTATGTATATGTACACGTGTGTGTGTGTACGTGCACGTGTGTGGGGGTAGGGGGAGTATATGTGTATATGTGTGTATAATTGACTACAGTATTTCAATAGATTAGAAGCTACACTGAATATGAAAAATATGTGTATATATAAAGAGAGACACACATATATGTGCACACATGTTCATTAGATTTGTTAAATATTTGACTTCACTCTCAAGACTGTAAGCTCCTAAGGACAGGAATTGTATGTTTTGCTCATCACCACATCTCCAATACCTACCAATGCCTATACATAATAAGTACTCAAAAAGCATTGCTGTATGAATATATTAGGGCTTCCAAAGTATACTAGTTAGACAGATTACAAAGCATGCTATATGAGAAGAGGCCTAGGTAGGTCATGTTTGAGAGCTGAGTGTTGGAAGTTTATGAAAAATGAACCAAATATCAAATAATAAAACACAGACTACAAAAAGCAACAATCCCTAAATCCTACCAATTCCTGTGCATTCCTTCACTCACCAATTATAGAAGCTTTAGATTATTTCCCTTGTTTGGACTGAAGCCTAACCATTTTTCTTTGTTAATATGAAAAGTTAGGCCGGGCGCGGTGGATGAAGCCTGTAATCCCAGCACTTTGGGAGGCCGAGACGGGCTGATGACGAGGTCAGGAGATCAAGACCATCCTGGCTAACACGGTGAAACCCCATCTCTACTAAAAAATACAAAAAAAAAAACCTAGCCGGGCGAGGTGGCGGACGCCTGTAGTCCCAGCTACTCAGGAGGCTGAGGCAGGAGAATGGCGTGAACCCAGGAGGCGGAGCTTGCAGTGAGCTGAGATCCGGCCACTGCACTCCAGCCTGGGTGACACAGTGAGACTCCGTCTCAAAAAAAAAAAATAAATAAATAAATAAAAGTTAATTCACAAGACCCTTTATCCTTGAAAAATATAAAATTTGGACCTTTAAAAAACTTATCATTATTGTATGGGTCCTGTCTTTCCCTGTAGCTATTACTAAATATAGGATTCTAACAGAGTAATAGAAGCTAGACTGAATATGGAAGAGCTAAAACATTTCAAAAAAGGTCAAAGTACACAAAAAGCTAAATTTGCTTGATAAAAAAAAAATTACTATAATTAGCTGGGCATGGTGGCACATGCCTGTAATCCCAGCTACCCGGTAGGCTGAGGCAGGAGAATCGCTGGAACCTGGGAGGCGGAGGCTGCAGTGAGCTGAGATGGCGGGCGCCACTGCACTCCAGCCTGGGTGACAGCGAGACTCCATCTCAAAAAAATAGAAAAAAAAAAGTACTATAAACTTTTTGAAAAACATATTGACATTAAAGTACTCAAAGTGGGATGCCTTATACTGTTTATATAACTGTCCCTATTCTACCCAATTTTTCTCCCTTCCCCCTCAACTTGTCCTGCCAAAAACTAAAAGCTTTGTGAAGCAAAAGCTTCAGGGCAACATGTCTGAAGCCCAGATCAGTCCCATTTTCCATTTTTCCTTTCCATCTTGAACTCCTCTCTCACTTTCCTGAGCCCCAGGTAGATGAAAAAGGTGGATAGGATAATCAGTTTCAAAGAAGAATGAAGGTAGGGGCAAAAATGAGTAAATCTAGTTAACATACCACAACCTCCTCAAACTCCCGGGTGGCTTCCACAAGCATCTTTTTGACTGCTTCTTCATTCTCCTGGATTTCTTCCTTCACATACTCTTCTTCAGGCAAATCTGGAGTTCTCTTATTCTGTGGTTCTGTTAAAAAGAACAGGACAGACTAGCAGTAGCCTCTTTTATACAAACCAAAAATATATTGTCTGCTGTGCGAGCTCTGGGCCAGGAGTGAGCCTGCACTTTTTTTTTTCTATCAGAAGACATCTGTTTTTGATTCAGAAGGGTAAAAAGAGTCTAAGATGTGTTCATACACTCATTTCTATGCTTGCTTCTGAAAAGATGTACTATCCAAATGATTATACATTCTTAAACTGACATATAAAAAATGCTCTTCAAGTTTAATTCATTTTTTGCTTTGTATTTACAGACTTTGCAAATTAACAAAAATGTGTCATAAATTGGGTTCCTTGGGAAACAAACTCTGAGATGGAGACTGACATTTAAAGAATTGGGGAGCGATATTGGGAAAACCTTTGTGGAAGAGAAGGAAAGCAGGAGTCGGCAGAGAGAGAAGCTGATTTATCAAAGAGTTATAAGGCCTCAGCCAAAACCATGGGCAACTCTGGAGCTAGGAAGGCCCTTCAGAATTGACCAAGCTGGGGCCAAGGAGCAGAGACTTTGTAACTCTGCAAATATCAATCACTGGATGGTGGCAGCCCTAAGAAGACAGGACTTTGGGCAAGGCAGCTCTCCTAGCAGCCAAAGGCAGATTTGGGCCATGTACCACAATCCACCATATACCACCTACAAAAAGGAGGGCCTTCTAAATTTAAACATCCTGTTTCTTCCCCTTTACATTTTGTTCTCTGAAGATCTAACTCTGCTCCTTTTCTGCTTACTAAAATATACAACAAAGGAGCAGCAAGAGGGAGTTTTTCATGATGGAATTGTTCTAAATCCCAATTTGGGTGCTGGTTACAAAATATAACATATGTTAAAACACATATAACTGGAAAAGAGAACAGCAGTCCCTCAAAAAATTCAATATAATTTCATGATGACAACCCACAAGGAAAAAGAAAAAATTAAACATAAAATTACTATATGATCCAGCAATTGCATTTCTAGGCATAAACCTAAAATAATGGAAAGCAGGGTCTCAAACAGATACTAGTCATACCCATGTTCACAGCCACATTATTCAAAATAGACAAAAGATGGAAATAAGCCAAATGCCCATTGATAGATGAATGGATAAACAAAACATAGTGTATACATACAATGGAATATTATTCACCCTTAAAAAGGAATGAAATTCTGACACATGCTACAACATGGATGAACTTTGAAGATATTATGCAAAGTGAAATAAGCCAGACACAAAAGGGCAAATAGTACACGATTCCACTTGTATGAGGTATCTAGAAAGATTGAATTCATAGAAACAGAAGGTGGAATGGTTGTTTCCAGACGCTAAGAAGAGGGAGAAATGGGGAGTTAGTGTTTAATAGGCATGTTTCTGACCCCTAAAAGCAGAAAATAATAAAAGGCATGGAGTTTCAGTTTTAGAAAATGAGTAAGTTCTAGATACAGATGGTGGCTGACAGTTGCCCAACAATGTGAATGCACTTAATAATGCCACTGAACAGAACACTTAAAAAACTATTTGAATTGTAAAGTTTATGATATATACATTTTACAATAAAAAAGTTTTTAAAATGCATGTAATTGTACACCATAAAAAGTTAATTTTACTGTATGTATTTTTTTTTTTTTTTTTTTGAGACGGAGTCTTGCTCTGTCACCCAGGCTGGAGTGCAGTGGCCGGATCTCAGCTCACTGCAAGCTCCTCTTCTCGGGTTCACGCCATTCTCCTGCCTCAGCCTCCCAAGTAGCTGGGACTACAGGCACCCGCCACTTCGCCCAGCTAGTTTTTTGTATTTTTTAGTAGAGACGGGGTTTCACCGTATTAGCCAGGATGGTCTTGATCTCCTGACCTCATGATCCGCCCGTCTCGGCCTCCCAAAGTGCTGGGATTACAGGCTTGAGCCACCGCGCCCGGCCTACTGTATGTATTTAGTTAAATTCTTAAATAGTAACTTAAAAAGCCTTATCTTTGAGAGATACATGCTAAAACAGATAAAATGACATGATGTCTGGCATTTGCTTCAAAATAGTCCAGTCCAGGAAGTTGGGATGAAAGGTACAGATTTAAAAAACGCCATGAACTACAATCAGGTGAAGGTGGGTGATGGCTACCTGCAATATAGCTCATTACACTATTCTCTATTTGTAAATGCTTGGAATTCTCTATAATAAAAAGTAAATTACTCTTCATTCACATAATGAAATACAGTGCAATCAATGAGAAAAGAATGAGGAAAATCTTTATGCAGACTACACAAACACTTCAAGATAAGTAAGTTTAAAAAAAGGAAACCACAGAGTAAGCTGATGTCTAGTGTGCTAGTACTACTACGAGCAAAGGGGACATGTAACAGACAAGGGACGATAATAAAGGTTGCCTCTAGGAAAGGACCTCGGAAAAAGGGTATGTAAATAGGGAGACTGCCTTTCAGTATGTACCCATTTGTTCTCTGAGTATATCTACGGGATAAATTCCTAGAACAAAACTGCCATGTTTAAGGGAATATACATTATAAATGTCATCAGATATTGTCAAAATGTTCCCCAAAGAAATTGTATCAATTTCTATTAACAACGTAGGAATATACTTGTTTTCCCATATACTAACTTTGGATATTATCCATTGTATTGACTTTTGCCAATCTTACAGATAAAATATAACATTTCCTTGCTCTGATTTACTTAAAAAAATAAATAACTTGGGGAGCTTTTCTTCTATTTTGTATAATGGAAGCTATCTCAATTCATCAAATAAATACACAACAATTCCAACACATTTATTATCTCACAGGTCTCATGGGTCAAAGTATAGCTTATACTGACCCTCTGCTCAGGGTCTGATTTACTTTCTTTTTGGTTTTTTTTTCAAGATGGACTCTGGCTCTATCGCCCAGGCTGGAGTGCAGAGGCTTGATCTCAGCTCACTGCAACCTGCACCTCCCCCATTCAAGCAATTTTCATGACTCAGCCTCCCGAGTAGCTGGGATTACAGGCGCAGGCCACCATGCCTGGATAGTTTTTGTAGTTTTAGCAGAGACGGAGTTTCACCATGTTGACCAGGCTGGTCTCGAACTCCTGACCTCACGTGATCTGCCGCCGCTTGGCCTCCCAAAGTGCTAGGATTACAGGCGTGAGCCACCGCACCGGTCTGATATACTTTCATTTAATAACAGAATATTTCTTCATTTGTTTATTGGCCGCTTATTTATTTCCTTTTCTGGGAACTTCCTGTTCCATTTCCTTTTCTCATTCTTCTATTAGTTTTCTTTTTACTTAATGACTTCTTAATGACAAAGAGCTCTTTAGACATTAAAGAAACTAAGTCTATTGCAATGTGTTAGGAATGTTTTTCCAGCATACCCTCTGACTTTATTTATCATGAGAAGTTCTTAATTTTCAGGTAATCAAATATATAAAATTTTTTCTTAGTCTTTTTGGCTTCATGACTTACCACCATGCTAATATTTTTTACTTTTTTTCTTCTGGCAAATCAGGCAGCATCCTGAACCACAAATGGTTCAGAGCAACTCCCACTGTACTGATATATTCATTCATATCTTCTCTTACTCATTTTAGAATTTTCTAATTTTTACATTTACATATCTTATTATCAAAAGATTACTTAGAGGCATAGGATGAATCCAGCTCAATTTTGTCCCAAGTTCCAAACGGCTTCCCAATAGTCCCAACATCACAGATTTAAAAGCAAGGCCTGGACACAGCATACTGGCTCACACTGGAATCCTAGCACTTTTGGAAGGCCAAGTTGGGCAGATTGCTTGAGCCCAGGAGTTTGAGACCAGCCTGGGCAACATAGCCAAATCCTGTCTCCACAAAAAAATACAAAAATTAGCTAGGTGTTCTGACGAGTGCCTGTAGTCCCAGCTACTTGGGAAGCTGAGGTGGGAGGATCCACTGAGCCTGGGAGGTCAAGGCTGCAGTGAGCCGTGATCGCACTACTGCACTCCAGCTGTGTGCCAGAGTAAGACCCTGTCTCAACATATACAAATAAAAATAAAAGCAAGGCCTTACATGATGACATACTTCACCCATACACATAGCCCTAACCTCATCTGCTAGATTAATTCTCTTCCTACTCCATTACAGCCACTCTGTTCTCTCAGTGGCTCCAAAAACACACCAGTCACACTCCCACATAAGGGCATTTGCCCTGGCTTCTTCCTCTGCCTGAACACTCTTCCCCAGATATCCCCCTGGGTTGCTCTTTCTCTTCCTTCGGTCTCTGCTTAAACATCAGCTTATGAGACTCACCTTCTCTTATCATCCTATAGGAAAAACCTCCTCCCCAACCCTTTACATTCTTGAATTATTTTTCTCCATAGCCCTTACCACCCCCCAGTTACCATGTTATAAGCTCCATGACCACACGGATTTTTATTTGTTATATTCCAGCGGGACAACAATGTCTGGCACTCAAATATCTGCTGAATGAATGAAGCCGAAACGTCACTTTTACCAAAAACAAAATTCCTACTAAGCATACTGAACAAGAGAAAAAGATTTTACTCCCCAGACTCCAAGTGTTAAATGGAGTAGCCATACAGGCAAAGAAAAGGTGGGAGGATTAGGGAGGGGGAGGAGAAGCAGCATGCCTCCTTAAACAAAAGGGTCTGTCAGTTTAAGTTGTCAATGCCAGATACGTCACAAGTACATCTTAACAGCCTAGCTCTGCATCCTAGTCATACTGAACTCCAATTTTCAACTCAACTGCATTCAAAATTCACTTCACCTAAGCAAGATCAGGAAGAGACCTTCCAATTGCCGAGAACCTTCTTAAGTCCATAGGCATTCAGTTACGCCACAGCATTAAAATGAACAAGTCTGGTACGCTTTTATACTGAATCTACCTGAACATAGCAGCAATCTTTTTTAAAAAGGAGTCTGTGGAACATCTCTTAACAGAAACACAAGAAGCCAGTTATCCCGTCGGTAACTGGTGGGCAGGAAGAACGAGATAAATTATTATCTTTTTTTTTTTTTTTTTTTTTGAGACGGAGTCTCGCTGTCACCCACGCTGGAGAGCAGTGGCGCAGTCTCGGCTTACTCCGCTCCCCCGAGGTTCAAGCGATTCTCCTGCCTCAGCCTCCTGAGTATCTGGGACTACAGGAACTCTCCGCCACGGCCGGCTAATTTTTGTATTTTTAGTAGAGCCGTGGTTTCGCCATGTTGGTCAGGCTCCTCTCGAACTCCTGACCTCGTGTGATCCGCCCGCCTCGGCCTCCCAACGTGCTGGGATTACAGGCTTGAGCCACTTCGCCCGGCCAAGAGAGAACTTTCTATATATTCTTTTTGTAACTTTTGAATACAGAACCATGTTAACATTCTAGTCAATGGTAAAGTATATTAAAACTAGACCAAGAAGCTGGGTGTGATGGCTCACGCCTGTAATCCCAACACTTTGGGAGGCCGAGGCGGGAGGATCGCTTGAGCCCAAGAGTTCAAGACCTGTTAGGGCAACACAGCGACACCCCCATCTCTACAACAATTTTTTTTTTTTTTTTTTTTTTTTTTTTTTTTTAGCGGGACGCGGTGGCGTCAGAGTGTAGTCCCAGCTACTTGGGAGGCTGAAGCGGGAGATTCGCTTGAGCCCGGGAGGTCCAGGATACAGTGGGTCGTGATCGCGCGGCTGCATTACACACACCCTGAGCGACGGAGAGAGCCCCCACTCAAAAATTAAAAACAAAAACGACGAGAGCCCAGACATGGCGGCTTACTCCTGTAATCCCAACACTGTGGTTAGCCGAGGCAGGAGGATCACTTGAGCTCAGGAGTTCAGACCAGCTTCGGCAACACAGACCCCATCGCAAACAAATAACGACAATAATAAACAACACGGGAGCGAGGAGGAAAGAAAATGGTGCAAATTTACCCGGATGTCAACAGGGGGAGGGGCCAATCGCTACTACTCAAGATGCCAAGATGGACGCCAGGCAGCCGGGAAAAAGACCCCAACCCCACCCGCGCAGCCGTCCGCGAGGCCCCGCGCACAGCCTCCTCACCCCCGCTATCCGCGGCCTCCGGGTCCTCCTCCGCCTTCCGCTTGAGCTTCTGGGAGGAGGGGCTAACCGGCGCGTCCCCCAGCAGGTACTTATGCTCCTGGCCCCGCAGGTGCTTGAGGTAGCGGTCCTTCAGGGACTGCCACGAGTGCTGCGTGAGCGAGCTCTTCTCCATCGCTTTCCACAAGGCGTTACCGGTGACGGAACTGGGCGAGCGGGCATTTTCCTTCACGTAGGTCAGGATGGCTACGTCGTCCGCATCCGTGAAGGCGATCCGCCCCGCGAGCCGCTGCGGCTCCGGCTCTGCGGCGCCCTCGGCCAGGGCCCCGGGCTTTGCTTCCGAGCCGGTGTCCGCCGCCGAGGCGGAGCCCAGCCGATAGGCCTCCAGCTCCAGCCTCTCGTTGCGCTCCACGCAGTCCAGGATGTACTGCGTGGAGATGAAATCACCCGAGGCCTCGGCCAGCGCCTCCCCGGGCTGGGCCAGCAGCACCGCCCCGGGCTCCTGCACCCGGCACACGGTGCCGCCGCCGTGCAGGATGAGCGTCGACAGCCGGCGCTTGGCCGGGCTGGGCCGCACGTAGAAGGACATGGAGCTGCCGTCCTCCCTCACGAACAGAGTCGAGGAATGGGTGGGCCCGTTGGGGTCTTTGCCCAAATCCATCGCCTCCGCCATGTCTGACGCCGAGCACTACTAGAAGAGCTGCCTTCTCACGAGCCCCCGGCACACAGAGCGCGACTGACTGAGCTGTCGCAGCAGACGCCTCAGATGCGAAGCGCAGCACTGAGCCTGCGCAACAGCAGCCGCGGCGCAATGAAAGCGCCTGCCCCCTCTCCCCCGGAAGAGGTGGGGCCTCGCACCTTGACCTGGAAATTAACGTACTATCCTCCTTACATTTGGGTCGGGCCCTCCGGGAAGATGGCAGCGGTGCAGGCGGCCGAGGTGAAAGTGGATGGCAGCGAGCCGAAACTGAGCAAGAAGTGAGTGTCGCTGCGAGTCTTTAAAGCCTTTGCGGTAGGAGAGCCTGGGTTGGGAAGCGCTGCGAAGTTCCCACAAAGGCTGCTGTGCCGGGGCCTTCTTGCCGGCTGTCGTGGGTATGCACATGGTGAGACTTGATGGCTGTGCGCTGCAGACCACACACCCCAGGATACCCCGGGCACGCCGGCTCCCGGTCCCCAGCCGGCACCGGCGGGGTCCTCCCTATCATACCCCTAGAGTTTAGAGACTGTGGAGGGGGAACTAGGACGAGCTAAGAGTTATCAGGAAAGAAAAGCGAAACTTATTGCTTACCTTCATCTCCTTCCTTGTGAGAAATGCTTTCTTTTGTTGAGCCACTCAGTAAACGTGAAAGTTGAAGAAATATTAAATACCCTAGCTTTTCAGAAAGACCTTCAAAATTTTCTAGGCCTCACTAAGGTCATTCTGAACGTTATGTATTAAAAGGGATCAGTTCTAAAACTGAGTTTCGGCTCGCTGCCATCTACCCGTATGGGTTATTCATTAGATTCCTGTGAGTATTGAATGATCAACGTCTAACAGCAGACACCATCTCAATTAAGCCTGATACCTTTTTGTTAACCACTCCCATATCCTTGGAGTGTGTGGGTTAACATAGATAAGTCAGGATTAGCCACTCTTTAACTGGCTATCTTATATTCTTATTAGCATTCCCCATTTGAACCACAGAACACAGGTAATTGAGTGTTTTATCATTGCTAGGAAGACGGTACATAGTACCATTCCAGACGCATACGAGAGGGCTTAATCCCCGTGGCGCGCACTTGTTATCCCAGCTACTCGGGAGACTGAGGCAGGAGAATCGCTTGAACCCAGGAGGCGGAGGTTGCAGTGAGCTGAAGTCGTGCCACTGCACTCCGGCCTGGGAGACTTGAGGTCCTTCAGGGACTGCTATGAGTGCTGCGTGAGCGAGCTCTTCTCCGTCGCGTTCCACAAGGCGTTACTGAGACAGCCAGACCCTGAATGAAAAAGAAAAGAGAAATGATGTTTCCTTTTTTTTCTTTTCTTTTTTTTTTTTTTAAGATGGAGTCTCGCTCTGTCGCCAGGCTGGAGTGCAGTGGAACAATCTCGGCTCACTGCAACCTCCGCTGCCCGGGTTCAGGCGATTCTCATGCCTCAGCCTCCCGAGTAGCTGGGGTTACAGGCGCGTGCCACCACAGCCGGCCAATTTTTGTATTTTTAGTAGAGACATGGTTTCATCGTGTTGGGCAGGATGATCTCGAACTCCTTGCCTCGTGATCCGCCCACCTTGACCTCCCAAAGTGCTAGGATGACAGGCGTAAGCCACCGCAGCTGGCCCGATGTTTCCTTTTGTGACCCTAGATTTGTGCTTCAAATATCTTAGAAGTAAGTATTAGAGAAATGGTCTAAGTTTACAGTTTGGTAGCACCCTAATATATTGTCCTTTATTAGAGCAATCTGATGGACTTCCATAAATGTTTGGAACCTGGCCTTTGAACTACTACCTTAGAGAAAATTGACTGGACTTTAATCTGTTAAGTCAAATTTAGTTGAATGTGATGTATCTGTGATATACAGTCCTAAAGTTTAGTTCATTCTTTCAAACCACCTATGATAATAAATTACATTGAATTGAATTATAGGACTGTATATCACAGGTGAAAGCAGGGTTTCCAGTTCAGTGTTTTTAGGTAAACTGAGAAAACTGGTTAATTTCTCTTTACTGACTTTTTTTTTTTTTTTTTTTGGAGGGAGAGTCATTGTTGCCCGGGCTGAAGTGCAGCGGTGTGATTTCAGCCCATGGCCACCTTCACCTCCCGGGTTCAAGCAATTCTGATGCTTCAGCATCCCAAGTACCTGGGACTACAGGCGCATGCGGCAACACCCGGCTAAATTTTTGTATTTTAGTAGAGACAGGATTTCACCATGTTGCCCAGGCTGGTCTCAAACTCCTGAGCTCAGGTGATCCGCCCGCCTCAGCCCCAAAAAGTGTTAGGATTATAGGCATGAGCCACCACTCCCTGCTTCACTGACTTTTCTAAGATTAAATACAGCTACTACTTTTTTTTTTTTTTTTTTTTTTGAGACGGAGTCTGGCTCTGTCACCCAGGCTGGAGTGCAGTGGCCGGATCTCAGCTCACTGCAAGCTCCGCCTCCCGGGTTCACGCCATTCTCCTGCCTCAGCCTCCCAAGTAGCTGGGACTATAGGCGCCCACCACCACGCCTGGCTAATTTTTTTTTGTATTTTAGTAGAGAGGGGGGTCTCACCGTGTTAGCCAGGATGGTCTCGATCTCCTGACTTCATGATCCGCCGTCTCGGCCTCCCAAAGTGCTGGGATTACAGGCTTGAGCCACCGCGCCCGGCCATAAGCTACAACTTTTTTGGCCAGCTTTTCTGTACCAGGCACAATGCTAGATCTCTGCAAGCTTTCTGTCTAAATAATAACTTTGCAAGAGAAGAGTTATTGTCCATTTTTCAGATTAATAAACTGAGGCCCTGGTAATTAAATGCATTACTAAAGCATGCATTCCTAAAATACAGTCTAGCGCTGACACAGAGCACTGGAGCAGAGATCTGAAATCAGGCCTGTGCCTCCTCAGCCCATGCTCAGTATCCTGACTGCACAGCACTACTCACGTTGTCTTACCTGTTATTGATGTCTGTTCCTCTAGTTACCACGGACTAAGATAACTTTTTTGTGATTAACATTTCCTTCCATTTAATTGTTCTTGGACATTCCTTGGTCTGAAATCTTTAGTAAGCACCATTTTATGCCAGGTATTGACTCCAAGTTTAAAAACAGATGTGCTCCCTGCCCAAGTGAAATAGCCTCCTCAGATTTATTTGAACATGGTAAAGAAGGTGATCTCTGTAATTCTGTTGCCTTCTAGCATTTATAATGTATAAACATAACATAGTCTAAGGACCCTCCTGAAATTCTCCTTTCCCCTTGTTCCTAGAGTTCCAGACAAGTCTTCTCTTTGATTCGTGTTTTTGTGTGACTTGCATTTATCTTTGTCTAGAGTTTGCAATTGATAGTGACAGTTTCCTCTTATTTTATATGCTTCCTATTGCCATCTTGTGGCCCAGTATTTTCTCTCCAGGTGAGAAACCACACTTCAGGGCTTCAGAAAGGACCTCACATCCTGTTCCCATATTCTAGGATGTTGTGAGCATTTTTACCTGTAAGCAATCCATTAACTTGCTGTTGGCTTTTGACCCCAGATGTGCATATTTTTCCCATAGTCAGGACTAAGAACATTGTCAGTTACAGTTGTAGCACAGGGAGTGTTACAGGGTTGCTATCAGTTAAGAGAGTCTTAAGTTAAATGGGACTAAAAGGTAGTAGAAGCATGGTCCCCCTCCCCAACCCATAAGAGAGTTGGTTGGGTCTGTGTATACTGTCTGTCCCATCTGACACCACGTCTCTGTTTCCCGCTAGGTGGTGGTAATCATTAGTTCCAGGGTGTTCTGCCATGTTGACGCAAGCTGCTGTAAGGCTTGTTAGGGGGTCCCTGCGCAAAACCTCCTGGGCAGAGTGGGGTCACAGGGAACTGCGACTGGGTCAACTTGCTCCTTTCACAGCGCCTCACAAGGACAAGCCATTATCTGATCAAAGAAGGTTGGTGCCCATTACCTTCTTAATTGCTCTGGAAGCAAAAATTCTTTCCTTACTTGGTTCATTATCTGTTAAGCCTCTGGCTAAGTCTTTGGACTTGTTGCTAAGGAAACAAGGAACCCTAATACCAAAACCAATAGTCCTTTCTCATTTCCTCTTTAATAAATTCGAATCATCTCTCCTTAGAGTCTTGAGATGACATGTGGATCTTATTCTAGAACAGTGCTGAGTACAAAACCTTTGTTTGAACAAATAATTTCTAATGCCAGTTATTTCCCTTTTCTGTCTTTCTGGGGTTTTGTTTGCTCTTGAGATTAATTTGGTTTCTAGTCTTAGTGCTATCCCTAGGACCTTTTTGGATTATCCTTAAGATTGATTTGATTTAAGAGGAGCACCTGGTTGAGTGGAAAACAGATTTATCTTAATTCTAGAAGAACTAGACAGCCTAGTCTTAGCAGTCCACTGACTGAATTATAGCATGATAGCACCAGCACAGTGTTTTGGAAAGGTTGTCTTTACAAATGTTATAAGACATTATATGTAGAAAAAGCTGTCAACTGTGAAACCATCAGAATCTGTTTTTCCTGTTTAAAAGGAAAGGCGCACTGCGCAGCAGCCAGGCACAGTGGCTCACGCCCGTAATCCCAACACTTTGGGAGGCCGAGACGGGCGGATCACGAGGTCAGGAGATCGAGACCATCCTGGCTAACACAGTGAAACCCCGTCTCTACTAAAAATACAAAAAGAACATTAGCTGGTCATGGTGGTGTGCACCTGTGGTGCCAGCCACTCCAGACGCTGAGGCAGGAGAATGGTGTGAACCCGGGAGGTGGAGCTTGCAGTGATCCGAGATTGCACTACTGCACTCCAGCCTGGGCAACAGAGCGAGACTCTGTCTCAATAAAAAGAGGTGAAAGATTCAAAACCTCAATTCATTTTGTTTAAGTTATTCTAAATTCTTACAGAAAATGAGGGATGTGTCCTGAAGCCAGAAAGGAAATGCATGAGCATGACTTGGGATCTTTTTTTTTTTTTTTTTTTTTTTTTTGAGGCGAGTCGCTGTGTCTCCAGGCTGGGCGTATGGCCAGCGATCACGGCTCTTTTCTGGCTCAGCCCGGGTTCCGCCATTCTCCGCCTCAGCCTCCCGAGTAGCTGGGACTACAGGCGTCGCTACGGCGCCCGGCTAGTTTTTTGTATTTTTAGTAGAGACGGGGTTTCACCATGTTAGCCAGGGATAGTCTCGATCTCCTGACCTTGTGATCCACCCGCCTCGGCCTCCCAAAGTGCTGGGATTACAGGCTTGAGCCACCGCGCCCGGCAACTTGGGATCTTTTGCTGTGGTTCACTGTTGCAGAATATTTGATTAGTGGTTTGAAAGAATGTTCCATAAATTGTCTTTGAATAGTAAAGATAACCCTCCCTATACCAATATGTTTAGTTTCTGGGTTCAGATAGCAAATTCAGACCATAAGAGACATGAACGTATCATACAGAACAGCTCAAAGTTGTCCACATCGCTTTGGTTTTTGAGGTTCAAGGGATAAGTATCAAGAGTTTGGATAGCAAGCGATTTAGCCAGAAATGTATTCAAATCAGTATAGTTTCTATACAGAGAATAAAGGGTTAAGATACTGAAAGATACCTAGAAAGCTCATATTTGGTTAACTAAATGCCAGGGTTAGGGTAATCCCTTTATACAAACATAATCTCAGTACACACCACAGCAACTGGTGGAGGTTGTCTATTATTATTTTCGTTTTATAGGTGAGAAATTAATTCACTCATCCAAGTCACATAATTGACAAGTGTGTTGGAATTTAGTCCCAGGCAGCCTGACTACAAAGATGATGTATTATCCCCTGTACTATGCTGCTTTGCACACCGTTCTACTTTGTTGTCTAAGTCAGGCTCCAGTGGGCAAAGTGAGACTAATGCTGACAGCCATTCTTGGAGAGACTGTTGGTGGGGGAGGTCTCCTTGAGTGCTAAAGAGCCAGCTCTTCCTTACTATCATCCTAACTCATGCTTAGGGGAGGTTAGAGAGAGGGGGTGGCAGAGGGCTAGAGATGTTGCCTGATCATGTGTTAGATCTGGCATTGGAGGGGTCAGGTGGCTGACACCTGTAATCCTAGCACCTTGGGAGGCCAAGGCTGGCAGATCACTTGAGGCAAGGAGTTTGAGACCAGCCTGGCGAACATGGTGAAACCCTGTCTCTACTGAAAATACAAAAATTAGTTGAGTGTGGTGGTACACACCTGTAATCCCAGCTACTCAGGTGGCTGAGGCACGAGAATCCCTTGAAATCCGGGAGGCAGAGATTGCAGTAAGCTGATATTGTGACTGCACTCCAGCTTGGGCCACAGAGCAAAACTCTGTCTCATTTAAAAAAAAAAAAAAAAAAAAAGATCTATCACTGTTGGAACGTCACGTTCTGGAGGGAATACTAAACAACTAAGATTCAGTCACCAGCCCCAAGGAGCTCCCTAACCTAATTAGCTCAAGAAAAGCCTCTTCTGCTAATTTTCTAGAAAATATTTTCTCCTGTTCAAAACTAATGCATAGGATTTTCTTTGTCCTGGTAGATCTTGGTTTTAGTTGGGACCTAATGCCAAGGACCTGAGACTGGCAAGCAGAGATTGAGAGTGATCTTTCATATCTTTGTTCTAAGCTTGTTTTTCCCTTTGTGTCTTTCACATAAAGAGTTTAGTGATGAGAGACTTGAGCTGAGCTATGGGTGTGGAATTGAGGGGTCTACAACTGAGAAAGAGCGTTCCTCCCAGGCGATTCGTGTTTTTGATAAGTGACTAGGGGCAGAACATAGAGGACTCTTCAGGCAGCTAACACATTGAACGCTTTCATCTTTCCAACAGTGAGCTGAAGAGACGCCTGAAAGCTGAGAAGAAAGTAGCAGAGAAGGAGGCAAAGCAGAAAGAGCTCAGTGAGAAACAGCTAAGCCAAGCCACTGTGGCTGCCACCAGCCACACCACTGACAATGGTGTGGGTCCTGAGGAAGAGAGCCTGGACCCAAATGTGAGTTCCCTGGGCCACCAGCATGGCCGGGCACACGAAAGCTTCTGATGAGGCTTATGGCAGATTCTTTGGGACTGGACAGTAGGAAGGACCAGTATGCCCGAGGTCACTGCCAGGATAAGGGAGGGTCTGCCACTCCATCTGCTTAAAGGCACAGACCCTGAGTGTTTTTTATGTCAACCCCCAAAAGACATTTGGGAGAGTCCAGCATTCAAGTGAATTAACCTTCCTTGGAATTAGCTTGACCTTGAGGCCCTAGGGAAAGTGTCTCTCTAAAGATTGCCTGAGGTTTACTTTAGACCAGGGGCTGGCAAACTACATTCCACCAGCCAAATCCACTTCTCTATGCCCCCCACTTTATCCTTCCCTCCCTGGTTTTTTGTTTTTGTTTTTGAGCAAAGTCTCATTCTGTCATCCAGGCTGGAGTGCAGTGGTGCAATCTCACTGCAACCTCCGCCTCCCCAGTTCAAGCGATTCTCCTGCCTCAGCCTCCCAAGTAACTGGGATTAGAGGCACACTCCACTGCACCCAGCTAATGTTGGCCAGGCTCCTCTTGAACTCCTGGCCTCAAGTGATCCACCCACCTTGGGTTCCCTGAGTACTAAGATTACAGGTGTGAGCCACCACACCTTGCCCCTCCTTGGTTTTACTAGTAAAATTGTATTGGAACACAGCCGTGTTCATTTGTTTACATATTTCTGAGGCTGCTTTCCCCCTGAAACAGCTGAGTTGAGAAGTTGCATCAGAAAAGCTTTGTGAGAAAGGCTGCTGTAGAATATTCCTTGTTTACATTCTCCAGACCCCATGCCTTGGGGAAAAATCTGATGTGTCTCCGTAGGAGAGTAGTTAAGAAGATAAGTGACTCAACTCACCATGCAAAATGTGGTCTACAAAAGTGACAAGGCCACCTATACCAATTAAAAATTAAACTTCTATTATTTTAGGCAGAACTCTGATATTTCTTTTTGTTGACTCTTGCATTTTGGAATGCTGGCCTCTGGCCACCCTGCATATTTTAAGTGCAAATCTCCATATTCATTCCTGTAATGCACAGGTCTTGGTTAAAGAAAACAATGTATTGGGGTCACTCTGGGGCAGAATACTGCCCTCTGCTAGGTGGGCCTCACTGGTCTGACTAGGTTCAACTTCTCAAGGGCTTTTTTTTTTTTAACAGCAATACTTCAAAATCCGCAGCCAAGCAATTCATCAGCTGAAGGTCAATGGGGAAAATCCGTACCCACACAAGTTCCATGTTGACATCTCACTCACTGACTTCATCCAGAAATATAGTCATCTGCAGCCTGGGGATCACCTGACTGACATCACCTTAAAGGTGGCAGGTAGGAACTCTCCCTGGCAAATCACTGAACTCCCGCAACAGGCAGGACCCTTCGGTAGCACAAGGGAAGGTCTGGGTTGGTCTTGTTCTCAAGTAGTCTGTGTCTGAAGCTACTTTACAAAGGACAGCGCCGTTATATCTACTCACAGAAAGAAGTAGAGGATTCCCTTCATCAGCAAGAATCAGTGGTAGAAGTCTCAGGCTTCTAAGAATTCTGGTCTTTGGCCTGAGAATGCTTTGCACTGAGACAGTTTTTCTAGAACATTGCTCTTTTGGAGTTGTAGTATCTTGTATTAGATTATCTTTTCCTAAATTTAAAAAAATCACATCTTTTCCTTGCCCTCCCCCACCAACTATCAGTTGTAGAAAATTTAGAATAGTCAAAGAAGCAAGGAAAGTTTTGATTACCCATAATCCTACCACCCAGAGAGAATTCCTGCCAGCACCTAAATGCCCAAAAGATTTCTTCTTTAAAGTGCAGTGCTTTTACTAAAGTCTTTTTTTTTTTTTTTTTTTTTTTTTTTTTTTGAGATGTAGTGTCACTTTGTTGTCCAGGCTGGAATGCGGTGGTACCATCTTAGCTCACTGCAACCTCCACCCCCCAGGTTCAAGCGATTCTCCTGCCTCAGCCTCCCAAGTAGCTGGGATTACAGGCTCCTGCCACCGCACCCGGATAAGTTTTGTATTTTTAGTAGAGATGGGGTTTCACCGTGTTGGCCAGGCTGGTCTCGAACTCCTGACATCAGGTGATCCGCCCGCCTCAGCCTCCCAAAGTGTGAGGATTGCAGGCGTAAGCCACCACGCCCTGCCACTAAAATATTTCTTGATGTTAGTTATTCTAGTTTGATATTCTCAACTATGTAATGTGCTCTGAGATCTTTTCACATGTGTGTTTTCAGATCTTTTTTTTTTAATTTTTTGTTTTTATTCTGTTTCTTTACATTTCTTTTGGGACTTTTATCTGCATACTGAATCATCTTTGATTCTTTTTGATAATTGTTACTTTGTCTCAAATCCTTTTTATCTCTTTCTTCATACTGTGATTTTTAAATTTTATCCTTTTCACTTACTGTTTCTCTTGAGGCATTATTTGTTGTATTTAGTCACTATTATTTCTTTATAGCTTAGTCCTCATTTTCTGAAAGATTTTTACTTTATTTCTAATTCTTTCATGTGTCATCACCTCATTTCTTAGTTTTTCTAATTATAATTTGCGTTCTTTAATGTTTTGTGTCTTTTTTCTTAATGTCTCTCAGCTCATTGTTGAAAAGTAAGTTAGAATTTTTTGCTTTTCACCATACGTTCTCACTCATAAGTGGGAGTTGAACAATGAGAACACATGGACATAGGGAGGGGAACATCACACACTGGAGCCTGTCGGGGGGTGGGGGAAGGGGAGGGAGAGCATTAGGACAAATACCTAATGCATGTGGAGCTTAAAACCTAGATGACGGGTTGATAGGTGCAGCAAACTACCATGGCACATGTATACCCATGTAACAAACCTGCATGTCCTGCACATGTATCCCAGAACTTAAAGTAAAATTTTTAAAAAAAAAAATTTTTTTGTTGTTCTGAGCATGTCTGTCTTGAGAGCTTTTATTTTGTCTAGAGCAGTGTTATTCTCCTATCTCTCCTTTTTTAGTTTTTTAGGTAACTTTATATGGTAGATGAGCTCAATGCTTTTATGTTGCTTATATTTACATGAAATCAGTTTTCCTGAATGTTCAAAGGAAACTAGGTTTCGTTTTTCCAACTTTAGTGAGCTCCCTCTTGTTTTTGTGACGTGTTCAGAAATACAGCGGCTTGCTTTCTGAAATTTCCCAGTCCTCATCTTCTTCCTCATCTTTTTTGGGTCTTCTCCTTTTTTTGTCTCTTTTTCCCTTGTCCCATTCGGTTTTTTACGGTCTTGTCCTAGAAGGGAGCCTGGCTGTTGAGAGGGTTTCTGTGGGCTCTTCATTCCCTTTAGATCTTTTTTTTTTCTTGTTTGAGACAGAGTTTCGCTCTTGTTTCCCAGGTTGGAGTGCAATGGCGCCATCTCAACTCACTGCAACCTCCACCTCCCGGGTTCAAACAATTCTCCTGCCTCAGCCTCCCGAGTAGCTGGGATTACAGGCATGCACCACCATGCCCGGCTAATTTTGTATTTTTAGTAGAAACGGGGTTTCTCCATGTTGGTCAGGCTGGTCTTGAACTCCCAACCTCAAGTGATATGCCTGCCTCGACCTCCCAAAGTCTTGGGATTACAGGCGTGAGCCACAGCGCCCGGCCCCCTTTAAATCTTAATGTAGCCCTCACCTGTGTGGAAATGGGCACATCCCCTCCCAGCTTCAGCTGCTTTCCTGGAGGAAAAGGTTCACATTCTCCAGCGGATACCTTTGGCCATTTGGGAGTTCTCCAGTTCTCAGATGCCTCCCATACCCCATTCCTCCCCACTGCTTTTTCCCCATGTAGAGGTCTTATGACTCTTGGTGGTTTACCTCATTGCTTGTATTTGGGGGTTCTTGGCAACATCTTCTCACATCATTTTGTTGTAAATTTTGTCCATAGATTTTTCACTTTGCCTCTCTAGCTATGCTTTCTATTTTTATTTGAGGATTCAAGGAAATCCAAAAACTCTGCTGCTCCCAGCACCACCATCTTCCAGGCATCCAGTGACTTATCTTGAAAGCCAGGTCTCCCTGCATGTCTTTAACTGATCTGAATGGAGATCATTGGCTTGAGGGAAAAGATGGGGATTAGACCTCAAGCTAAAATAAGATTGTACTGCTTGGTGTTCTGCCCTGATGAAAAAAAAAAATGCAGGCCAGTACCATGGCTCACGCCTGTAATCCCAGCACTTTGGGAGGCTGAGGTGGCTGGGTCACTTCAGCCCAGGAGTTCAAGACCAGCCTGGGCAACATGGTAAAACCCCCTCTGTAGTTAAAAAAAAAAAAAAATTAGCCAGGTGTGGTGGTGCACACCTGTAATCCCAGCTACTCAGGAGGCTGAGGTAGGAGAATCACTTAAACCTGGAAGGCGGAGGTTGCCGTGAGCCGAGATCGTGCCACTGCACTCTAGCCTGGGCAACAGAGCAAGACTCTGTCTCCAAAAAAAAATATATATATATATATATATGCAGAGGGAGCTTTTTTTGACACTGATACTGTAAAATGACTTCTGGTTCTGTAAGTCAGTATTTTTGCTCTTCTTTTTCTAGGTAGGATCCATGCCAAAAGAGCTTCTGGGGGAAAGCTCATCTTCTATGATCTTCGAGGAGAGGGAGTGAAGTTGCAAGTCATGGCCAATTCCAGGTATCTCGAAATATCCAGTTATAGACTTTTCTTGGTTGGCCTAGAACAACACAGCAATAGGCTGATGTGGTCTTACTGGTATTTGAAGTTAAGAGTAAGAAGGAGTCGGACATGGTTGGGGAAGACTGAAAAGAAGATAACGTGGCCACCTGGTCACCTGTAAAGTGATGACTGCCCTCAAGTTATATGACAGTAAAGTAAAGGATAGTCCTTTTTAATAGTGGCCCCTGAATCTGAGCTGCTTCTTGGGCTCACATTAACTAGGTATTAACAGATGAGTGAGGGTTCCAGAGGAACCCAGTAGTCAGTGTTCATTTGAATTGTTCTTACTGAATTACATTTCCTTTTCACTCAGAAATTATAAATCAGAAGAAGAATTTATTCATATTAATAACAAACTGCGTCGGGGAGACATAATTGGAGTTCAGGGGAATCCTGGGAAAACCAAGAAGGGTGAGCTGAGCATTATTCCGTATGAGATCACACTGCTGTCTCCCTGTTTGCATATGTTACCTCATCTTCACTTTGGCCTCAAAGACAAGGTAAGCGTTCATGCCTCCTAGCTGTGGCATGGCGGTGCCTTCTGTTTGTTTTATCATACCATCGAATCAGACATACCAGTGATTTCTAACTGCTTCTTTTGGTTTAGGAAACAAGGTATCGCCAGAGATACTTGGACTTGATCCTGAATGACTTCGTTAGGCAGAAATTTATCATCCGCTCTAAGATGATCACATATATAAGGAGTTTCCTGGATGAGCTGGGATTCCTAGAGGTAGGGAGAGTTCCTTGCCTGACGTGATGAGCTGCCTTGCAATGCTTGCTGCTGCCTCTCCCTTGCCTTCCTTTTCCAAAGCGTATCCTGTGTCATGCTTAATGAGAATGTCCCCTTTCTTGCCATTGTCTCTGTTCTACCTTGTCCTGATTAGGAAGGCAGGAGCTGACATCTAAGATAATGGACAAGGTATAGGGCCATCCACATGCTAATGATGTCACATTCAATGTGTATTCAAATCATTTTGCTTTTTTGTAGCATTAAATATTTTTTGATGGTATGAGAAATGCAAACACACATACCATAAAACAAATTCAAACAATAAATTAAATAGAAGCAAAATTGAAAGTACCCTTTCACTCCTTCCAACTAACTTCCATCCCCAAACTTGAGTTTGATATGTTTCCTTCCGCACCATTTACTGGGCATATTACATACATACATGTGCGTGTTGCGGATGGAGTGCACATATGTAAACAATTTGGAGCGGTTTTATTTTTGCTTTAAATATGAGTGAAGTCACACTGTATGTATTGTGATGGACCTGCTTTTATTTCACTTAAGATATTCTGGAACTCTTTGTATGAGATAGATAGATATTCTTTCTTAATGCTGCATTGTTTGTTTCAACAATTATCTTTATACACATGTTCAAGTGTTTCTGTAGGATGGATTTCTAGAAGTAGAATAAGTCAAAGGATATAAGCAGTTAAAATTTTTTTAAACAATCAGTTGAGATAACTCACTACCTTCAGACCAGCCTAATTTTTAAATTTTTAATAAATAGTACAAATTGGGCTGGGCTCACTCAGTGGCTCACGCCTGTAATCCCAGCACTTTGGGAGGCGGAGATGGGTGGATCACGAGATCAGGAGATCGAGACCATCCTGGCTAACACAGTGAAACGCTGTCTCTACAAAAAATTAGCCAGGTGTGGTGGCAGGTGCCTGTAGTCCTAGCTGCTTGGGAGGCTGAGGCAGGAGAATAGTGTGAACCCGGGAGGCAGAGCTTGCTGTGAGCCGAGATCACGCCACTGCACTCCAGCCAGGGCAAAAGAGCAAGACTGTGTCTCAAAAAATAAATACTGCAAATTGAACTCAAGAAAGGCTATATCCATTTAGATTCTTATTTACAGCTTGTGAAAGTTCATGGTACTATATTAATGGTGTTAGGTATTAATAGAAATTGAAACACCATCGTAGAAATACTATCTGTTCTTTTTTGTCAAGCACTTGCACGTTACTGTTGAACTTATTAACATTTAGTTTGGGATATAACAGGCTTAGTATATTACATGCAAAGCATGATCTGTCCCCAAGGCCTATGGTTATCTAAGGACTGAATGTTTCTTCCTGTCTTTTTTAGATTGAAACTCCCATGATGAACATCATCCCAGGGGGAGCTGTGGCCAAGCCTTTCATCACTTATCACAACGAGCTGGACATGAACTTATATATGAGAATTGCTCCAGAACTCTATCATAAGGTAGTCAAAAATATTACATCCTGTTCCCTTAAAGAAGCAGAAAGCTGGAAAACCATTGGCTAGACAGGTATAGTCAGAAATAAGAGGAACAGAGAGAGAGTAAAGCAGCCAAGAAGGTGTTCTGATGGGTCAGGTGTGTGGACATGAGTAACACTGCCAGAATTTCTCTACAAGATCAATAGAGCATTGCAGGGCAGAGGCTAAAGGGATTGTCTTTCCCATGTGTACGGGCACTCCTTACCTACTTTGGTTCCCCTAAAACTTTTTTTTTTTTTTTTTTTTTTTTTTGAGACGGAGTCTCGCGCTGTGTCACCCAGGCTGGAGTGCAGTGGCGCGATCTCGGCTCACTGCAAGCTCCGCCTCCCAGGTTCAGGCCATTCTCCTGCCTCAGCCTCCGAGTAGCTTGGTTCTCCTAAAACTTTTAAGATACAGTCTTACTTGGATTGGATCTGATTTAAGTCTTTCATAGAAGAAAGAGCCTAATCTCTCTGTGGAAGTTGGAAATCATACCTTCATGCCTGGCGCGGTGGCTCACACCTGTAATCCCAGCTACTTTGGGAGGCCAAGGCGGGTGGATCACTTGAGGTCAGGAGTTTGAGAGCAGCCTGGCCAACATGGTGAAAAACCCAGTGTCTACAAAAATACAAAAATTAGCTGGGCATGGTGGCGGGCGCCTGTAATCCCAGCTACTCGGGAGACTGAGGCAGGAGGATTGCTTGAACCCAGGAGGCAGAGGTTGCAGTGAGCCGAGATCTGCCACTGCACTCCAGTCTGGGTGACAGAATGAGACTCTGTCTCAAAGAAAAAAAAAGTATCTTCAAATCGCTATAAAGATGTCTTTTCAAATTCCCAGGTAAATATCGAAGATTATTATTCAGGATTCTTAGTTGCAGACAACAGAACCTGTTATAACTAGGTGAAGCAAAATAAAAATTTATTCAGCTCTATAGGTGAGGTATTGCTCCTCACAAGAGGGCATTAGCTGCGGGGGTCTGCCCGCAGACCCTGACCTAAACAACGGATGAATAAAACGTACACTGAAATACGGGTACTCTGTTTTGCCAGTCCTGCTGAGAGACTGCTCGCACACCAAGAGAGGTTTGTCACTGCGGCTGACCACGAGCAGCTCGCACTCCAGGCATTTATTTAGTAGAGAATTAACAACAGAAGCTTCGAGTAAACACATTTGTGGATAATTAACATGGTTAAGAGAGTAGTTCTAGGAATTATTAAAGCTCAGGTACTGCTGTCTAAAGTAAATACTATTAGGGGGCAGTATCTTTGGTCGACCTCCCCCCAAGAGGGCCATGTGGCTCAAAGGTTAGTTAATGGAGATAGGGTAAACAAATTTAACTGAGAAAGCCTCTGTTGTCTGTAGTATTTACCCTATGACCTAATGCTCTAAGGTAAGAACCAGCTCCCTTCAGCCTGTTCAGTTATTATAAGCTACGTAACCTTTCAGCCTTCCAAAGGATTTGTGACTATTATAACTTCCCCAATATTTCCCCTTAATATTTCTGCCACCATCCTGAGTGAATCCCCACATACAGAAAGCTCACAGTCCCCAGGAGGATCAGAGAATCAGGCTTGTAAACTACACAACTAGGAATGATTCTGAGTCATATTAGAATGGGCTGTTCTCATGGAGAACCCAGTGTTTTTTCCTACTAGGCACAGTTACTATAGCTCATAACCCTGGCACTAGGCACAAGTCACTGCCACTAGGACCTCTGCAATCTAAATGCTACATATGACTGGCCCCCTTCACTAGAATGAATTCTGTGCAATACCTACATCTTCTGTTATGTAGATGTAACAGATGTAACATGCTGAAGTCTCAAGTGTGTCTGACTGGTGGAGTGCGGGTCACACGCTTGCAGCCTAACCCCAAGAGACGCTGCTTCCTTGGGGAGGCTCAGACTCAACGGTGGGGGATGCCCAAGACAGGAAGAGTATCTAGAATTCCTGGGCAGCCAAAAAGGAGGGGTAGCTATCCACACTACAAGAGTCTAAAGAGAGCAGGGTGCTTGGCATTTTGACTAGAGACCTGAGAGCATGCCTAATCTGTGAAAACCAAGTTATGGCTTTTGGAGACTGAAACTTCCCAGAGGTGTTAATATAAGATTAGCTGTCATGACCGTGGCCATGTGTTGCTGTTAGATTCTTGTGGTTGGTGGCATCGACCGGGTTTATGAAATTGGACGCCAGTTCCGGAATGAGGGGATTGATTTGACGCACAATCCTGAGTTCACCACCTGTGAGTTCTACATGGCCTATGCAGACTATCACGATGTCATGGAAATCACAGAGAAGATGGTTTCAGGTGACTCCTGCCCTCCGTCATACTCATCGGGTGGCTTGGTATGCTGCTTTCAGAGGAGGGCTGCCTGGGTTTCATCCCTGCTAAATAACAGGTTTCTCTCCCAGGGATGGTGAAGCATATTACAGGCAGTTACAAGATCACGTACCACCCAGATGGCCCAGAGGGCCAAGCCTACGATATTGACTTCACCCCACCCTTCCGGCGAATCAGTATGATAGAAGAGCTTGAGAAAGCCCTGGGGATGAAGCTGCCAGAAACTAATCTCTTTGAAACTGAAGGTAAAGTGACAACACTCACTCCATTGTGAGTGACAGCACTTACTCCTCCTCTCTTCCTGTCCAGCTCTGAATTTGATTGGGTCAGAGCTAGAATTTCCCACACTATTCTCTTTACGTACATTTGTACTTGGCTAATGTGATGTCTCCTGCCCTAACTTGTGCGTTTGTATCCCAGAAACTCGCAAAATTCTTGATGATATCTGTGTGGCAAAAGCTGTTGAATGCCCTCCACCTCGGACCACAGCCAGGCTCCTTGACAAGGTGAGAGGCTCCGCCTTTGTTGTACATGTCCTCATCTGGTGCTGAACAGTTCCCTCTTCCCTGGGGAGAGTTCATTTCTGCACCTTCATAGGAAAACCCTAAAGAGTTTGAACAAGAGAAATAACAAACTTCGACCTGTCATACTAAGCTCTGTGCCAAATAATTTATGGTGTGCTCTCTGTTAATCCTTTCCAGCTTTTAAAAAGCTATAGGGTAGGGCGGGTGCGGTGGCTCACACCTGTAATCCCAGCACTTTAGGAGGCCGAGGCGGGCGAATCACCTGAGGTCAGGAGTTTGAAACCAGCCTGGCCAACATGGTGAAACCCCGTCTCTACTAAAAATACAAAAATTAGCTGGGTGTGGTGGCGGGCACCTGTAATCCCAGCTATTCAGGAGGCTGAGGCACGAGAATCACTGGAACCGGGAGGGGGAGGTTGCAGCAGGCCGAGATCGTGCCACTGCACTCCATCCTGGGCGACAGAGCAAGACTCCATCTCAATAATAGTAATAATAATAATAAATAACTATAGGATAAACCCATCTGGATGGGAGCTGAGGTCTTCTGTCTGGGCTGGGATGATCAAATACTATTCAGAAATGGTGACTGACTCTGCTTTTCTTTCTCATTAAGCTTGTTGGGGAGTTCCTGGAAGTGACTTGCATCAATCCTACATTCATCTGTGATCACCCACAGATAATGAGCCCTTTGGCTAAATGGTAAGATTCCAGTTACCTATTGCTGCGTAACAGCCCCAAAACTTAGTGGTGTTAAACAACAGTTTATTGTCAAGATTTTGTGGGTTGACTGGTGGTCTTTCTGCTGGGTGGTGGTGACTAGGATAACCCAAGGGGCTTTTTTTCAACTGGGGATTCTGCCAGGGCACTTTGGTTCTCCTCCATGTGGTCACTCCACATAGGATCTTGTCCTCCAGGGCCTCTTCATGTGGCCTCTCTGGCAGCACAGCCTGGGCTTCCTTTCAGCATGGCGATTGGGCTCTGAGGAGAAGCTTCCAAAAGAACAGACCTCATTGTGCAAACACATATCAAGCCTCTGCTGATATCCCATTGGCCAAACCAAGACATGTTGCCAGCCCAGAGTCCAGGTGAAGGAGGCTACACGTGGGCATGAATACAAGAGGTGTGCTCCATTGTAACAGTCTGCCACACTGGCCTGTTAGGAAGATCATTAAACCTTCCTGGTTTCTCTCACCCTCCTCACCGTTGTACCAAATGATTTGTTGCTGAGAGTGCATGCAGGCTTCAGATTGCAATCAGTAACACTTTTGAGTCCACTAGAGTTCAATTCTTGTATTAGATGTTTGATCATTAGACCAACCTGGCCAATATGGTGAAACCCTGTCTCTACTAAAAATACAAAAATTAGCCAGGCATAGTGACATGCACCTGTGATCCCAGCTACTCAGGGCTGAGGCAGGAGAAGCTTTTGAACCCAGGAGGCGGAGGTTGCAGTGAGCCGAGATCACACCACTGCACTCCAGCCTAGGCAACAGCGAGCCTCCATCTCAAACAACAAAAAAAAAGAATTTAGCTCATTAGGGGTCTGTATATTCAGCCTCCCCTCTGGTCTCCTGTCCCTAGGCACCGCTCTAAAGAGGGTCTGACTGAGCGCTTTGAGCTGTTTGTCATGAAGAAAGAGATATGCAATGCCTACACTGAGCTGAATGATCCCGTGCGGCAGCGGCAGCTTTTTGAAGAACAGGCCAAGGTGAGCAAGGGGACTGTGAGCAGAGGCTGTGCCAACTCACCAGGAGATACCAGCCTTAACCCTGATCTGTGTCAGCATATACGTTCTTGGTGACTTCAGAAGAAAGCCATAGGCTTTGCTGGAGGAAGTCACATTTCAAAATGGAGACTTCACCTGGTATTGACTCTGTAGTACATAAGAGGAACTTAGTTATTAATCTCCGTATGGGAAGCATGATGTTTGGTCTTGAAAATACGCTTGCCAAACAAGAACGTTATTTTCTTAGATTATACATGTATTGAGGTGGCTTAGGGTTGGGAGGCAGGTAAAGATGGATGGAGAAGACAAAGCCCCCACAGGCTGCCTGCAGCAGGTGCTGCCAGTGAGGGCTGCTTTCAGGAAATGCAAGAAAGACTCTTGGCATTGTCACAGTCTCCGAGAATTAACCTATTTGGAGTCCCAGAACCCCAAGCAGCGGAAGTGTTTTCTTTCAGAGAAATTTGTATGTGTTCTGAGGTTGATTTCATCAGTCCTGACCTCCAGGTCTTTGAGAGAAACGGCTGCATCTTGGAGTTACTAGGAAATGAATCCCCAGCAAGTCCTGAGTGTCAGGAGCATCCCTGGAATGATGGTACTCCCACCTCGGAGCCTATTAACGTGTTCACTCACACACTGAGATATCCTAGAAGAAGATCACCTTTTGGTTCTCTTTCCTCTTCTAGGCCAAGGCTGCAGGTGATGATGAGGCCATGTTCATAGATGAAAACTTCTGTACTGCCCTGGAATATGGGCTGCCCCCGACAGGTGGCTTTGGCATGGGCCTTGACCGAGTCGCCATGTTTCTCACGGACTCCAACAACATTAAGGTACGTAGCAGCCCTCCACAGCGCATACTGCCCTGAAGAAACTCCATTGTGTTGCAGCCAGGGCATGGTGGGCCTGGGGGATAAAATTAAGGAAGGGATTTGGACTGGGAAGAGGAGCAGGCAGAGGAGTTCCATGCCACTCACAGGAGGGCCAGAGCCTCTGACCTGGAAGGATTTGGGTTTTTTCCTCCCAGAGGCAGAAGGAATACTAATTGTTTGCATTTCTTGAGGATCCAGGGAAGTCTCCGTGCATTATTTCAGCTAATTAAGTCAGCCCAATGAGGTATAGAAACTGTTGTTTCCCATTTTTACAGATGAGGATATCAAATTTTCATAGAAATGTGTCTATTCATCCTTTTGACATAGTGCCCTAGGCAGTGCTATGCATTTGTTCTTTGTCATCTGTAACTGAGAGGGTCTGAGTTGAAATAGAAGAAGACATGTGTCTTTTCAGCTGGAATATACTAATCTCTAGATTTTGGTGGTAACAACAGAGGCAAAAGGAATGAGTAGATAGGTGTGAAAAAATGTTCAGAGTGCTTCTTAGCTTCAAGGTACATTTTTATCTCCCACAGGAAGTACTTCTGTTTCCGGCCATGAAACCCGAAGACAAGAAAGAGAATGTAGCAACCACTGATACACTGGAAAGCACAACGGTTGGCACTTCTGTCTAGAAAATAATAATTGCAAGTTGTATAACTCAGGCGTCTTTGCATTTCTGCGAAAGATCAAGTCTGCAAGGGAATTCTTGTGTGCTGCTTTCCATTTGACACCGCAGTTCGGTTCAGCCATTAGAAGAGAGACAAGGAATTAAAATTTTCTTTTTAATCCTTGTTACCAAATAAACCATTTGTCTGTTCTCTTTACCTTTAGAATGTCAACTTTTTTTCCCAGGCTGCTGGCCTAATGAATGTTTAGGATTTTACCATCTTATTCATTTAACAAATGTATATTAATGTCTGCCCTGTGCCAGGCATTGTTCTAAGGGATTGGGAACACAGCAGTGAACAAAAGCCAAGTTCCTGCTTTCATGGAACTTGTATTCTTTCTTTGGGATAGGGAGGAGAAGTAGACAAACAAAAAACAAGGAAATACCTGTTCTTTCTGGTGGTGGTATATACCAAGAAGAAAAATGGAACAGGGTAAGGGGACAGAGGTGCTATTTTAGAGGTTGAGGGAACAGTGCTACTTTATGGTGGTCAGGAAGACCTCTGCTAGGCATTTCAGTAGAGGTCTGGAGACTGAGCTGGGGAGGTCTATGGGAAAAGGCCATTCGGACCAAAGGACTATGTTTTTGAGGAATGGCAGAGGGTCTGGTGTGACTGGACAGGGATGAGTGAAGGTCAGTGAGGGGCCAGATCACGCAGGCTCCCGGAAGCCACGCAGAAAAGTATGTGTTTTCTGAGGGAGATGAGATACCATGGAAGGGTTTTGAGCAGAGGAGTGTTTTTCAAGGATTATTACAGTTTCTGTGTGGAGGACAAGGGCAAAGAAGGGAGACCAGCTGAGCAGTCACCATAGGCTGAGGAGACAGTGGCTGGGACGTGGTTGGAGCAGTGGAAATGGTCACAAGTGGTTGCACTTTGCCTGTGTTCCTGACGGCAGAAGAATTTGGTGATGGAATGTGGGTTGTGACAAAAAGAAGCCGAAAGTGATTTCACGGTTTTGAGCCTGAACAGCTAGAAGAAAGTTGCCCTCTGAAGTGCAGGTTTCAGAGGGAAGTTTGGAAGTTTGGTTTTGGACATGTTAAACTTGACATGCCTGTTAGCCAGATGGGAATAGTAGAATGTTGAGTAATGAATCTGAAGTTTTCTCATTATTTTCAGCTCCATTCAATAGAGGTAAGAACGTGACAAGGCTGTGGCTGACGGCCTGCCGTGAGAGTGGAGCCCCTGTTTCCTGACCCAGCGGGGAAGACCTTTTTTCAGATGACGGAAGACTTACCTTCTGCACCGCAGCAAAACCTGCAAGCATCCCAGTTTGGGAGCAGCCAGCCTCCTTTCACAGAGCTGGTTTCTGTTTCTGTAACTGGTAAACAACCTAAGCATACAGAGTTACCCAGCAGAACTACCTCAGGGAGTGCGGAGCATGCTCACCCCTGCTGGCGTTTAAGCAGTACATGACCAGGTGGCATTTCGGAAGAAACATTTTCAGATGGCACATCCTCAGAAAGGGAGTGGTAACTAAAACGGGACATAATAACCTCACCAAGGGAGGTGGTGGAAGGCCAAGGCCAGGTAAGGGACCAGGTTTCGGGTAATACTGTCAAGGCACACCATTGAAAAAGGCTACAAGGATTGATGATGTCATCAGTGACTTTACAGAGTGGTTTAATGGAGGACTGGAGGCAGAAACCAGCTGTCTGGTCTTAAGGAGGCTGGGGATAGAAAGGAACTGAGGCAGCAGTAGACAACTTGTATGTGGGGGTTGGCAGGAAAAATGACCAAGAGTGTGAAAGCTAGAAGGGACATAAAGTCCCCATTTATTCTTCAGACAGTTGCAGGCTCACAATTTGCTAACTGCTCTGCTGGGGTGAGCAGAAACAGGCATGGTCCCAAACTTCATCAAGCATCTACATTTGTAAAGAAAATAGATATGTAATAAATCATCCTCCAAAATTGTATAAAATGGCAGCTCAGGTAAATGGTTCGAAGGAGAGGTCCATGGGGTATTGAGAAACTATAATGGCCATGGATCTAGTTAGAGGAGGTTTCTCTGAGGACATTAGATCTGAAGGGAAGAGGGCTTTCCACGGTATGGCAACAAGTGCAAAAGCCCTGTGGTAGGAAGGGACATGGAGAAGACCAGTGACAGAGTACAGAAGCCCAAAGAAATACGGCACCAGGTGAGGCGGGAAGGGGCTGACAGTGCAGTACTGTGAGCACTACTGTGGGATTTTTGCATTTTAAGAGTACTGGGAAGCCAGTCGGGCATGGTGGCTCACGCCTGTAATCCCAGCACTTCGGGAGGTCAAGGCAGGTGGATCACTTGAGGTCTGGAATTCGAGACCAGACTGGCCAACCTGGTGAAACCCCGTCTCTACCAAAAACACAAAAATTAGCAACGTGTTGTGGCATGTGCCTGTAATCCTAGCTACTCGGGAGGCTGAAGTAGGAGAATTGCTTGAACCCGGGAGGCAGAGGTTGCAGTGAGCTGAGATTGTGCCACTGTGTTACAGCCTCAGCAACAGAAGGAGACTCCATCTCATAAAAAAAAATAAAGTACTGAGAAGGCATTCACTGAAGTATTATTTAAGCAGTGGGGTGACATCAGATTTGTGATTTGAAAAGATTAGTCTTGCTGCTCTGTGAAAAATGAATTGGAGTTAAGCAAGAAAAGGTGGAAGTTCAGAGATGAGCGTAGCAATCCAAGAGATTCTATGATAGTGACTTTTACTAGCATATTGGCATGGAAGTGGAGAGAAATGGATGGATTCAAGAGATAGGAAGTAAGATCAACAGGACTTGGTAATGGATTGCACTAAGGGGATTAAGGGAAGGGAGATAACAAGGAAGATGACTCACTTTTTAGTTGTGCAACTAGATTGCTAGTAATGCAAATCTCTGAGATAAAGAACCCTAGAAGAAGGTCTTTGATACCCCTTACCCGCACTGGAATATTTCTTTAAAGACAGAAGAGGCAGTCAGTTGCAGATTAAAGATACTGGACAGGAATGAGGAGCAAAGTCTTTGGCCTTGGAGGAGGGCCATGGCCCATTTCCTTTGAACTAGAGAGAGGGATGGGGTTGAGCAAGTTGCATATATTTCTGAGGGGTAACAAAGAAAAATGAATTATTTCATTTTTAGTAATAGAGGCATTCAGTTACTGAGTGACAAAGTCCCCTGAACTATCCGGACAGCTATATTACCTATTCCTGGCAATCCAAAGGTTTTTAGACCTGTCCACTACACTGTAGTAGTACTGTACTACAGTAGCCACTAGCCACATGCAACTATACAGCATCTGAAATGTGGCTGGTCCAAATTGGGATGTATTCTAAGCATAACACACATCAGATTTTTTAAACTTCGCATTAAAAACAGAACAGAACATAAGTGTTTTTTAAAATATTGATACTGGGCGGCCGGGCATGGTGGCTCACACCTGTAATCCCAGCACCTTGGGAGGCCAAGGCGGGCGGATCACGAGGTCAGGAGTTCGAGACCATCCTGGCTAACACGGTGAAACCCCATCTCTACTAAAAATACAAAAAATTAGCCGGGCGTGGTGGCGAGAGCCTGTAGTCCCAGCTACTTGGGAGGCTGAGGCAGGAGAATGGCGTGAACCTGAGAGGCGGAGCTTACACTGAGCCGAGATCGCACCACTGCACTCCAGCCTGAGTGACAGAACAAGACTCCGTCTCAAAAATATATATATATATGTATACACACACATATATATCTGATTTTTTAAACTTTGCATTTAAAACAAGTATTTATACACATATATGTGTGTGTGTGTATATATATATATAGAGAGAGAGAGAGAGAGCGGGCGTCGTGACTCATGCTTGTAATCCCAGCACTTTGGGAGGTCAAGGCGGGCGGATCACTTGAGGTCAGGAGTTCAAGACCAGCCTAGATAACATGGCGAAACCCCGTCTCTACTAAAAATAACAAAAACTAGCCGGAGTGATGGCAGGCATCTGTAATCCCAGGTTACAATCCCAGATTGCGCCACTGCAACTCCAGCCTGGGCGACAAAGCAAGACTCCATCTCAAAAAAATTTTTGATTATATGTTGAAATAATACTATTTGGGATTTGTGGGTTAAATAAAATATCTGATTGTTTCTATTTTGACTTTTTTAATGAGGCTACTGGAAATTTTTTTTTCCAGTTCCAGTTCCAGTTCCAGACGGGGTTTCACCATGTTAGCCAGGATGGTCTCGATCTCCTGACCTCGCGATCTGCCCGTCTCGCCTGCCAAAGTACTGGGACTACAGGCTTGAGCCACCGCGCCCGGCCGGCTACTGGAAATTTTTAGATTACGTATATGATTCGAATTATATATCTATTGGACAGTGATGTTATAGACAGAAATTCAGCCTAGTCAGGAGACCAGCTTGAAACGGGAGGCGAAGGTTGCAGTGAGCCGAGATCGCGCCTTTACACTCCAGCCTGAGCAACAGAGTGAAACTACGTCTCAAAAAAAAAAAAAACAAACAAAAAAAAACATTCAGGGTAGTGCTGCAAGATACATCATTCTAGTTCTAGCTGAAGGCATATCTAAGCCAGCAGGTGGCTCCCATCATCCGGTTTCACGCATCCCTAGGACGCTGCCCGTGCTGCGGGACTTGAAGCGCGGGAATCTCGGCCCTGGCACCGACTCCCCGGAAAAACTACAAGGCCCGGCGTGCACTGCGCGCCTCTGGGGGCGGGAGCCGGAAGGAACTGGCGGCATTGTGACGTCACGTCCGTCTCGCAGGCGGATTCTCCTCGCTATCTCCGAGGCGCGTGTGGTGGAGGTGGGAGGGGAACCTCAGCGAAGCAGTGGGGAGACGGGGCAGGTGCATCCGGGCTAACTTTACCGAGTCTGTTTTTGAGGGAAGAGGTTGTGAGGACCGTATCTTCTGGGACGTATTTCACGTGGGAAGGCGTTCCACGCCTGGAACTGTCAGCAGCCGGCGCGTGAAGAGCTCCTGCTGCGGGCGAGCGCGGGGCCTCTGGCCTGGCAGCCTCAGGACCTAGTGGGTCAGGCTCTCACGCTGTTCCCACTGCACGACCTCAGTGCCTTGCCTGGCGCCTCCTGTCCTGTAACTGGCCGACTTGGGGTCCCACCCGGGCTTCTCCAGCGGCCGGGAAGGGGCTCTGCTTCCGGAAGTATTAGGAAGGGAGGCAGCGTGAAAGCAGGAGTCCCTTCCGAGCATCGCTAAAGCCTTTTCTCCCCTGGCAGCCGATTTCCTTTTCTTTGGAAAGGACGTCAGTTTTTTCGCTTGTTGAAACTGTTCAGAGATGCGGTCTTGTGGGCAAATACATGCCTGTTTAACTGAGCTGTTATTTTCAGCTAATAAGTTCTTCAAGTTTTTCAAGATCTAGGAGGGGGTTTAGGCTCGAATTATGATGGACCCAGTGTAGCAGAACATTTATTCATTCCAACAATTGTGCATGCCCATTCAGACTCAACTACCTGAGTGAGATGATGCCGTTCTGGGCTGCTTCGTTTTAGGGAGTCACTGTTTCTTCTGGCAACTTCTACCTGCCTTGGCTATTGAGGTTTATGAATTGCACCTCTGGTTTAGTTTCAGGTCGATGGCCAGGTGGTCTTCATAAACTATACTGCCTTGTGATGTCTCCCTAGAAATGAGAGGTGAGTCCCTTCCAAATGAGGATTCTACGATCCCCTGTGCTTTCTTTTGACAAGGCTTGCGCTGGCGCTCTTTCAGGTCACCGTGTCTCACTTCCTGCAAATTTTTGTTTGAAATCACTATGGTCTGATTTACCATTATGGTTCGCTACAGTAGCAAGCCTGCACATTGTGCTGCAGGGGGATTCATAGCAATACTATCTTTCAAAAGCTACCTGAACTGGGACTCAGGAAAGCCTTTTTTGTTTTTTTTGAGACGGAGTCTCCCTCTGTCACCCAGCCTGGAGTGCAGTGGCACAATCTCGGCTCATTGCGACCTCCGCCTCCCGGGTTCAAGCGATTCTCCTGCTTCAGCCTCCCGAGTAGCTGAGACTACAGGCACGCGTCATCACGCCCGGCTAATTTTTGTATTTTCAGTAGAGACAGAGTTTCACCACGTTGGCCAGGCAGGTCTCGAACTCCTGACCTCAGGTGAGCCACCGCGCCCAGCCTTCAGTTTTGTTTTACAGTGCTTAGCTATGTCTATCACCATACAAGCTCATTTTCTACTAAGAAGCTTTTTGTATATTGAGTCCAAATGAGGTCAGAATGTATCCAGTGAGCATTGATAGGGCCAAGAGTGAGATTTCCCTGCAAAGTATCCTAGGGATCTGCTTGATGGTTTTTTTCTTCATGGCTTTCTGTGCCCATTACAGCCCTCCCCCTTTCACCCCCACCACCAAGTAGCTAAAGGCAAATTAACCAGGAAAATCATCAAATGTTATTTCTTGTAATAGTAATCACAGTTGACCTTAATTATTCTCAACATTGTAGCAATTGCTTTTTATAAGTATTATTTAACCCTCACAGTAACCCTAAGTATTATTTAATCTTCACAATAATCTAAATAGGTTAGATATTATTATTATCACTTTTTTGACAGATGAAGAAACAGACACAGCAAGGTTAAGTAGTCTATTCAGCATCGCAGTTAATTTGTGGGAAAGCCAAAATTAGAACCCAGAAAGGTTGACTCCAAAGCCCACACCCTTAAGTAGAGCTCTATGAGAACACATAACTGCTGAGAAACATCTCAGTGGGGATTTACTCGAGGGCGGTAGAGAACCACTCTGCTGTAGGGGAAAGAAGAGAAAAATAAAATGCCTGGAAAAAGAGGACAGATAAGAACATCTGCCCAGAAAGATAAACCTTATACAGTGAGGGTCTGCCCAAAGCAAGTGAGTCTGCAATCCTTTACGTGCTGTTTCCAGTGAAAATTGGAGTAGTGAGGACATTTCCTTCTCGTGTCCTTTAATGTGGAGTAGAGGATGCAGACTCATTAGAAATGTATCAGATATCTAACATTAAAAAAAAAAAAAACTTGAAACAGTGTTTTGGGGAATTGGTAGAACTTGAGGTTTCTTTGATCTTTCATTAAAAATGAAAAGGGGGCAGGGAGATAGGAGGAGAAAATGATCCGTAGAGTTCCAGATAGGGAAACCTCGGTCTGACTAGTTGGGCTCCATTTAAAAGACTTGAAGCGTGGATATGAGAGGCTGTAGCATCATGCACTGGTTCTCCTTTCCGTACTTCTGATGGTTGTGGTTTTTGATCAAGGTCTCAGCACCAGCTCAGACCATGTGGACCGCAGATGAGATTGCTCTGCTGTGCTATGAGCACTATGGCATCAGGCTGCCCAAGAAGGGGAAGCCTGAGCCAAACCATGAGTGGACATTGTTGGCAGCTGTGGTGAAGATACAATCTCCAGCTGACGAGGACTGCAACACCCCTGATAAGCCGGCACAAGGTAACACTTTTTCTCCTTGGCACGCTCCTCGCTGTGGAAGATGATAAAATTATACATTGCTGTACTGTGCAGGGACAGTCGTGGGTAGGGTGTGAACTACAATGTTAGGCATGTGTGCTTGTGCTCCGCTAGGTGGCACAGTACCTCTGATGGTGGGAGACCACCGTGCTGGAACCGCAGGCCTTGGTTGAGTGGGCCTCTGAGAATCTCCTGGAGGAGTGTGCAGGCTGATTGCACCTGAGCACTGGGGAACATTCCGTTTCTCAGAACTCACACGATTTGTTTTTTTCCCACAGTGACAAAGGAAGTTGTCTCAATGGGAACGGGAACAAAATGCATAGGCCAGTCCAAAATGAGGAAGAGCGGTAAGCATGGGTGGGAGTCTAAACAAAGATTTAGCTTTGGAAACCAGTGTCCATGTTTTACTCTCCTTGTCAGAGAAGAAGGGCCATGTCAGTTGAGGCGCATAGCATTTGTTTCCTACTGACTGTCAGTCCAGTTGGAAGGACAGTACTCACTTGGAGAATGGAAATCCACCATCAAAGCAGAGGCCTTTAGGAACATGCTTTCCGAATAACTGAAAGCTAGCCAGTATTTTCATGCTCAAACCAGATTCCCTGGGCTTAGCTGTTCCACATTGGGTCTGGAAGGCTTTGGGGCTCTGTAGCTGGTACAGGATGCAGCTTGAGTGGTTTCTGAAGCCCTAGAAAGCAATCTTTTTTTTTTTTGCTTGGAGTCTCGCTCCGTCGCCCAGGCTGGAGTGCAATGGCGCGATCTCGACTCACTGCTCTGCAACCTCCCCTTCCCGGGTTTAAGCGATTCTCCCGCCTCAGCCTCCTGAGTAGCTGGGATTACAGGCACCTGCCATCATGCCTGGCTAATTTTTGTATTTTTGTAGAGACAGGGTTTCACCATGCTGGCCAAGCTGGTCTTGACCTCCTGACCTCAGGTGATCCGCCAGCATTGGTCTCCCAAAGTGCTAGGATTAAAGGTGTGAGCCAACGCACCTGGCAAGCAGTCTTGAATGACAGGAAGCTTTGGGCCTCAACAAGAATATGAAAATTCCTTAAATTCCTTAGAGATCTGGGGGTTTTTATTTGTTTGTTTTGTTGTTTCTTTTTCTTTTTTTTTTTTTTTTGAAATGGAGTCTCGCTCTGTCGCCCAGGCTGGAGTGCAGTTGCCGGATCTGAGCTCACTGCAAGCTCTGCCTCCTGGGTTTGCACCATTCTCCTGCCTCAGCCTCCCGAGCAGCTGGGACTACAGGCGCCCGCCACCTCGCCTGGCTAGTTTTTTTGTATTTTTTAGTAGAGACGGGGTTTCATCTTGTTAGCCAGGATGGTCTCTATCTTCTGACCTCATGATCCGCCCGTCTCGGCCTCCCAAAGTGCTGGGATTACAGGCTTGAGCTACCGCTCCCAGCCTCTTTTTTTTTTTAAGAGACAGGGTCTCACTGGAGTACAATGGCACCATCATCGCTCACTGCAGCCTTGAACTCCTGGGCTCAAGTGATCCTCCCGCTTCAGCCTCCTGAGTAGCTGGACTACAGGTGTGCACCACTATGCCCAGCTAATTTTTTTCATTTTCATTTTGTAGAGACTTGGTCTAACTGTGTTGGCGAGGCTGGTCTCAAACTCCCAGCCTCAAGCTATCCTCCTGCCTTGGCCTCCCAAAGTGCTGGGATTACAGGCATGAGCCACTGCGTGACTGGCCGAGACCTGGGATCTTTACCTCTTCTTCTAGCTAGCAGGTTCCTTTTTGAGTTGGCTTCCACCATTGTCCTTGCCTGTATATGAGGAACCTGTTCCAGGATCACTGTGGATTGGATTAGATGGAATTGTATCACCATGAGCACAAGTATGATACCTCTGTACAAAAGATCTGGACCCTTGTTCTCCAGATAAGGTTTTTCTATACATTCGTGTTTCTCAACTAGGGGTGATTTGCACCCCAGAGGACATTTGACAATGTCTGGAGACATTTTTAGTTGTTACAACTGAGAGAGGGGTGCTAGTGGCATCTCATGGGTAGAGGCAAGGAATACTACTAATAAACAGTCTACAGTGTTTGGGATAGACCCCCCACAACAAAGAATTTTCTGGCCCAAAATGTCTACAGTGCTGGGTTGAGAAACCCTACAGCCAATGCATTGTTATTCGTGATTGTGGTGCCTTCTGACAAAGCTCTCCAGGAGCTACATGGCCATCCTGGGTGCTGGTGGAACTGCTGTGTTCTGCCTCTAGGAACCAGAGCCTCTCCAGCTTCCATATGTCTTCACCTGGTATCCTATCTTTGCCACAGGAGACATCCTCAATGATAGCCATGCTGAGGTCATAGCCAGAAGGAGTTTCCAAAGGTAAAGCCACATCCCCAGAGTATGGTTCAGCAGGGCTGGGGTGAGAGTCCCAGAATTTCCGGGGTTTTTTTGTTTGTTTGCTTGTTTTTGAGACGGAGTCTTGCTCTGTCGCCCAGGCTGGAGTGCAGTGGCGCTATCTCGGCTCACTGCAACCTCCGCCTCCCGGGTTCATGCCATTCTTCTGCCTCGGCCTCCCAAGTAGCTGGGACTATAGGCACCCGCCACCACGCCTGGCTAATTTTTTTTTTCCTGTATTTTTAGGATAGACGGGGTTTCATCGTGTTAGCTAGGATGGTCTCGATCTCCTGACCTTGTGATCTGCCTGCTTCAGCCTCCCAAGATGCTGGGATTACAGGCGTGAGCCACTGTGCCTGGCCGTTTTTGTTTTTTGGGGTTTTTTGTTTGTTTGTTTTTGAGACGGAGTCTTGCTCTGTTGCCCAGGCTGGAGTGCAGTGGCACAATGTCGGCTCACTGCAGCCTGCGCCTGCTGGGTTCAAGCAGTTCTCCTGCCACAGCCTCCCAAGTAGCTGAGACTACAGGCATGCGCCACCATGCTCAACTGATTTTTTGTATTTTTAGTAGAGATGGGGTTTCACCATGCTGGCCAGGTTGGTCTCGAACTCCTGACATCGTTATCCACACGCCTCAGCCTCCCAAAGTGCTGGGATTACAGGCGTGAGCCACCACGCCTCACCTGGAATTTACATTTCTAATAAGCTCCTAGGTAATACAGATTATATTAGTCTATAAACTACACTTTGAGTAGCAATGTGGTCTTGACTAGTGGTGGTCTCTCTCTTTTTTTTTTTTTTTTTTTTTTTTGACACTGGGTCTTGCTCTGTCACCTAGGCTAGAGTGCAGTGATGTTATCTCAGCTCATTGCAGCCTTTAGAGACAGGGTGTCACTATGCTACCCAGGCTGGTCTTGGATTCCTGGGCTCAAACAACCCTCCTGCCTTGGCCTCCTAAAGTGCTGGATTTACAGTCATGAGCCGCATGCCTGACCTGGACTAGTGGTTCTCAAACTTGATTGTGCATCAGAACAACCTGGAAGGTTTGTTAAAACCCAGATTGCTGAGCCGCAGAGATTCTGATTCAGCAGATCTAGGGTGGAACCTCAGCAATTGAGTTTCTTTTCTTTTTTTTTCTTTAAAAAAAAAAAAAATGGAGTCTCACTCTGTCACCCAAGTTGAAGCACAGTGGCACAATCGTAACTCACTACAGCCTCAAACTCCGGGGTTTAAGCAGTCCTCCTGCCTCAGTCTCCCAAGTAGCTGGGGTTATAGATGTGAGCAACAGAGGCCAGTTGAAATTTGGAGGGCTAACAAATTCCCAGGTGATGCTGATGCTGCTGGTGCAGGGACCACACTTTGAGAATCACTGGTCTAGAGCATTCTCATAATTCCCAATCCCTACCAGTCCCACTAGTCTACAGTACTTCTGTCTTAGTAATCACCCTACCAGAGGCTTTCCCCTTAACCACAGAGATTGGTTGTTCATCCTAATAACATCTTGCAACCCTTAGGTACCTTCTCCATCAACTCCAGTTGGCAGCCACCCTGAAAGAGGATAGCATCTTTGTCCCAGGAACTCAAAAAGGACTGTGGAAACTCAGACGAGACCTCATTTTCGTGTTTTTCTCCAGCCACACACCCTGTAAGTATATTCAAGCCTTTGGATTAATGTTACATGGACTACTTCCTTATGGTTGTGTTATCCATAGATAGGTTTTTCCTGAAAAGCACTAATGGCTGAAGTAGCCACAAGTAGTGACAGTGCCTTTTTATGACAGGCCAGTGTACCTAATCATTTCTAAAGGTTTCATCTAAAGAGAAGGCAGAGGTAAGAGGTATAGAGTCTCACTCACACTATTAGTCAATTCTCAGAATCAGGATTAGGGGCATAAGGCTGAAACCTCACAAGATGTGAAGCCAACATGGGGCTTAGAAGTCCTATAGTAACATATCCTAAAACTCATTTCATTCATTCAGTCGTTGAACAAATACTTTCTGCTGTTTGTCAGGCACGATATGACATACTGAGTGTACAGAAGTGAATAAGACTAGCACATTGCTTACCTTCGTAGTCTTTTAGGGAATGTAGACAGTCATGGTTAGGGTAAATTTTGATGGGTTGTAAGGGTATGTTCGGGTGCTATGGCTGCATAAGACAGGAAGACCTAGCCTGGGGTGAGGGGGGCATCATTTCTACCTTTTGTTTTTCTTTCTTAAAAATTGAAAATAACTTCTGCCTTTTGTGGATAACAACTCAGGATGGCAGCAAAATTTTCTCACCCTGAAAGCTTTGAAATAAGGATATAAAATTAAACTTTAAAACTTTTAAGCTTTAAAACTAACACATGCAATTAGAGCAGAGATAAGAAATCACTAGGAAAAAATAGAATAGCTGTCTAGATCTGATCATAACTCCAGTTGAAACTACAGATACAACTTAAGAAAGAATGAGGCCGGGCGCGGTGGCTCAAGCCTGTAATCCCAGCACTTTGGGAGGCCGAGACGGGCGGATCACGAGGTCAGGAGATCAAGACCATCCTGGCTAACACGGTGAAACCCCGTCTCTACTAAAAATACAAAAAATTAGCCGGGCGTGGTGGTGGGCGCCTGTAGTCCCAGCTACTCGGAGGCTGAGGCGGGAGAATGGCGTGAACCCAGGAGGCGGAGCTTGCAGTGAGCCGAGATCGCGCCACCGCACTCCAGCCTGGGAGACACAGCGAGACTCCGGCCCAAAAAAAAAAAAAAAAAAAAAAGAAAGAATGAGACCAATTACACGGTGGCTCATACCTGTAATCACAGCACTTTGGGAGGCCAAGGTGGGCGGATCACCTGAGGTCGGGAGTTTCAGACCAGCTTGACCAACATGGAGAAACCCTGTCTCTACTATATATACAAAATTAGCTGGGCATGGTGGTGCATGCCTGTAATCCCAGCTACTCGGGAGGCTGAGGCAGGAGAATCGTTTGAACCCAGGAGGCAGAGGTTGCAGTGAGCCGAGATTGCACCATTGCACTCCAGCCTGGATGACAGGGCAAGACTCCATCCAAAAAAAAAAAAAAAAAAAGAAAGAAGGAAAGAGTGTGAGAAAAGAGTTTAAGAGTCAAAGCCCAGAAAAATGACACACAGAGGTAGGCAGCGCTCATCCACGCTCTATTCTTACCTGTAAGGGCCCTAGTCCAAGGCCCAAAGGATGTTTCCTAATCAGCTCCTCTCAAGCTGTAATATGCACATGAATCTCCTGGGGAACATGCAGATTCAGATTCATTAGGTCTGGAGTGGGGCCTGAGGTTCTACATTTCTAGCCAACTCCCAAAGCATGCCAGCGGTGTGGGTCCGTAGACCACACATTGAGTAGCTAGGACCAGGGCGATCCCAGTGACAGGTATAGCCTTATTGTGGAGAAAGATGCATCTGAGGATCACAGCCTGATGGCCTAATCCAAACTTATCTAACCCACGGCCCGCCTGGTTACATGTGGGCCCAGGACGGCTTTGAATGTGACCCAAGACAAATTCTTAAACTTTCTTAAAACGTTGTGAGATTTTTCTTGCGATTTTTTTTTTTTTTTTTTTTTTTTAGTTCATCAGCTATCATTTGTGTTCGTGTATTGTGTTGTGTGTGGCCCAAGACAATGTTTATTCTTCCAGTGTGGCCCAGGGAAGCCAAAATACTGGACATTTACGGAGTTTGATTATGCCCTAATCAAACTCCACAAGTCAGTGGTCTGCAAACAGGTGCTGATCTGTGAGAACAGTCCATGAAAAAACAAGAAAGCTCAAGACTATGTAGTGAATTTTGCAAAACTAATTTCTTTCACTTTAAAGGATGTGAGAGTTATTTTTTTTTTAAGTGATGGTGATTGAATTTTTTTTTTTTCTCGATCTCGGTTCATTGCATCCTCCACCTCCCGGGTTCAGGCGATTCTCCTGCCTTGGCCTCCCGAGTAGGTGGGATTATAGGCGTGCACCACCACATCCAGCTAATTGTTTTGTATTTTTAGTAGAAACGGGATTTCACCACATTGGCCAGGCTGTTCTCGAACTCCTGACCTCAAGTAATTCGCCCGCCTTGGCCTCCCAAAGTGCTGGGATTACAGGTGTGAGCCACCGTGCCTGACCAGTAATTGAGATTTTTAAAGATCCTCCTTGATGGAATAAAAAGTTGGCAACCCTCTGCTCATCTTAAAAATCTTCTGGGCCGGGCGCGGTGGCTCACGCCTGTAATCCCAGCACTTTGGGAGGCCGAGGCGGGCGGATCACAAGGTCAGGAGATCGAGACCACGGTGAAACCCCGTCTCTACTAAAAATACAAAAAATTAGCCGGGCGCAGTTGTGGGCGCCTGTAGTCCCAGCTACTCGGGAGGCTGAGGCAGGAGAATGGCGTGAACCCGGGAGGCGGAGCTTGCAGTGAGCCGAGATCGCGCCACTGCACTCCAGCCTGGGCGACAGAGCGAGACTCCGTCTCAAAAAAAAAAAAAAAAAAAAAAATCTTCTGGAAATTTTGCTGGTAATCTTTTAAAATGTGATGTCCTCCCAAGGTTTGTCTGCAGAAAGAACATTACCTAGAGAATGTGACTCTCTGGCTCCCTTGGCATTCACATCCTATTACTAATTAATAATTTGTTGACTGGGTTAGCTACTTCAGGCTCTTACTTATGAGTTTTATTAGCATGAGTCAGGCTCTTGCATTCAGGCATTCTGTCAAGATCAGTCTCCAACCCTGCAGCGTGGGAGATGGACCCTGGTGAGTTCTCCAAAGTCACTGTGACCTTGTGAGGTCTCTGGAAGTTAGCCAGCCAACCTCTCCAGATACATTCCCACTTCTGTATCTCTTGCCTGTCCCACTCTTGAGTTATAAAGATTACAGATGTATTATTTATACGCTTTAGAAAAGCAACATTCATTAGATTAGTGTTTGAAGAAATATTTCCCTTCTCAAGGGAGAGCTGTGGTTCTTACTGACCTCTAGTTTTCTTCAGTTTCCTATAAGGACAGAGGAGATCAGAAATCTCTAAACCAGCAAGAGGGAACACTGGAAATTTTGGAAACACTGGTTTACACTAGGTGTGTAATTTACTTTAGAGTCTTTACTGTGGGGCCATGCATCATAAAATCTCCAAGATGGGGAAATTTTGAGTAATGGTTGCCAAATTTCTTTTCCTTTTTTTTGAGATGGAGTCTCGCTCTGTTGCCCAGGCTGGAGTGCAGTGGCACATTCTCGGCTCACTGCAACCTCCGCCTCCTGGGTTCAAGCGATTCTTCTGCCTCAGCCTCCTGAGTAGCTGGGACTACAGGTGCCCACCACCACGCCCAGCTAATTTTCGTATTCTTAGTAAAGACGGTTTCACCATATTGGCCAGGCTGGTCTCGAACTCCTCACCTCGTGATCCACCCACCTTGGCCTCCCAAAGTGCTGGGATTACAGGCATGAGCCACCACGCCCTGCCTGCCAAATTTCTTTATGAAAGAAACCACCCACTTTTGTTTTCCAAAGCATCTTAGAGAATAGCATTCCACAAAATGCACTTGGGAAACCTTGTTCATTCTAAGCCAGTGGTTCTCAATTTGGGAAGTTTAGCTCCCCAGGAGACTTTTGGCAACATCTGGAGACATTCTTTATTTTCATACTGGGACTGGTAGTGCTATTGGCATCTAGTAGGTAGAGACCAGGTATGCTGCTAAATATCCTATAATACGTAGGACAGCCCCCACAGCAAAAAGTGATACAGTCCAAAGTGTCATTAGTGGCGAGGCACGCTGGCTCACGCCTGTAATCCCAGCACCTTGGGAGGCCAAGGCAGGCAGATCACTTGAGATCAGGAGTTCAAGACCAGACTGGCCAACATGGTGAAACCTCGTCTCTACTAAAAATACAAAATTTAGCCAGGCATGGTGATGTGCGCATGTAATCCCAGCTACTCAGGAGGCTGAGGCAGGAGAATCACTTGAACCCAGGAGGCAGAGATTGCAGTGAGGCAAGATCACACCACTGCACTCCAGCTTGGGTGACAGAGCCAGACTGCATCTCAAAAAAATGTCATTAGTACAGTGCTTGAGAACCCTGGTCTAAACCCATGTTTCCAAAACTTCCTAGAGATAAAAATTATCTCAGATCTTGGTTAAAGTGTTCTGTTTTGCATACCCTTCTCCAGAAATTCCAACTCACTGGCTCCAGCATAGAGTCTTCAACAAGAGTCTCAGAGAATTCTTATTAGGGAAGTTTGTGCCTGTGCTCTTAACTCATCTCAGGTCAGCTGGGAGAATAGATGAAGTCAGCAGTTCTCAAACTTGAGCTTGCATCAGAATCACCGGGAGAGCTTGTTAGACACACACGGCTGGGCTGTGCCTCCAGAGTTTCTGATTCAGCAGGTCTACTGTGGGTCCCAAGAGTTTGCATTTCTGATGAATTCCCAAGAGATCCCACTGTGGCTGGTCCAGGGACCTCACTTGAGAACCATTTGTTTAAGGGGGGGGTTCATTCTCTGCAGGTGGGGATGCCTCCATCATTCCAATGCTTGAGTTTGAAGATCAGCCTTGCTGTCCTGTCATCAGAGATTGGGCCAGCAGCTCATCAGTAGAAGCCAGCAGTAACCTGGAAGCTCCTGGAAATGAAAGAAAATGTGAAGACCTTGACAGTCCTGTAACCAAAAAGATGAGGCTTGAGCCTGTGACTGCGGCCAGGGAGGTCACCAACGGAGCCGCTCACCATCAGAGTTTTGGCAAGCAGGAAAGTGGCCCAATCTCACCAGGCATCAACAGCTGTAATCTCACTGTAGAGGGACTGGCAGCTGTCACCAGAATAGCCCCTGGTAGTGCCAAAGTGATAGACGTTTATAGAACTGGAGCCAAATGTGTACCTGGAGAAGCTGGAGACTCCGGGAAGCCTGGTGCTGCATTTCACCAGGTGGGGCTGCTCCGAGTGAAGCCAGGCCGTGGAGACAGAACGCGCTCCATGTCCTGCAGTGACAAGATGGCCCGATGGAATGTCCTCGGATGCCAAGGGGCACTGTTGATGCATTTCCTGGAAGAACCTATCTACCTGTCAGCTGTGGTCATTGGGAAGTGCCCATACAGCCAGGAAGCCATGCAGAGAGCACTGACTGGAAGGTGAGAGGGTAGGGAGGGCTCAATTGGAAGTCATTCCAAGAGGCAGTCTGAGAGTAGGGCCCTAAGAGCATTAAGCATCGCCTTACCTTTTGATCCAGCAGTTCCACTTCCAGGAATTTGTCTTAAGGAAATAAAGTATTTGAACATTTAGCTTTGTATATAATTTTTGTTTGTTTGGTTTTGAGATGGAGTCTTGCTCTGTCACCCAGGCTGGAGTGCAGTGGTGTGCTCTCGGCTCCTGCAGCCTCCGCCTCCCAGGTTCAAGTGATTCTCCTGCCTCAGCTTCATGAGTAGCTGGGACTACAGGCGTGTGCCACCACGCCCAGCTTATTTTTGTGTTTTTAGTAGAGACAAGGTTTCACCATGTTGGTCAGGCACTCCATGACCAACCAGGTCAGACTGGTCTCAAATTCCTGACCTCACGTGATCCACCCGCCTTAGCCTCCCAGAGTGCTAGGATTACAGGTGTGAGCCACCGCACCCGGCTACTAATTTTTTTAAAAAAGAAAAAGTAAACAGCTGAAATGCCCAGTAATAGGAGTTTAAGTGTTTTCTTTGTTGTTGTTAAAAATAATATTGATGAATGGCTGGGCATGGTGGCTCATGACTGTAATCCCGGCACTTTGGGAGGTCGAGCGGGGCGGACTGCTTGAGCCCAGAAGTTCTAGACCAGCCTAGGTAACATGGGAAACCCCGTCTCTACAAAAAATACAAAAACTAGCCAGATGTGGTGGCACACACCTGTAGTCCTAGCTAATAGGGAAGCTGACGCAGGAGGATCACTTGACCCTGGGAAGATTAAGCTGCGGTAAACCAATATCACTCCATTGTACTTCGGCCTGGGTGACAGACCCTGTCTCAAATAAAATAATAATAATATTGATGAATATTTAATGTGGAAACATGTTCATAGTGGTTAAAGAACAGTTTAGAAAATAAAAAGCCAATTTTGGTCTTAAAGTACATACGCACATAGGAAAAATTATAAGAGGATGAGCAGCAAGGTATTATTAATAATCTCTGAGTTGTAGTATTATGGGTGGTTTTTTTCTTCTTTGTTTTTACTGTATTTTCTAATTTTTCTACAGCATACATACATTGCCATTGTATATGTTTTTTAACCCTAAACATTAGTTTGGGGTTTTCAAAATGTTTTTGTAGCAACAGAGTTTCACTGGGTCTCACCCAGGCTTGAGTGCAGCGGTACAATCAGAGTTTACTACAGCCTCCAGTTCCTGCGCTCAAGTGATCCTCCTGCCTCAACCTTCCAAATAGCTAAGATTATAGGCACAAGCCACCACACTTGGCTGATTTTTAAATTTTTTTTGTAGAGATGGGGTGTTGTTGGGTTACCCAGGCTGGTCTTGAACTCCTGGCTTTAAGCACTGCTCCCACTTAGCCTGCCAAAGTGTTGGGATTATAAGTATGAGCCACCTCACCCAGCCCTAAACATTAGTTTTAATTTTTTTTAAGATAAAAGTCAAAGGATGACCACTCAAGTGTGGTCTCCCTAAAGGAGGCAGCCAAACTCAATGCTCTAGTAAATGAGGGCAGGGCAAAGCCATGGCCAGGGCAAGCTTCGTAGGCCCATATCAAACGTGAAGCCTCAAGATATGGCGCAGCAATTCCACTCCTAGGTACAACCCAAGAGAAATGAAAACATACATTCACACAAGTAGGCCGGGTACAGTAGCTCATGCCTATAATCCTAGCATCTTGGGAGGCCAAGTCAGGCAGATTGCTTGAGTCCAGGAGTTCAAAACCCACCTGGGCAACATGAGGAAACCCTGTCTCTACAAAAAATACAAAACTTAGCCGGGCATGGTGGCACGCACTTGTAGTCCCATCTGCATGGGGAGCTGATGTGGGAGGATCACCAGAGCCACGGGAGGTTGAGGCTGCAGTGGACCATGATTGTAGCACTGTAATCCATCCTAGACAATAGAGACCCTGTCTCATAAAAAAACAATGTGTGTATATATATATAACAAAAACCTGTACATAAATGTTCACAGCAGCGTTATTCATAATAGACAGACAAATGTCCATTAGTGGATGAATGGATAAATCAAATGTGATATATCCATACAACGCACTATGATTCAGCCATAAAAAGAACTAAAGTACTCATACATGCTACAGCATGGATGAACTTGAAAACATAATGCTAAGTGAAAGAAATCACATATTATATAATTTTATTTATGTGAAATATCTCTAACACGCAAATCCATAAAGACAGATAATAGCTTAGTGGTTACCACGGGCTAGGTGCTGTGGCTCACGCCTGTAATGCCAGCACTTTGGGAGGCTGGAGTGGGAGGATTGCTTGAGCCCAGGAGTTCAAGACCAGCCTAGGCAATATGACAAAACCCCATCTCTACAAAAAATTTAAAAATTAGTCGGACATGGTGGCGCATGCCTGTAGTCTCAGCAACTTGGGAGGCGGAGGTGGGAGGATCGCCTGAGAAGTTGCAGTGAGCCAAGATCATGCGACTGCACTCCAGTCTGAGCAACAGACACCCTATCTCAAAAAGAAAAAAAAAAATTTAAGTGGTTACCAGGGAACAGAGAGTGAATGCTAATAGCTACGAGGTTTCTTTTTGGGGTGATGAAAATTCCTTAAATTACGTTACCATGATAGTTGTGCAGTTCTATGAATATACTAAAAACAATCGAATTACCCACTTTAAATGGGTAAATTTTATGGTATGTGAACTATATCCCTAAATTTTTTTTTTAAAAAGGCAGCCCTAGGCACTGTACCCAGGATGTTTTCTGTTTTTCCTATTCTGGTACTTGCAGTTGCTTTCTGCTTCATTCTAGACCAGCATCATGTTGGCACCTAGTTTGTTCAAAGATACAAGAGAAAAAAATGAAGCTTTTATTTATTTTTATTTTTATTTTTATTTATTTATTTTTTTTGAGACAGAGTCTCGCTCTGTTGCCCAGGCTGGAGTGCAGTGGCGCGATCTCGGCTCACTGCAAGCTCCGCCTCCCAGGTTCAGGCCATTCTCCTGGCTCAGCCTCCTGAGTAGCTGGGACTACAGGCACCCGCCACCACACCCGGCTAGTTTTTTGTATTTTTAGTAGAGACGGGGTTTCACCATGTTAGCCAGGGTGGTCTCGATCTGACCTCGTGATCCGCCTGCCTCGGCCTCCCAAAGTGCTGGGATTACAGGCATGAGCCACCGCGCCCGGCCTGAAGCTTTTGTATTATAGGATAATTTTGGGTTTTGGTGTGTTTGAAGAATTCCCTAGGAAGCAGGTGCCAACACATTAATGTTTCTGCTTAAACTTTTCAAGTTTCTCAAAGCCTGTATCAGGAATGGAGTTTGATGTTACATCCCTGAAGGGTGTTGACTTGATTCTTTGTTATCCGTTCAGAATAAGGGAGAAGCATCTTCTTCCAGCCATGAGGTTCTTGCAATCTTGATTCTATTCTGGAACACTGTCTGCCCAAATAAACAAACAAATCCCCACACCTGCTGAGGCTCGGGTTGATGATGTGAGCCACAATCCTAGATACTGTTTTCTCTAGGCTTGCGCCTAAACTGAATGCATTTTCCCTCTACATTTAGGTGTCAGAATGTATCTGCTTTACCAAAAGGCTTTGGAGTTCAAGAACTAAAAATACTGCAGTCAGATTTACTATTTGAACAGAGCCGCTGTGCAGTACAGGCCAAAAGGGCTGACAGCCCAGGTCGACTTGTTCCTTGTGGGGCAGGTAAGAGATCCAGGTTAGACCTGCCCTGGAGTAACTGCTCCCCTGACTGAAAGTGGCCTCGGAGGGTCCACATCCTCCCAGCCTAGGAAGGCAGTTCACCACTCTAGTGGCCAGTAGTGTGAGCTTTAGAGACACCCATACTAGGTCAGGTTTATGCTCTTATGACCCCTGGCATGTTATTTACCTTCCCTTGGCCTCAGTTTCTTTGTCTTCAGATTAGAAGAATATCATTTATCAGGGTTATTGGGAAGATTCAGTGAGAAATTCTATTTAATGGATTTACTCTGTGCCCAGCAAATAAATCCTCAGTGATTGTTAACTATCATAATAATAATGAATTATGAACCACTTAGGCTACTATACCCTGGAGGCCAAGCATCCAAGTAGCAGTCGTTGCCGGTGACATCATATCCAGCTCTCATGGGTCTGTAGAGTCAGAGAAATATTTTTATTAAAGTACTTCTGACATTCACAGGAAATTGAACAGTTTTAACCCTAGACTCTTACCTTTTCATAGCCATCAGCTGGAGTGCAGTTCCTGAGCAGCCTTTGGATGTTACTGCCAATGGCTTTCCACAGGGAACCACGAAGAAAACAATTGGAAGTCTTCAGGCAAGGTACAGCATATTGGGGCCGGAGATGGTGGCTGTGAACTCACACTTTACCACTATCTAATTCTAGAACATTTTTATTACCCCAAAAAGAACAACTATACCCATTAGCAGTCACTACCTATCTCTCCCTCGCTCTCCTCAACCCTAGGAAACCTCTAATTTACTTAATTTACTGCCTGTCTCCGTGGATTTGTCTATTCTGGACATTTTCTATCGTTGGAATCATATAGTATATGACCTTTTGTATCTGGCATCTTTCACTTAGCATGGTGTTTTGGAGGTACATCCATGAGGTAGCTGTATCAGTACTTCATTACTGTTCATGACCTGAGTAATATCCCATAGTGTGGATATACCACATTTTGTTTGCTGTTCATTCATGGGTGGACTTTCAGGTTGTATCACTCTTTGGCTATTGTGAGTAGTGCTGCTATGCAGAACTATGAACATTTCATGTACCACTTTTTGCATGGCCATATGTTTGCAATTTTCTTGGGTGTACCTAGGAGTAGTAGTACTGGGTCATATGGTAATTGTTATGTTTAACTTTTTGAGGAACTGCTAAACTGTTTTCCTTAGCAGCTGTACCATTTTACGTTCTACCAGCAATCTATAAGAGTTCCAATTACCCTGCATCCTTTACAACACTTGTTATTGTCTTTTTTATTGTAGTCATTCTAGTGGGTATGAAATGGTATCTCATTACAGTCTTTTTTTTTTTTTTTTTTTGAGATGGAGTCTTGTTCTGTCTCCAAAGCTGGAGTGCAGTGGCGAAATCTCGGCTCACTGCAACCTCTGCCCCCTGGGTTCAAGCAGTTCTCCTGCCTCAGCCTCCCTAGTAGCTAGAATTACAGGCATGCACTACCACACCGGCTAATTCTTATATTTTTAGTAGAGATGGGGTTTTGCCATGTTGGCCAGGCTGGTCTCAAACCCCTGACCTCAAGTGATCCGCCCGCCTCAGCCTCCCAAAATGCTGGGATTACAGGTGTGAGCCATCTCGCCCGGCCTCATTGATTTGTATTTCCCTAATGACAAATGGTGTTTAGCATCTTTTTATGTACTTATTAGCCATCTGTCTCTCTACAGCCTCCCAAGTAGATGGTACTACAGATGCCCGCCAGCACGCCCCGCTAATTTTTTTTGCATTTTTAGTAGAGACGGGGTTTCACTATGTTGGCCAGGCAGGTCTTGAATTCCTGACCTCGTGATCTGCCCACCTTGGCCTCCCAAAGTGCTGGGTTACAAGCATGAGCCACTGCACCTGGCCTATAACTGGTAGTTTTCGAATGTTCACTTATTGAGGTCTTCTTTCATAAACTTCAGTAAGTTTTATAGCTTTCTTATATAAATCTTTCACATCTTGTATTAGATGTATTCCCTGAATGTATATTAGTTATCTGTTTCTATGTGACAGATTGCCCCCAAAATAACAGCTTAAAACAACAATATACATTTATTATTTCACATAGTTTATATGGCTCTGGAATTGAGGAGGAGCTTAGCTAAGTAATTGTGGCCCAGCAGTTTATGAAATTGCTGTCCATTATGGCAGCCACGGCTGCAGTCATCTGAAGACTTGACTGGGGCTCAAAGATCCAGTTCCAAAATGGTTCCCTTGCATGGCTGACAGGTCAGTGTCAGCTGTTGGCAGGAGGTTTCAGTTCCTTATAACAAGGGCCTCTCCACAAGGCTACCAGAGTATTCAGCTTCACGACCCAGTGGCTGGCTTCCCCCAGAACAGGCAATCCAGGAGAGCAAAGCAGAAGCCAGTGTCTTTCATGACCTAGCCTCAGAAGCCACAGTCTACCTGTAATGTCTTAATGGTTATTCAGATCAGCCCTATTAAGTGTGGGAGGGGACTGCAAAGGGGCATGAATACCAGGAGGCAAGAATCACTGGGGACCATTCTGGAGTTTGGTTATCACAGGTGCTATTTTTAGGTAGCTTTTTATCCCATTTTCTGGTTATTGCTGTCGCAATTAAGCTTTTGTTCCTCTTTGTGGCAATTACTGTTGGTTGCTAGATAAAAACACTAACCTTACCATTATCACTAGAATAATAATTCTACTCCTATAATCCCAGCACTTTGGGAGGCTGAGCTGGAGGATTGCTTGAAGCCGGGAGTTCGAGACCAGCCTGGGCAACAAAATGAGACCCCCCCCCAATCTCTAAAAAAACAAACAATAGCAACAACAACAAAACCCCAAAAGAATAATAATTCTACCAATTTGTCTGGGAATTCTTTTGGGATTTGTGGAGGATTTTTTTTGTTGTTTTTTGTTTTTCTTTTTGAGACAGTTTCACTCTTATTGCCCAGGCTGGAGTGCAGTGGCACAATCTCAGCTCACTGCAACCTCTGCCTCCCAGGTTCAAGCAATTTTCCTGCCTCAGCCTCCCGAGTAGCTGGGATTATAGACACCTGCCATCACACCCAGCTAATTTTTTGTATTTTTAGTAGAGATGGGATTTTGCCATGTTGGGCAGGCTGGTCTTGAACTCCTGACCTCAGGTGATCCAGCCACCTCAGCCTCCCAAAGTGCTGGGGTTACAGATATAAGCCACTACACCCAGCCTCTTTTGGGACTTTTTAATTGTAGACCATCATGTACAAATACAGCTGACTTTTGAACAATGTGGGTGTTAGTGGCGCAAACCCCCCTTGCAGTCAAAAATCTGCATGTAACTTTTGGGTCTCCAAAAACATCAAGCCTGTTGTTGACCAGAAGCCTTGACATAAACAGTCAATTAACACATACTATGTATGTTATGTGTATTATATATGTATTCTTACAATAAAGCAAACTAAAGAAAATAAAATGTTATTAAGAAAATCATAAGGAATAGGCCAGCCGCTGTGGCTTACATCTGTAATCCCAGCACTTTGGGAGGCTGAGGCAGACAGATTACTAGAGGTTAGGAGTTAAAGACCAGTCTGGCCAACATGGCGAAACCTTGTCTCTACTGAAAATACAAAAATTAGCTGGGCTTGATGGTGCGCACCTGTAATCCCAGCTACTTGGGAGGCCAAGGCAGGAGAATTGCTTGAACATAAGAGGCAGAGGTTGCAGTGAGCCGAGATCACACCACTGCACTCCAGCCTGGGCCACAGAGTGAGACTCCATCTCAAAAAAAAACAGAGAGAAAAGCATAAGGAATAGAAAATATATTTATTCATTAAGTGGAACTGGATCATCATAAAGGTCTTTATCTTCATCATCTTCATGTTGAGTAGGCTGAGGGGGAGGAGGAGAAGAGGAGGCTTTGGTCCTGCTATCTCAGGGGTTGCAGAGGCAGAAGAAAATCTGTGTGTAAGTGGACCCACACAGTTCAAGCCTGTGTTGTCCAAGGGTCAACTGTAGTGTTTCTTTCCAATCTTCTGTTCCTTTTATTTATTTATCTTACGTTACTGTGTTGACTAGAACTGACAGTATCCAAATCATCTGCAGATGATGACTTGGTTTTTGTTTTTCACTTCTCTTTCTTTTCCGTTCTGCTGGCCAGAACCTTCTGTATAATGTTGAATAAAAGCGGTGATAGCAAGTACCCCTTGTCCTATTCCTGATTTTAAGGACATATGTTTGCTATAGATTTTTTATAGTTGCCCTTTATAAATGTAAGTACTTTTCCCGAGTCCTAGTTTGCCAAAAGGTTTTTAATAATTCAAAGGATGTTGAATTCTACCAAATGCTTTCTTTGCATATATTTTTCCCATAGTTATATATATGTACGTGTGTGTGTGTGTGTGTGTGTGTGTGTGTGTGTATATATATATTTTTTTTTTTTTGAGACAGAATCTCTGTCACCCAGGTTGGAGTGCACTGGCACAGTCTCGGCTCATTGCAACCTCTGCCTCCTGGGTTCAAGTGATTCTTGTGCTTCAGCCTCCTGAGTACCTGGGATTACAGGCATGCACCACCAGTCCCAGCTAGTTTTTGTATTTTTAGTAGAGACAGGGTTTTACCATGTTAGCCAGGCTGGTCTTGAACTCCTGACCTCAGATGATCTGCTCACTCACCTCAGCCTCCTAAAGTGCTGGGATTACAGGCATAAGCCACCATGTCTGGCCATCTCTAATTATATTATTTTTCTTTAATTTGTTCATGAGAGTTCCGTTAATTTTTGCTTTGTTTTCATGCTAAAATGGCCTCATCTTCCTGAGTGCCAGCAGCCACTCCAGCTAAGGCCTTGGGAGAGCAGTGTCTGAGGGCTCAGGGTTCCCCTTTAAGCAGCAGTTCGCTGGGTTCCAGCCAGGTAAAGGAGATTTTGTGCAGACTCCATAATTCTCTGTTTCACATGTACCAGTTACGGTCATGGTGTCCACGCTGAGGGTGCAATCTGCTGGGATGATGCAGGGTGTGTACCATTTATGGTCACGGTGTTCATGCTGAGGGTGCGATCTGTTGGTCTGCTGGGGTGATACAGGGTGTGTAGCAGTTATGGTCACAGTGTCCATGCTGAGGGTGCGATCTGCTGGTCTGCTGGGGTGATACAGGGTGTGTAGCAGTTATGGTCACAGTGTCCATGCTGAGGGTGCGATCTGCTGGTCTGCTGGGGTGATGCAGGGTGTGGACCAGTTATGGTCACTGTGTCCACGCTGAGGGTGCGGTCTGCTGGTCTGCTGGGGTGATGCAGGGTGTATAGCAGTTATGGTCACGGTGTCCACATTGAGGGTATGGTCTGCTGGTGTGCTGGGGTGATGCAGGGTATGAACCAGTTATGGTCATGGTGTCCACACTGAGGGTGTGATCTGCTGGTCTGCTGGGGTGATGCAGGGTGTGTAGCAGTTATGGTCACGGTGTCCACATTGAGGGTATGGTCTGCTGGTCTGCTGGATGATGCAGGGTGTGGACCAGTTATGGTCATGGTGTCCACACTGAGGGTGTGATCTGCTGGTCTGCTGGGGTGATGCAGGGTGTGGTGCGTGAAAGAGAGACTGCACGTTGTTGGTACACACAGCATTTCCCAGTTTCTAGATGCAGCTCGTGAATTGTGTACATGAGGGAAAAGAAGGCAACCACGAAGGCCTGGGTGGGCTCATAAAGAATCAACACTCACTTCCTTAAGTATTCCAAACCATGACCTCCACCCAGAATTGTGTTGTTTAGGAGCAAACGCTTGGTCTCTAAAGGCTGTGATGCCCATGGCAGGAGTCCGGGGATTCTGCCTCAGGCGGCTCGTCCAAGTGGATTTTATAATGACGATTCACACAGGGAACAGCACTCATGTCTCTGAAACAAAGCTTTCAATTTCTTGTAAACCCACAGGGGCCAGCTCCCTTGAAAGGAGGTAGCCAGAAGTGTCTTACAGATATCCTGGGGCAAAATTTTGTAATTGCACCTCAGGGTACCCATTTGGGCTTGTCACTTTAATGATCCCACCGCTGATGATATTTCTTAAGGTTAGACTCATTTTTGTACCTCACTCTAATCAGACATCCAGATCTGGATTTTCTCCTCACCAAATATAAGTGAAATCTTCAAACCTAAAAACCATGTGAAGCCTGGCATCTTTGTGATAGGGGCTTGGAACATACTAAACACTTAATAAATCGTCTTTGCCTTCTTTTTCCAAACAGATCCCAAATCAGCAAAGTGGAACTGTTTAGATCATTCCAGAAGCTGCTAAGCAGAATTGCAAGGGACAAGTGGCCAGACTCCCTCAGGTGATGCTATTGACCTATGTTTTCTCATATTTAGGAAGACATCTGTTTTGATTCTGGCTTCTGGGTAGCAAGAAGCTTTGGCAGGAGTAGTGGTTCGGCAAGCCTGTGGCACTTATTGTTGACGACAAGTTCTTCTTTCCCCATAGCTCTCTTTGCAGATACATGCATGATGTGAGATGCAGAGGATGGGTAGTTTGGTGGTATAGAGTTATAAAAAACTAAGGATAGAACTGGGGCTTGGCCATTCCAGACCCTCCTTTGATTCCACCTCTAGATGGAGATCACTGTGGAAATGGGAGTGTTCTAAGAGCAATATATTCTGTTACAAGTGTTACTCTCCTCTTTTCCTTTTGAACTTGCAGCTCCATGACTTAAATTGCTCTTCAAACAAAAATGTAGAGAACTTTAAAACCACTCTTGGGAACAAGTAGGTGGGTGCAGTGACGTTCTGACAGTGACCATCTAGAGTTAGGTGAAGTCTCACAGGTGAAGGACACAGTTCCCACAAAACTGCCTTCATTTCAGACACCTGCCACAAGTTAAGGAGGGCCCCAAACCACCCATACTTCTGACCAACTGGCTGCAAATTTGAGTGTCTCCACTCCCCCTCATGTTCAGTTATTCACTAGAACATCTCTCAGAACTCAGAAAAGCACTATAGTTGCCATTAAAGTTTTATTATGAAGGCTACAGATCAGTACTAGCCAAAAGGAGAGAGATATAGTAAGGGATATAGTAAGATATGTGAGGGTCCCAAAGGCAGAGCTTCCATGTCCTCAGGACACATCACCTTCCCAGCACATTGCTGTCCGTCACCAACCAGGAATCTCACTCAGACATCAGTGTCCAAAGTTTTTGTTGGAGTTTCATTAGCTATTATGATTGATTGAATTATTGGCCACATGATGTGATTGAACTTAATCTCCAACCCCCTCCTCTCCCAAGAGGTCAAACTGATATCACATGTCTCAGAGCCCTAATTCTCTACATGGCTGGTCTTTCTGGCATGACCAGTATCATCCTGAAACTATCTCGGGGGCCCACCATGAGTTACCTGTTCAAACATAAACTCACATGTGATCAGAGAGATCTGCCATGCATGACAAAGACACTTCCAGAAACTCCAAAGTTTAGAGGTTCCCAGGAACTGGTGACAAAGACCAAGTGAATCCTTCATTATATGCCAGTGGGGAAAGTAAGGAGTAGCTAGAAGCTTCTATATGAAGAGGCTGGCCGCTTGTCATCACCATCACACATACTGAAGTGATGCATCTGTGGTCAGTTGGCTTCTTTCTTGGGTTTCCATATATTCTATATGTCAAATCTGAATTGAGGTAAGGAGATACTTCTAAGACAGAGTTTTGCTCCTGTTAACCAGGCTGGAGTGCAGTGGCGCAACCTCACCTCACTGCAACCTCTGCCTCCCCAGGTTCAAGTGATTTTCCTGCCTCAGTCTCCAGAGTAGCTGGGATTATAGGTGCATGCCACCACGCCCGACTAATTTTTTGTATTTTTAGTAGGGATAGGGTTTCACCATGTTGACCAGGCTGGTCTTGAACTCCTGACCTCAGGTGATCCACCCACCTCAGCTTCCTAAAGTGCCAGGATTACAGACGTGAGCCACCATGCCCGACATGTTTGTTTGTTTGTTTTTGAGACAGGGTAACTGAGACGATTAAGGGAAGTGTTGCATATGACCTGGAGCCTAGTTTGTAGTAGGGTTTTGATAACTGGTAGTTACTTTTTTTTTGTTTTTTTTTGAGACAGTGTCTCGCTCTGTCGCCCAGGCTATGTAATACAGTGGCACAATCTTAGCTTACAGGAACCTCCACTTCCCGTGTTCAAGTGATTCTCCTGCCTCAGCCTCCCAGGTAGCTGGGACTACAGGCGCCTGCCACCATGCCCAGCTAATTTTGTATTTTTAGTGGAGACGGGGTTGATGGCCAGGCTGGTCTCAAACTCCTGACCTCAGAGGATCCACCCGCCTCGGCCTTTCAAAGTCCAAAGTGCTGGGATTACAGGCGTGAGCCACCATGCCTCACCTGGAAAACTTTTAAACCAAAAAAGTAGACAATTATTTTTATTTTCTCTGATTCCACTAGGACCATAGAAACCTAGAATTCTGTTCATTCTTAACTGTTTTAATTCACGTTGCTGTCTCATGAATTCCCTACAAAGGAGACAGAGTTGCTCTAGGAAAGTGTCAAAAGTCAAAATAAAAATGTAAAGACAAATCTCTAAATTTAATGTTTTATTTGGGATACAAGAATTGAAATTCAAGACATACACAGACTGGGTGGTCTTCAGTATATCTGAAGAACAAAGGGAAGGTTAGAGGCTTTATTTTTCAAAAAAGAAATGTAACATATTGTTCAAGAAAGTTCAGTGGCACGAGTAAAGTTATGAGGAGCTGCCAAGTGACGGCATTGGGTAAAACTATTGTTAAAGTCTGCAGCAGGTTGGTTCAGTAGCTGTTAGATGAAACTGGCAGGCAATTTTAGCAGCCAGGCTTGCAGAGAATGCATTCTTGGAGCAATGTTATGCACCCTGAGTGCTTTTTACCCCTGGCTTCTTGCCTGTTTTAGTTGAGTATGACAAGAATAACGTAGTTTGTGTGATCCACTTTCACAAAAGCATACTGAACTCCTCTTCCTAAGTCTCTCATTACAAGTCTGTCCAGTTGCTTGCTCAGGTGTCTGGTGGCCCCCAGGGTGTGCTGTTCAGTAAGAATCTGTGTATTTGGTGGCCTGTGTGCATTAGGGTGCAGAAGCTGGATACCTACCAAGATTACAAGGAGGCTGCGTCCTCTTACCAGGAAGCCTGGAGCACACTCCGGAAGCAGGCGTTTGGATCCTGGATCAGAAACCCACCGGATTATCACCAGTTCAAGTGAGAAGGAAATGTTTGCTCTGGTAGCAGGACACTTCATCCTGAACTGCCTTCCTTCACACAGGACAAGTCTTAGCTTTTTTGGTGGTTAAATCAGGGAATATTCTTTCTGAGCACTGCATCTCTGTTGTGTAATACAGATGGAATCTGGAACTTAGAGCAGGTTATACTTGATTGAAGTAGCTCTCTGCTAAAATGGCATCTCACTAATGCCCTCGCTGTCTGACTTCCATTGTGTTTTATTGCTTCTCTAAAATATGAAATCAGGGTTTGGAACATGATGCTTTAAAAGTACTCCACAGCAGCTCTGTTTTATGGGTTCCTACATTGATTCAGCAAATATTTATTGAGCTGAAATGATGTTTGACATTCTGCAAGTTTTACAGCTTTGCCTAGCATAGCGAACATATATTTTGTATTCCCAGCCTTTCTTCCTTCGGGGAGCCATTCTTTTCCCATTCTTGAGTGATCCTGCTCTGTGCCTCAGACTTGGCTGAAGCTCACCTTACTCCCTGGCTCTAGGAATAGCCTGTGAGCCAGCCCTGGACTGCCCTGGAATTGTTCTCAGAGGTATCAGGAAAGTCTGTCTGTTTTGATCTGGAGCTGTAAGAGTCATAATCGTGGGACTGCCGGTGGCCATCTTTTCCTACTACCTAGAGAAAGCCAGCAAAGAATGAAGGCAACAAAGGAAACAGCCAAGAGAATCAAAGATCTAGTAACACTGTTTAGATGCCTGAAGCCAGTACCCACCCTAGACATCAATTATGTGAGACAAATTCCTATCGTTATTTTGATTAAGCCTGTTTGTGTTCGTTTTCTGACTTACAGTTGAAAGAATTCTGTCCAAAAAACCAAAAGGTGGCCAGGTGAGGTGGCTCAGGCCTGTAATCCCAGCACTTTGGGAGGCCAAGGCAGGCAGATCACTTGAGGTCAGGAGTTCAAGACCAACCTGGCCAACATGGGGAAACCCTGTCTCTACTAAAAATACAAAAACAAGCCAGGCACGGTGGTGTGCACCTTTAATCCCAGCTACTTGGGAGGCTGAGGCAGGAGAATTGCTTGAACCCAGGAGATGGAGGTAGCAGTGAGCGAAGATCTCACCACTGCACTCCAACCTGGGTGACAGAGTAAGACCCTATCTCAAAAAAAAAAAAAGCCAAAGGCCCTACAGCAAATCAGCAGTAGACCCAGCAGCCAATCCTGTTTTAACTAATGTTGAATGTTTAACACTCAACTTTAGACTTTGAATGATTGACTGAAAATGGAAGCTCCCATGTTGGGGTTACTCAAGATCCTTATTGGTTCTTCAGCATTTTGTGGCTATATTTTTTCATAACAGCTGTATTGAGATATAATTCACAGACCATAAAATTCACCCAACTAAAGTATATAATTTAAAAGTTATTAGGCCCAGCATGGTGGCTCACGCCTGTAATTCCAACACTCTGGGAGGCTGAGGCAGGTAGATCACCTGAAGTCAGGAGTTCAAGACCAGCCTGGCCAACATGATGAAACCCCGTCTCTACTAAAAATACAAAAATTAGCTGGGCATAGTGGTGCACACCTGTAATCCCAGCTACTTGAGAGGCTGAGGCAGGAGAATCACTTGAACCTGGGAGGCGGAGGTCAGAGGTTGCAGTGAGCCAAGATCATGCCACTGTACTTCAGCCTAGGTGACAGAGCAAGACTCTGTCTCAAAAAAAAAAAAAAAAAAGGTTTTTAGTATGTCCACAGAGTTGTGCAACCATCAATTTTAGAACATTTTCATCACAAATTTTGTGCCTGTAATAGTTTCCTAGAGCTGTTTCTTAACGAAGTACCACAAGCTGGGTGGCTTAAGACAACAGAAATGTATCCCTGGCCAGGTGCAGTGGCTCACGCTTGTAATCCCAGCACTTTGGGAGGCCGAGGTGGGCAGATCACGAGATCAGGAGATCAAGACCATCCTGGCCAACATGGGCAAACCCTATCTCTGCTAAAAATACAAAAATTAGCCAGGCGTAGTGGTGCATGTCTATAGTCCCAGCTACTCAGGAGGCTGAGGCAGGAGAATCTCTCAAACCCAGGAGGTGGAGGTTGCAGTGAGCCAAGATCGTGCCACTGCACTCTAGCCTGGGTGACAGAGCAAGACTCCGTCTCAAAAAATAAAAAGAAATGTATCCCCTTTCAGTTCTGGAGGCTAGAAGTCCAAACAGGTTGTCGGTGGGGCTTCCGCTTCCTCTAGAAGCTTTAGGGTGGGGGCCCCCAGCCCCAGAGCCACAGATCATTACTTGTCTGTGGCCTGTTAGGAACCAGGTCACACAGCAGGAGGTAAGTAATGGGTGAGCATGCTAAGTTTCATCTGTATTCACAGCCACCCCCCATCACTCACGTTACTACCTTAGGTCCTCCTCCTGTCATACCAGCGGTGGCATTAGATTCTTATAGGAGTGTCAATCCTATTGTGAACTGTGCATGCAGGGGATCCAGGTTGCACACTCCTTATGAGAATATAATGCCTGATGATCTGTCACTGTCTATCAGATGAGACTATCTAGTTGCAGGAAAACAAGCTCAGGGCTCCCACTGATTCTACATTATGGTGAGTTGTATAATTATTTCATCGTGTATTACGATTTAATAATAATAGAAATACAGTGCATAATAAATGTAATGCACTTCAGTCATCCCAAAACTATCCCCCATCCCCACCCCTAGATCTGTGGAAAAATTGTCTTCCATGAAACCAGTCCCTGGTGCCAAAAAGGTTGGGGACTGCTGCTCTAAGGAAGACTTTTTCGTGCCTCGGGGACTGCCGCTCTAAAGAAGAGTCTTTCGTGCCTCCTCCTTAGCTTCTGGTGGCTCCTGGCAGTCTTTGGCTTGTGGCTGCATCACTTCAGTTTCTCCCTCTGTCTTCACATGGCCTTCTTTCCTGTGTCTGTGTCTTTCCATGGCCTACTTATAAGGACCCCAGTAATTGAATTTAGGGCCTGCCCTAATCCACTCTGATTTCATCTTAACTAACTATATCTGCAAAGACTCTATTTCCAACTAAAGTCACATTCTGAGGTTCCAGGTAGACATGAAGTTTTGGGGGATACCACTCAACCCATTGCAGAACCCATTAGCAGTCACTTCCCATTCCTCAACGCCCCTACCCCAGGGCAATCAGTAATCTACTTTCTGTCTCTTTGGATTTGTCTATTCTGAACATTTCATATAAATGGAATCGTATAATATGTGGTCTTTTGTGACTGGCTTCTTTCACTTAACATGTTTTCAAGATTTATATTGTAGCATGAATCAGTACTTTATTACTATTTATGGAATAAAAATAGTCAGTTGTATGGATGTAAATGTTTTGTTTATCCAGTCATCAGTTGTTAGACATATGGGTTGTTTTCACTTTTTGGGTCTTGTACATAGGGTTGCTATGAACATCTGTGTACAAGTTTTTGTGTGAGCATATATTCTGAAAATTTTTTTAAATTACAGAAATAATACATGTATGTCATAAGAAGTTATTCTTGAATGTTTTTCCATAAGAAATCCTTTTGGATAGGAAAGAAAGAAGGCCAGGAGCAGTGGCACCTGTAATCCTAGCACTTTGGGAGGCCAAGGTGGGTGGATAGCTTGAGGGCAGAAGTTCCAGACCAGCCTAGCCAACATGGCAAAACCCCATGACTACTAAAAATACAAAAATTAGCTGGGCATGGTGGCGCATGCCTGTAGTCCCAGCTACTTGGGGGACTGAGGCACGAGAATTGCTTGAACCTGGAAGGCGGAGGTTTCAGTGATCTGAGATCACACCACTGCACTCCAACCTGGGCAACAAAGTGAGACTGTCTCAAAAAAAAAAGCTGGGGGGCAATGACCAACATGGAGAAACCCTGTCTGTACTAAAAATACAAAAGTAGCTGGGCATGGTGGTACGTGCCTGTAATCCTAGCTACTCAGGAGACTGAGGCAGGAGAATTGCTTGAACCCAGGAGGCGGAGGTTGTGGTAAGCCGAGATCACGCCATTGCACTCCATCCTGGGCAATAAGAGTGAAACTCCATCTCCCAAAAAAAAAAAAAAAGCAACAATATCACTACTTGAAGGCCAGGGTCTCCGATATTCTGCTTTAATCAATTTCTTTTCCCTGACCCCAAATCTCACATTATGACAGCAGTTAGGATACCTGGGCTGGCAGGAGCTTTTATCTAGAGGATGATGCATCTCTCTCTTTTATGAGACCTTATTTTAAAGGAAAAAGACTTACATTAAAACGTAAAAGGATAATGTCTTTTTATTCCTAAATTTTATGTTAAATTTGTACCCCCCAAAAAAACCCTAAGTGTAAAAAAAAAAAAAAAAAAAAATTTAGACTTCAGAATAGAGACTAGAAAAAAACCTGAAGGCTGGAGACCAAAGGCACCTTCACTTTGGACTACCTGTTTTCTCAAGAGCTAAAAGTGGTACTTAACCATCCAGCATCCTACATTTTATTTTATTTTATTTTATTTTATTTTATTTTATTTTTTTATGTTATGTTATGTTATGTTATGTTATGTTATGTTATGTTATGTTATGTTATGTTATTTTTTTGAGATGGAGTCTGGTGCTCTGTTCCCCAGGCTGGAGTGCAGTGGCGCAATCTCGGCTCACTGCAAGCTCTGCCTCCTGGGTTCACGCCATTCTCCTGCCTCAGCCTCCCAAGTAGCTGGGACTACAGGCGCCCGCCACCACGCCCGGCTAATTTTTTGTATTTTTAGTAGAGACAGGGTTTCACTGTTTTAGCCAGGTTGGTCTCGATCTCCTGACCTCGTGATCTGCCCACCTTGGCCTCCCAAAGTGCTGGGATTACAGGCGTGAGCCACCACGCCCGGCCTCCCATCATCCTACATTTTATTTTAATCTCTTAAAAGCCAAGTTTAAAATCTCATCTATGCCTTAAAATCACATCTCTGCAATCTTAGCAGACTCTCAGATTTCATACATTTATAAAATTTGTTTTTACGGTTTCTTTTTTATTATTTCTAACAGCAGGTGAAAGGATTTTTTATTTTACTAATGTTTCTTAACCTATGTTTGGCTGATAACTGCTTCTCATTTTTAAATACATTTTCTTTTTTGAACTTGTTATGGAAATTTTTAAATAGTCACAAATACAGACTAGCACAGCGAACTCCCCTGAACCATCACCCAAACTTAGCAAACGTCAGCTTTGTTGCTGCTCTTGTTTGATCTATTGCCTCGTCCCCTCCAACATTTTTTTTGACCATTTAAAGCAAATCCTAACCATCATATTTCACCTAACAGAATTAATATCTAATATGTAGTCTGCTCAGTTTTCCTATCTTGTCTCAAAAATGTATTTTGACTGTTTGTTATTTGGTTATTTGTTAAAATCTAAATAAGAGCCATATTGTGCGTTTGATTGATAGGTCTTTTGTCTCTTTAAATCTGTAACAGTTACCCTTTTTTTTCTGTGTTGAAAGGGGGGTTTTTTGTCCTGTAGTATTTCCCACATTTTGTATTTCACTGCTTATTTCCCCTCATTGTTGTTTAAAGGTTCCTATCTCCCCAATATTTCCTCTAAATGTGCAGTTACACATAGAGGCTTGATTAGATTCAGGTGCAGTTGATTTGACACGAGTGCTTCCTGAGTGACTCTGCATCTTTGTTTTGCATCGTTTGGAGAGGAACATGACATCTGGTGGTTCCACTTGCTGTGACTGAGCAATGGGGTCTGTGGTGTCAGTCTGGTCTTTTCCATTATAAAGTACCCCACCACCCTTCCACCTGATGGCTCTAGCAGCCGTGTCAGGAGTCCCTGAGACCACCCTCATGTTTGATGATTCACAAGATAGATTCACAGAACTCAGAAAAACTGTTATACACATCATTCCTGTTTATTTTAGTGAAAGGATACAGATTAAAATCAGCAAACAGAGAAGGCACATGAGTGAAGTCCAGCAGAAGACAAGCACAAGCTTCTAGTTGTACCCTCGATATGAGCCTTGCATGTTTGATTCTTTGACATGGGAGGGGACCTTGCTCATTCGGTGGAGAGATTGTTCTTCCTAGGGCTAGCCAATTCCTGGAGAGAATAAATGACTCACCTATGACTGTTCCTTTCATATGTAAACCAGCCAATCTGGAGCCCATACCCCAACCTGTCCTTTACAGGACGTCTCATTCTCTAGGCCAATATGCCGTACTCTGGGATATGCACCTGCCCTAATCACCACAGGGCCAGGTACCAGAAAGCTAGGGAAAGCCCCTAGGCCCCAGAGCCTGCTGAAATTATTCAAACTCGCCAGTCTGCTTACTCAGCCTCACCCCTTCCTTCCCATGGAAATAACAAGGCTCTTACTCCACTTGATCCCCTCATTCCCTCTGCCTCCGCACTGACCCTGGGCTTCCCAGTGTGGCTCCCTGTGGCGTGCCATACCCCTTTTGGAATCTGTAAGTCTAACAAGCTTTCTTGTCAATGGGAGTCACCTGATCTGTTGCCCTCATCATACCTGAATAATAATAAAACCTATATTTTATATTTTTTTATCTTATTTTTTAGAGACGGGTGTCTTGCTCTGTTGCCCAGGCTAGTTTCAAATGCTTGAGCTCAAATGATCTTCCCACCTTGGCCTCCCACAGTGCTGGGATTAGAGGCATGAGCCACCATGTCAGGCCACCTAAAACCTATATTTTAAAACACTCCCCAGTGGTGTCACACAGACAGCACTTAATCCTCCCAGCAATGATGTATGGCAGTATGTGCCAGGTGTTGCCAATTATAGAAGCTCGTTGAGCCTTGGATGCTGCTAATATCGCATGATGCACAGGACAACTGCCCTGTCCCCACCCCCACTCCCCGCAAGGAATTATCTGGCTTAAAACGTCAGTCATGCTGAGGTTAAGAAACCCTGCTTCTAACAATTGTGTTTTAAAGTCACTTGAAATAGTTCCTCTCTAGTTATTGCTCCAAATCTGTACATAATTTTACTTTACTTTCAGTTTTTAGGGATGCTTTAAAAATTATGTAAAATGTTTGTATGATTCCAAAGTTGAAACTAGTTTGTTTTTGTTTTTTAAAAAAATAGAGATGGGGTCTCACTGTGTTGGCCAGGTTGGTCTTTAATTCCTGGCCTCAAACGATCCTCCCATCTTGGCCTCCCAGAGTGCTAGGATCACAGGCATGAGCCACCATGCCTGGCTAGAACTAGTTTTCTTTGAAGAAAGGTATATTCAGATGTCTTTCATCCTTGTCTCCTCCCTGGTTTTTTCCTTCCCTCTAACAGTAGCCATTTTTATTTGTTGTTGGCATATCATATATGCGACAATTTGTATTTTTGCCACTGTATCTTTTGGATAGTCTTAGAAGTGGGATTGTTTGGTCAAAGATTAAATAAACATATAATTTGCTTGATTTAAATATATCTTCTAAGTTCTGTTTCTAAATACAGTGAATCCAAAGAAAGCAAAGCACAGAACACCATTACAACATGCCATTTCTATTAAAAAAACATGAAAGAGGCCGAGTGCAGTGGCTCACGCCTATAATCCCAGCACTTTGGGAGGCTGAGGTAGGTAGATCACCCGAGGTTGAGAGTTCAAGACCAGCCTGACCAACATGGAGAAACTTCGTCTCTACTAAAAATACAAAATTAGCCTGGCATAGTGGCACATGCTTGTAATCCCAGCTACTCGGGAGGCTGGAAAAAAAAAGCATGAAAGATAGGTAACTGTTTAGCTTATATATACTAAAGTATCTATGAATCTACTTACAAGAAACCAATCATCAAATAGGACAAAGGATGGCCAGGGTCCAAGGAGTGGGAGGGAGACTTTTAACTTTATACCCTTTTAAAATGTTGAACCATGTTAATATATGCCTATTTTTTAAATAAATTTTTTAAATGAAATAAAAATTAATGGAAAAAGGTTTCTCTATTTTAAACTGCATTAACACCAGAAAACACATAGAGGCGATGTTGTATAGGGAAGAGGAATCTCACAAGCTGCTTTAGGCAGCTTAATTCCACAGAATTACTGTCTTGTGGAATTTGGCTCTTTCAGGGAGGTTTACACTTCGAGCCTTGCTGTTTATTCTGTGTCCGTAAGTGGGTTCTAGTGTTACGACTGTGTTGCATAATTTGTATTTTCTTAATAATTTTCAAAACTTGGCTTGATTTAAATAATTGTGTATATAGATTTCATGTAGTCATTTCTGCATAGGGTTAAATGCCTTGTTTTATGGAGTTGATCAGCGCCAAGCATGAGCTCACTGTCTGGGGAAACGAGGCTGCTATGGAGATAATGACTGACCCTGGCTGCCAGTGCCTCTGGTCGGAAGAAATGCAAGCCCTGTCTGATTTGGTAGTGTCTGTGGCTGGGGGAAAGCTGCCTCCACCTGGACCTTGGCAAGACTTTTTGGATTTAATACAGTGTTCTGAGCAAGCCTTAGCCAAAATTTTCCAGCTCCTAAAACCCAGGTCCCTTCCTGGCTAGTTAAATGGCTTAGGACAGTGTTATCTTTTCAACTGCCACTGCCTCCTGAGATGGTATCTGGGAAAGCCAGAGGAGCTGTTAAAATGGATCCCACTGCAACAGAAAAGCTATTGAAACCAGGAGACAGCTTCCAACTGGAAAAATACTTAGTATATAAGTGCTTACTTTCCAGAGCTCGAGCAGCTCTTCCCATAGGCAGTTATCCTGAAGGAATGGTTAGATACAGAAACAGCCAAGGAGACAGATATTTCAGACAAAGCACATTTATTTTCCAGAAAGAGTAGTTTTTTTAATACCCCATATTGAAGAATTGTTGACCTTCACGTCCTATAAACATGAATCCTTTTAAACCTAAACGTGTCTGTACTGGGGCTGAGACTGACTTGCTGTAACACCGTCCAGATGAATCCAGAACAAATCTTTATACCTGTGGTCCAAAAGTGGTAGGGAAATTCTGTAAAGATTTAAGGGCTTCAGGCAAAGTTGTTTGAATTCAATTTTTATTTCTTAAAACTGGGGACCCAAAATGAATCAAAAGGGACAAATATCATGAGTGGTGACTGCCTGATGTGGTGGGGGGTGGGGAGCAGGCAGTCGAGTAGAAAGAGGCCTCTGGAGGATGGAAACATCCTGTGTTTTGATTGGAGCGTTGATTATATTGGTGTAAACATTTGTCCACATTAAGTCTACACATTAATGTTCGTGTACTTTACATAATTATACCTCAATTTTAAAATGCAAAAAAACAAAAACATGGTCCTTACTACTTGGTGTAGTAGAATAAAACTGGACCTAGATACTCAAGCAGTTGTGTCCTAGTACCAGTTCTGCCACTAACTTCTATGTGGATGTGGGGAAAGTATTTAACCTCTGCTTATAACTTCTTATCTGTCCTACAAAATTAGATCGTCGCATTTAGGATGCTCAGTGTTTTTCAACTGTTAGGTAGGATTCTCATAAAAATTATTAATTGGATAGATAATACAAAGAAAAATTTTCTCTAGGAAACTGCCCACTGATGCTGTGACTACATATGGCCTCAGTCATGTTGGTGACAAGGGAGGGATGGAAATAACTCTTTTTTTTTAGACAGAGTTTCATTGTTGTTGCCCAGGCTGGAGTACAACGGTGCGATCTGGGCTTACTGCAACCTCCACCTCCCGGGTTCAAGCGATTCTCCTGCCTCAGCCTCCCGAGTAGCCGGGATTACAGGCATGTGCCTAATTTTGTATTTTTAGTAGAGATGGGGTTTCTCCACGAAGGTCAGGCTGGTCTCGAACTCTCGACCTCAGGTGATCCTCCCGCCTCTGCCTGCCAGAGTGCTGGGATTAGAGGCATGAGCCACCATGCCAGCCTGAAAATAACTCTTGTCTCAATCTACTAACCTGGGCTCTGAATTTGGGTATGGATGTTTTGCCCCTCATTCCTATGAGCCAGTAGGGTTAGGAATCAGCTTTTAGAACAAGCCTGTCCGGCACTGCTTTTCAGTGACCAGATGAAGGAAAATGTCTCTGTGGGAGGAAAGGGAGTGGCAGAAAGTCACTCCAAGTGGGACCCAGGCTGCCAAATGTTGGTCTCCAGCACATGTTCCCTGTACTTTGGGCTCAGCTCCCGAAGGGGAAGAGCTCACAATGGAAACAGTGATGGCCATTTGCTCAGGCAGCCAAGAGAATGAAAAGCACATTGAAACTAAGCAGTGTCTCCACGGGGAGGTACGGTGGGCCCCTTGCGGGTGAAACCAACCTGACAACAGAGCAGGATCACAGAGCCCATTCCCAGCATCTTTCTTCAGCTCAACAACAAGACCTTTCTGTGCAACCTCTCAAGAAAGCTCTGGGAAATGATACTGTGGGCAGTATTACTAAGCTTTACCCAACAATGGAGGCACGCTCAGTCCAGTTCACCCGTTTGCTCTGAATTCGATTTTGTTAATTGAAAGCAAAGAGCTTTTCTTAATGTAAGTTTCAGGACCTGCATCCCCTAACCCAAAGTTTCTGGAACTTCCCTGTTTATTGCTGCCTCTTGTGAACTGTTTTGACCTCCAGTGAATGCCTTTTCAGCTGGCATTTTCATGCTGTACTTTTGTTCTTCAACTTACCGAGTGCCACTGTGAATGTCCTTCTTTACTAACATGTCAGTAACTGCTGGGCTGTGAAGCCAGCTGACAGTGGGAGAAGGCAGCCTTAGGGTGATGGAGTGGCAAGTGCAGTTTAAACCAGCTCCGATGACAGTGCTCACTCACCTGTGCTAAAGCAGGTAGGTGATGCAGCCTGGCTCTGTGCCTCCTTCATGAAAGATGAGAGCTGCTATGGTCTGAACATTTGTGTCCCCCGCAGATTCCTGTGTTGAAATCGTAACTCCCAAAATTATGGTATTAGAGGTGGGGTCTTTGGGAGGTGATTGGGTCTTTGGGAGGTGATTAGGTCTTAAGAGCAGAGCCCAGACAGGCATGGTGGCTCACGCCTGTAATCCCAGCATTTTGGGAGGCCAAGGTGGGTGGATCACCTGAGGTCAGGAGTTCGAGACCAGCCTGGCCAACACGGTGAAACCCCACCTCTACTAAAAATACAAAAATTAGCTGGGCGTGGTGGCAGGCGCCTGTAATCCCAGCTACTCTGGAGGCTGAGGCAGGAGAACTGTTTGAACCTGGGAGAAGGAGGTTGCAGTGACCTGAGATTGCGCCATTGCACTCCAGCCTGGGTGACAAAAGCAAAACTCCGTCTCAAAAAAACAAAACAAAACAAAACAAAAAAATGTAGCGCCCTCATGAATGGGATTAGTGTCTTTATCAAAGAGACTCCAGAAATTCCCTACCTCTTCCACCATGTGAGGACACAATGAGAAGATGGCTGTCTGTAAACCAGGAATCGGGCTCTCACTAGACACAAATCACACCTTGATCTTGGACTTCCTGGCCTCCAGAATGGTAAGAAATAAAGCTAGATTGTTTATTTACTATTCAGTCTGTGGTGTTTTGTTATAGCAGCCCAAACAGCAAGGGCCCACATGGCTTAGTGTTTTGCTTGCATATACTTTGAGGGAATTATTTTCTAAAATAAGTGGGCCAAGCACGGTGGCTTACACCTGTAATCCCAGCACTTTGGGAGGCCAAGGTAGGCAGATAACTTAAAAGTCAGGAGTTCAAGACCAGCCTGGCCAACATGGTGAAACCCCACCTCTTTTAAAAATATAAAAATGAGCTGGGCCTGGTGGCAGGCGCCTGTAATCCCAGCTACTCGGGAGGCTCTGGCAGGAGAATCTCTTGAACCTGGGAGGAAGAGGTGGCAGTGAGCCAAGATCACACCATTGCACTCCAGTCTAGGCGAAACTCTGTTTCAAAATAAGATAAAAACTAGGCCAGGCATAGTGGCTCACGCCTATAATTCCAGCACTTTGGGAGGCTGAGATGGGTGGATTACCTGCAGTTAGGAGTTCCAGACCAGCCTGGCTAACATGGCGAAAACCCGGCTCTACTAAAAATACAAAAAGAAGCTGGGTGTGGTGGTGCATGCCTATAATCCTAGCTACTCAGGAGACTGAGGCACGGGAATCTCTTGAACCTGGGAGGCAGAGGTTGCAGTGAGCCGAGATCGCGCCACTGCACTCCAGCCTAGATGACAGAGACAGACTCTCTCTCCAAAAAATAAAACATATTAAAACTAGCTGGGTGAGGTGGCACGCACCCGTAATCCCAGCTACTCAGGAGGCTGAGACAGGAGAATCATTTGAACCCAGGAGGCGGAGGTTGCATTGAGCCAAGATTGCACCACTTCACTCCAAGCTGAGCGACAGGGCGAGACTCTGTCTCAAAAATAAATAAATGATAGTGTGTAGACTATAGTACAATGGTCACAAACCCAATCTTTTCAGGAGTAGGAAACTTAAGGCAGGTGGAATGAACTGGAACCATTTTGTTGTTGTTGTTCTAGCTGATTGTTGCTAGATCTTAAAAATTTTTTTCAGAAGCAAGAAAATTAAGTATTTATATACATGTCTGTGGACCACATTCAAACAAAGGCCTTTAATTCTCACTGTCTGGACTAGTAAAATAAAGATGGGTTTGGGCATTAGACCAAAGCGTGAATTTTGGCACCAGGATGTGCTAGTTGTGTGATGTTGGGTAGGTAACATCATTCTCAAAGTGTCAGTGTCCTCACCTTTGAAATGAGGGCAGCTCTGCCCACTTGGCAATGGGGTTGTGATAGGTATAGGAGGAGTGTCTACCACACATGCAGTGACTAGCACTTAGGAAACTCCAGCCAAGGTCGTCTGTCTGCCAGCTTCTAAGTAACTCCTTCCAATTTGCTAGTCCCAATTTCCAGAGCTTTTGCTAATAAACATGACTGTCCTCGGGACAAGCTTATTGGGCAGATGTTTGTAGAGTGTCATGCTGCACACCAGGTGTCTGCACATGTGTTTGTCTACACCCCTCCATCCCACATCGGGAAGCAACAGCTCCAGGTGAAGGAGCAAAGCTGTTGATCACAGAGGTGTATGTGGATCCTCCTAACTGTGGCTTTGCTTCCTCATTGTCAGCCACCAGGATTGGTTTTAGGTATGTTAGGCCGTTCTTGCATTGCCAAAAAGAAATAGCTGAGACTGGGTAATTTATAGGAAAGGACATTTGGCTGGGCATAGTGGCTTACACCTGTAATCCTAGCACTATGAGAGCCCAAGGCCGGTGGATCCTGGAGGTCAGGAGTTCAAGACCAGCCTGACCAACATGGTGAAACTCCGTCTCTACTAAAAATACAAAAAAAATTAGCCAGGCGTGGTGGTGGACACCTGTAATCCCAGCTACTTGGGAGGCTAAGGCAGGAGAATCACTTGAACCTGGGACGTGGAGGTTGCAGTGCGCCGAGATCTCGCCACTCACTTCAGCCTGGGTGACAGAGTGAGATCCATCTCAAAAAAAAGAAAAAAAAGAAAAGACGTTTAATTGGCTCACAGTTCTGCAGGCTGTAGAGGAAACAGTGCTAGCATCTGCCTCTGGGAAGGCCTCAGGAAGCTTTACTCATAATGGAAGGTAAAGTGGGAGCAGGCGTCTCACATGGTGAAAGCAGGAGCAAGAGAGAGAGTGGAGGGAGGTGTCACATACCTTGGAACCACCGGATATTGTGAGAACTATCACAAAGACAGTACCAAGTCATGAGGGATCTGCCCCATGATCCAACGCCTCCCACAAGGCCTCACCTCCAGCATTTAGGATTACAATTCAATATGAGATTTGGGCAGGGACAAATATCCAAACCATAAGAAATAAAGATGAAAAAGGGAATCAAGTTGTACATTTTAAGGCTTTCCTTTTTTCTGTTTAATGAAGAATAAGTCTTTTGAGAATAAGAACATTTATATTGCCTCCCTCCAAACTCTCCTTGAAAGAGATCCTCTGGCCACCTTTGGGATTGCACAAGCCTGCCTTAAGACCTCTTCGTGGCCAGTGTGTTTCAGCTGCTGCTGCAAAAGTAAGACGTGTCGGTGCTTGTTAAGCAGCCTCTCAGTTCCACGTAAGAGCAGTCATACACCTCCTGGATGCCATCAATGTGCCAGGCATTTTGCTCTGCACCTGGGGTACAAGGATAAGGGAGAGTCCTCATGTTGCTCCTGACTAAAGGAAGATGGGCAAGTGACTTTGCAATGGAAGAGCGCAGTGTGAGGATGACTGTGACAAAGGTCTCATACCCAACCTGGGAGAAGGGTGCAGCGTTCTTAGCAAAGAACTGGTGAAGGGGAAATATTAGTGGACAGCAAGCAAGAAGAACTGGGGGTACATGTGGGGACAGTTTAGAGGGAAGGGTATTTGCAGTGGAGAAACATCATAAAGGCTAGAGGTGATAGCACAGCATGGCTGGGCTAGTGGAGTATGGGAGAAGCTGGGGATGAGGCTGAAGGTCACAGCAGGGAGGACTCTGAGTGCCTCGCAAAGGAGAATAGTTTTATCCTGACCACTCTGCACTTCAGGGATTTTGAGAGATGGGTGCTAAGATGAAGTTACATTTTAGAAAGATAACTCTTTGCTGTAGCAAGAACAGACTGCAGGAGCAGGGATGGTGGTGAGGAGACCATAGTTAGGGGATTACTGTAGTAACTTCAAGAGAAATGATGAGGCCCAGGCAACGGGCTTGAGGAACCACAGGGAGGGACTGACTTCAGAAACAGGCAGAGGGCGAGGCGAACGCAGGGAGCGGAAGAGGGAGTGGTTGAGGATGACTCCCAGGTCATCGTGTTGGTGACAGAATGGAACGTTATGCCATGGATGTGAAAGGAGACCAGAAAGAGGAGCTGGTTTTGTGGGGGGCCAGGAGATGTAGGCAGAGATGTACCCAGTTTCAGAGGTTAAGATTTTGGCAGGATAAGGGCCTAGAGTGGGCATTTAGAGGGACTGGTTTAGTGCTCAGGAGAGAGATGGGATTGAGATAAAAATTTTGGAGTCATCAAAGACATGGGTTAGATGAAGTCATCTACAGAGAATGTGCAGATGGAGAAGAGGGGACACTGGTGAGGAGGGAACCCTGGGGAAATGGAGACTTCAGGAGCAGGTAGAAAAGCATAGAAACGAGAGTGACTGAGAGACCAGAGGAAAGTCAGGAGAAAGACAATTAGGAGCTTCCAGGAGAGACATCCTGGAAGTAATATAAAGTATAGAATATATTAAAGACAGGCAAAGAAGATTGGTGCCAAAAAAAAAAAAAGTGGCCAGGTGCTGGGGAGGATCCCTTGAGGCCGGAGTTTGAGACCAGCCTGGGCAACATAGTGACACCCCATTGCTACAAAAAAAATTATGAAAATTAGCTGGGTGTGGTGGCTAGTATCCACGGGGTGGGTGGGGGGACAAGGTTATTTTGGTAAGCCTAGCAAACTCTGGGGCAGAGAAGTGGAGGGGCAGAAGCTTGCCTATCTTGAGCTGAGGAGGGAAGAGGAAGTGAGAAATGGAGGCAGCCACATGCTGTCCTTTGAGAAGGACCCAATTTCTATTCTCACTGGTGTAACTTAAAACAAAAGTGATGAAATATTTCAAACATAAAAGTAAAAAGAAGCTGGGCATGGTGATGTGCCTGTAATCCAAGTTACTCAGGACGCCAAGGTGCAAGGGTCATTTGAGCCCAGGAATTCAAGACCAGCCAGGGCAATATAGTGAGACCCTGTGTCTTTAAAAAAAAAAAAAAAAGAAACACCCACCAGCCAACAGTAAACATTTTGCTATCTTTGCATCAGGTTTTTACTTTTTGAAGAAGACATGACTAGTGTTTGAAACCCCATATTTACCCTTTCCTGATCCCATTTCCCTCCCTCCATTAGGGAACCACCATCCTGAAGTTGATGTTTATTCCCTTGCATGGTTTATACTTTTATTACCTAAGTTTATATCTATAAGCAATAAATATAATTGTTTTGCAAATTTTTAAACTTTATAGAAATGGATCATGCTGAATATACTTCTGCCTCTTGCTTTTTTCATTATCAGTACTGTTTTGGAGATTTATTTATGTTGACACATGTGGCTCTAGTTATTTCAACTGCTATACAGTATTCCTTTGTATAAATATACCACATATCTCTCCATTCTCCTGTGGTGGACATTTAGTTGGTTTCCAATTTTTTGTTGAAACAAGGTTGCAATGATCATTCTTCTACATGTCTCTTATACACATGTAGGGATATTTCTGGAATATATACCTAGAAGTAAAACTCGCTAAGCCATGGATTACAGGCACCTTCAACTTCACTAGATACAGTGTCAAACTTTTTACCAAAGTGATGGTACCAGTTTACGTACACAACAGTCATTTACGACAATTCTAGATGTCTCACATCCTCACCAACATTTCATTTGTTGAAAATTTAATTTCGGCCAATTTGATGAAGTTATATTCCACAGTTTCCTTTAGATTTTTACAAGGCCACCAATAACACAGTGTAGACACCACACAACTCTAGGAGGCACTGTTCACAGTTTAGTCTTTGTGAATGGCACATTCTAGAGTTGGTACAGTGACAGTGGTCTTGAATGATGTTAAGAATTTTGTTTACTGACCTGTTAGGTTTTCTCTTTTGTGGGAATTAACAAAATAATGATTATATACATATGAAAAAAGTAGATTCCTATATTAATTATACATAAAATAAATTTAAAGTGAATTAAAGATCTAAATGCTAGACCAGGCATGGTAGCTTAAGCCTGGCCAGCACTTTGGGAGGCTGAGGAAGGAGGATTGTTTGAGCCCATGAATTGAGGCTGCAGTGAGCTATGACCACGCCACTGTACTCCAGCCTGGGTGGCAGAGCGAGACTCCATCTCTTGAAAAAAATAAAAACTTTATCTATGTTGATAAATGAGAGCTATAATTTTTTTTCTCTTACACTGTCTTTTTGTTTTTGTGGGTTTTGTTTTGTTTTGGACACAGGGTTTTACTCTGTCACCCAGGCTGGAGTAAAGTGGCATGATTATAGCTCACTATGGCCTTAAAAACTGAGCTCAATTCATCCTGCCACCTTGGCCTCCTGAAGTGTTGGGATGGGATTACAGGCGTGAGCCACTGTGCATGGCTTCATGTTGTCTTTATAAAGTTTTTTTTTTTTTTTTTTTTTTTTTTTTTTTGAGACGGAGTCTCGCGCTGTGTCACCCAGGCTGGAGTGCAGTGGCGCAATCTCGGCTCACTGCAAGCTCCGCCTCCCAGGTTCAGGCCATTCTCCTGCCTCAGCCTCCGAGTAGCTGGGACTACAGGCGCCCGCCACCACGCCCGGCTAGTTTTTTGTATTTTTAGTAGAGACGGGGTTTCACCATGTTAGCCAGGATGGTCTCGATCTCCTGACCTCGTGATCCGCCCGCCTCGGCCTCCCAAAGTGCTGGGATTACAGGCTTGAGCCACCGCGCCCGGCTAAAGTTTTAACATTGAGATTTTGTAAGTCTCAAAATGAATTTGTGGTTATTCCTTTTTTCTAATCTCAGTTTAAAAGTATTTTGCCCATTTTTCTACTGGGTGGTTTGTTTTTATTGTTGTTGTTTTGATGTTGTTGTTTGAGAGTCGGTGATCTCGGCTCACTGCAACCTCCACCTCCCAGGTTCAAAAGATTTTCCTGCCTCAGCCTCCCCAGTAGCTGGGATTACACCACCACGTCTGGCTTTTTAATTTTTAGTAGAGACAGGGTTTTTCTTTTCTTTTCTTTCTTTTTATTCTTTATTCTTTTTTTTTTTTTTCCGAGACAGAGCCTCACTCTGTCACCCAGGCTGGAGTGCAGTGGCGCAATCTCAGCTTACTGCAACCTCTGCCTCCCAGGTTCAAGCAATTCTCCTGCCTCAGCCTCCCAAGTATCTGCGACTACAGGCGTGTGCCATGACGCCCAGCTAATTTTTTGTATTTTTAGTAGAGATGGGGTTTTGCAGTGTTAGCCAGGATGGTCTGGATCTCCTGACCTTGTGATCTGCCTGCCTCGGCCTCCCAAAGTGCTGGGATTACAGGCGTAAGCCACCACGCCCCGCCCTAGAGACAGGGTTTCACCATGTTGGCCAGGCTGGTCTTGACCTCCTGACCTCAGGTGATCCACACACCTCGGCCTCCCAAGTGCTGGGATTACAGGTATGAGCCACTGTTCCCGGCCTGTTTTTGTTTTTTGCAACAGGGTCACCCAGGCTGAAGTGCAGTGGTGCAATCATAGCTCACTGCAACCTTAAACTCCTTGGGCTCATTGCTTGAGCTTCCCACTTCAGCCTCCTGAGTAGCTGGGACTATAGGCATGCACCACCGGGCCCAGCTAATTCTTAAATTTTTTGTAGAGACAGTGTCTCACTATATTGCCCAGGGCTCAAACTCCTGGCCTCAAAGGATCCTTCCACTTCAACTTCCCAAAGTGCTGGCAATGCAGGTGTGAGCCACCAGGCCGTCTCATATTCAGATATTTAATGCACCTTGAATTTATGTGTAATATAGGAATCTGTTTTTTCATATATAACCGTTATAGAGTCATGGGTCATCCAGTTCATTTTTCAGGCCATTGCTGTTATATTTTAAACATGGGGGCCAGGCACTACTCGGGAGGCTGAGGTGGGAGGATCACTTGAGCCCAGAAATTCGAAGCTACAGTGAGCTGTGATCACAGCACAGCACTCCAGCCTGTGTAACAGTGAGACCCCATCTCTTTTAAATATATATATATGATTTTTATATGTCGATGAGACAAAGCTATAACTTTTTCTCTTATACCATCTTTATAAAGTTTTAACACTGAGATTTTAAGTCTCAAAATGAATATAATTATTCATTTTCTAATCTCTGAAACACTTTAAGAAAGGGGTCCCTTAGTTTGGTAAAATTCATCTGTACAATTTTACAAGTCTAGTGTCTTTGAGGATTAGGGTTTGGGGGAAGAATATATGCTTTTTTTTTTTTAACTTTTTAAATCTTCACTTAGATGTTACATTTTAAAGGCAAAATTGACAAATCCACTTTTATTGACTGATATTCCAAATGGGTGCTGCTTTCTTCAATGGTTTGTTTTGTAGCCGATAGCTACTCCAGCCTCTGTTCCAGTACTTCTGCTACAGCACTTACAACACTGCTTTGTAATTATTCTTTACATGTTGGTTTACCGCCAGACGGAAACCTCCTGGAAGACAGGATAGTACTTTATTTGTATTTGTGCCCTAGTATGCAGCATGGTTAATCCTATTCTGTAGGGTTCTGTATAATCCTACATTTACATGGTTAAGAAGGTTTCACCGTTCCCTCCCACCAGTCCCTGCTCCAAGTGGGGCTGTTTGGTACGCCAAGCAAGGCCAGAGTCCTCCCAGGCACATTATAAATAGAAAAAAACAACATCATGAAATGATTTGACATTGCCAACCACGTCATTCTTCTTCAGTTTCACTTAGTGTCTCAGTTCTGCCTCTCGGTAGTCGTGTGGCTGTGGAAACTTCACTACCTATCTTACGGTGGCTTGTTGAAGATTGTGATAATGTATGTAAATCATCTGGTATCTAGAGGGTGCTTAATAAGTGCTAACTATAAATTACTTAAAATAAAAACATGGCTGGGCACGGTGACTCACGCCTGTAATCCCAACACTTTGGGAGGCTGAGATGGGTGGGTCACCTGAGGTCGGGAGTTCAAGACCAGTCTGGTCAACACGGTGAAACCCTGTCTCTACTAAAAATACAAAAATTAGCCAGGCATGGTGGCGTGCACCTGTAATCCCAGCCACTCGGGAGGCTGAGGCAGGAGAATTGCTGGAACCCGGGAGGTGGAGTTTGCAGTGAGCTGAGATTGTGCCATTGTACTCCAGCCCAGGCTGACCGCAGCAAGACTCTGTCTCAAAAAACAAACAAACAACAACAACAAAAAACCACGACTGGCTTCAGCGATACTTGCCTTTTGGTTTTCTTCTCTTTAGCTATTTTCTTCTCGGTTGCATTTGTGGGTTTGTGGTTGTGAAACAAATAAATCAAAATGCCTTTGGGAAGCCACCCCTCCTCCATTTCTGTAAAATCCTATTTCTGTTCATATGTTTAGGCAGAGGTTCACCATTCTCTGCCCCAACCAGGGCTGCCTGGTAGTCCAAGCAAGGCCAGAGACCTCTCAGGGACTTTTGTTAGTGCTCTCAGAAAAGATGTTCTTCCTTCCACTGGAGTTGCTAAGCAACTCCAAAGATGGGGCCATCTTTGCCATCACATGGAGAACACACAGAAAAACAAAACCAAGAGATGGAGTTTTAATGTTATTATTTGATCCCTGGTTCTAGCTACACCTCAAGCCAGTGAACCATCCCTCTGAGAGGCGAAATAATAAACTGCCTTTTTAATGCTAAGGCCAGTTTGAATTCGGAGTATGTCATTGCAAATAAGATTCTTTAGTAACACCGAGCTCGCTTTCCCTTTACTTGCTCACTCTGAGGTCAGTGTCTAACTGCTTTTAGTGTGAAACTATCAGCAAAGAGAAACAGATTTTATTAGTTCAAGTTTGGTAAAGACCCAACAAGATGTTTGTAACAAATTAAGAATGTTTCCTCTGATCCCAACTGAAAAGGTGACATCAGTAGAGAGCTTGGATGAGCTACTTATATAATTTGGTAAAATAAAGTTAAAGGTCTTTGTTTCTTCCCCAATGGAAAGTGTGAGTCATTTTAATTACATGTTCTTAGACTGCTGGGACATACCTGGTTTCTCCATTCTTGTCTGTGTAGTAGTGCTCTAGCCACCAACACAGTATGTCTGCAGAAGATTTAAGAAAGTAACTAAGCATTTCCTCTCAAATGTATTTGTGTCCTAGCAAGCCTACACATCTATACTAATTGTGAGAAATGAAACTCATGGGCATAGATAAATCTAATCTTGATTTTTAGGAAGAAGGGAGTAGAAAGCAGTACCTTAAAGAACGCAGGAACATTAAAAGGATGCACAGAAGTGATACGGAAAGATCACTAAAATATAATGTTAAATGAAAGAAAGCAATGTAGGTAGAAGTATATGTTTTCTTTGTATAAGAAAAAGAAGAGGCTGGGGGCAGTGGCTCACGCCTGTAATCCCAGCATTTTGGGAGGCCAAGGCAGGTGGATCACGAGGTCAGGAGATCCAAACCATCCTGGCTAACACGGTGAAACCCCGTCTCTACTAAAAAAAAAAATACAGGCCGGGCGCGGTGGCTCAAGCCTGTAATCCCAGCACTTTGGGAGGCCGAGACGGGCGGATCACGAGGTCAGGAGATCGAGACCATCCTGGCTAACACAGTGAAACCCCATCTCTACTAAAAATACAAAAAAAAAAACTTAGCCGGGCGAGGTGGCAGGCGCCTGTAGTCCCAGCTACTCGGGAGGCTGAGGCAGGAGAATGGCGTGAACCCGGGAGGCGGAGCTTGCAGTGAGCTGAGATCCGGCCACTGCACTCCAGCCTGGGTGACAGAGCCAGACTCTGTCTCAAAAAAAAAAAAAAAAAAAATACAAAAAAATTAGCCGGGCGTGATGGCGGGCGCCTATAGTCCCAGCTACTCAGGAGGCTGAGGCAGAAGACTGGTGTGAATCCAGGAGGCAGAGTTTGCAGTGAGCCGAGATCATGCCACTGGGCGACAGAGCGAGACACCATCTCAAAAAAAAAAAAAAAAAAAAAAGATAAAAAGAACAAGCTAGGTGTAGTGGTGGGCACCTGTAATCCCAGCACTTTGGGAGGCTGAGGTGGGTGGATCACCTGCAGTCAGGAGTTTGAGACCAGCCTGGCTAACATGGTAAGACCTCATCTCTACTAAAAACACAAAATTAGCTAGGCATGGTGGCACATGCCTATAATCCCAGCTATTTAGGAGGCAAGGCTGGAGAAGTGCTTGAACCCGGGAGGTGGAGGTTGCAGTGAGTTGAGATTGCACCACTGCACTCCAGCCTGGATGACAAGAGCAAAACTCTGCCTCAAAAAAAAAAAAAAAAAGACAGTAAGGATATGTATTCATATTTAATTATCCTTTTTACTATGTTATTATACTATCCTTTAAATTATCCTATTTACTTTTAAAATACTGAAAAGAAACAAGAAGCCAGTAAAAGTAATTTCCCATAAAGGGCAGAGGTGGTTAGGAAGCTGGCGGGAACAAGCCTTCTCGGTGTATACCTTTTTGTATTGTCCTGATACCTCAATCATGTGAACATATTAGTTATTCAAAACAATGTCTCTCCTTATGACCCTGGCCATGGCTCCCGGTCCCAGGATGTGCAGCCATGACCTCCACAAGCCCTCTTCCTGACCTGCCAGATGTAGGAGCCTCTTCTCTGACCCATCCAAAAGGAGGTGAATAAAGGACATGGCCACAGTGCAATGCCTTTATGAGATAATTTTTATTGTTAATTATTTACCTTAATAGTTTCAGAAAGAGGAACAAATTAGCTCAGTCCAACATGATTGGCAGTTGGCATATTCTAGTGAAGCAAGTGTTCTGACTGCTAAGGATTTAATTTGGATAATTTTAATACTTAGCCATCTAACACTTCAAGCATAACCCAGAATAAATGTATCACCTTCCCTTTCACTTTAATACCACGCCTACCTCACTTTGATATAGAAATATCATTAAATATGATTTCCAGAAGGACAAGTTTCCTGGATAATACAGCCATGAGGACAGTGCACAGAAAGAACAACTCAAAATAAAACTCTGTATGATAATTTACTAATCTAAGGAAACAAAACCTTCCAATATATTAAGAAATAAATCCAGTTACAAATGCACTAATAGGTCTATGTGAAGAGGTTCTGGTATAATAACTGAAAATGGCTGGCTATTTACAAGATACACAAGCAGTTACGGTGCACCTAGCCCAGCAATGGCCCTCAGAAGCCAAAAGTGTTCTCTCCGCTGTAGGCCACATACAAGAATCCATCTTCATCTTTTTCCTTCTCGTAAAGCTGTCCCATAGTTAGGCTTGAAAGAGAAAAACAAACAAAAAAAAAAAATCATTGAAAATTGGAGTCCAAGTTTCAGGAGAAAAAGGATGGCCTGAGGATAGGAATTTAGTAAAAAGACTTCAGGTGTCAGTACCTGCTGTGTGCTTATAATCCTGTTTTAAAGAAAGAGAAAGGAGCCATAAAAAGATTAAAATAAATGAAGTCTGCAGAAGACAAAGCCATTTGACATCCTCCCAAGTAAATCCTTTAAAGAAGCCAGCTCCCTCAGGGGACTTTGGCTGGTTAACACATGAATACCAAGGAGGAGAGAAGAAACTAAGCAAAATGAAAAACCTGAAAGGCTCACCTCTGTGTGGGTAAAGGACCCTAGCAAGGAAGAGTAGTTTGGGTTCATTATCATAGAAGCTCCCCAGCTAAACCCCTGTGCCCCCAAAGATCTGTATCATCATCATCAAAGAGAAGTTATTTTCCGCACACTTAATGCAAAAAGCTGTAAATGTATCTGGGATCCAAAGAAGCCTGCCCAACCTCCCAAAGAACCTTCCAAAAATAGATAGTCTTCAAACTAAACGTGTGTGGGTAGGAAAGCTGGCTTTCCCTAAGTGGTAAAACAGACTGCACAGTGGAGACCTAATCTAGTTCTGTGCCATGAAACTGAGCTGGACCAGCTCCAGAGTAAGACTAGTAACACCTGGATCCCTATGCAAGCTCTGCCCCGTGACTGTACTCTCTGAGATGAGAGGAGGTGCAAATATGTTAAGACCATGAGTGGAGGGGTCAACCAGAAACAGTAGTAAGATGCTCAGTCTAAGACATCTGAGGTCACTAGCCCAGATAGGTCGGTCACAACAGATCCTTAAAAGGGGACTCATAAACCAAGGGCCAGTGGGGAAGATAAGGAGCAGTCCAAGGCCTCAACCTGAGGAAGCAGTGACTGCCCCACCTGCTGCTTTGCTCCTCAAGAGCTGAGTGGGACCTCCATGTAAACATGGACGAATACCACATTTATGAAGGGGGACGTTTTGAGTTTTTTTTCCTATTCTTCCTGCCCCATTTGCAAGCTTAGCTCGGATGGCTGTGTGGGTAGATGAGAATTATTAAGTAACAATGTGGGGGAGGGCTGATTATGAATATGAAACAACCTGTCATCGGCATCTTGTACAATAAAAACGGTGCTCCCTGTGAGGATCTCTTAGCCTGGAATTTGTAAAATAAGGACTCCCTGGAACAGAACTGTTCAACAGAAATTTCTGCTATGACTGAAATGTCCTGTATCGCTGCTACAACACAGTAGCCACTAGCTGCATTCAGCACTTGAAAATGTGGCTCATCTGAATTGGGATGTGCAGTGTAAAACATAAAAAAGATTTCAGACTTAGTATCAAAATGCAGCAAAATAGCTCTATTTTGATTACATGCTGAAATGATAAAATTATGTATATACTGGGTCAAATAAAATATATCATTAAAATTAATTTCCGCCAGGCGCAGTGGCTCACGCCTGTAATCCCAGCACTTTGGGAGGCCAAGGTGGGCGCATCACCTGAGGTCAGGAGTTTGAGACCAACCTGACCAACATGGTGAAACCCGTCTCTACTAAAAATACAAAAGTAGCCAGGCGTGGTGGCGCAGCTACTCGGGAGGCTGAGGCAGGAGAATCGCTTGAACCTGGGAAGTGGAGGCTGCAGTGGGCTAAAATCGTGCCACTGCACTGCAGCCTGGGCAACGAGAGCAAAACTGTCTCAAAAAAAAAAAAAAAAAGTTACATTTCAACTGGTTTTATTTTTTTAATGTGGCTACTACAAAATGCTTAAATTACATACGTGGCTTGCATCCGTTTCTACTGACAGCACTGCCCCAGGACAGGACTTAGGGGGCAGTGGGTAGAGGGAGGAACAACACCTGCAGCCGTGGGCCGCAGCCTGGGCTGCGCATCAGAATCTTACTGGAGAGCTTTAAAAACATCTCCACGCCCAAGCGCTACCCAGACCAACGAAATCATCACTATGTTTTTGTTTTGTTAAGACAGAGTCTTGCTCTGTCGCCCAGGCTGGAGTACAGTGGCAGGATCTCAGCTCACTGCAACCCCTACCTTCCGGTTCAACCAAGTCTCATGTCTTAGCCTCCCAAGTAGCTGGGATTACAGGCGCATGCCACCACGCCCAGCTAAATTATTTTTTTTCTTTTTTAGTAGAGGTGAGATTTCACCGTGTTGGCCAGGCTGGTCTTGAACTCCTGACCTCAGGTGATCCACCCACCTCTGCCTCCCAAAGTGCTGGATTACAGGCATGAGCCACCGTGCCCAGCCTCATCAGCATATTTTTTAAATGCCTAAGATGATTCCATGTGCAGCCAGGTTGAGAAGGAAGATGCTTGACCTTTTGTTGTGGGAGAGAAGGGAGGGTCATCTTTAAAAGCTATGTGATTAGGAAGTAGAGTGACGAGCCAGGAAGTGAAATGACAAGCCAGAAACTAGCAGAAGGGCTTGAACAAAGGCTGAGTGTCCCAAGATTTTTACCCTGGTGGTTGAGAAGGCCCAGAGAATAACCCCACTTTCCTCTGAAACTCCTCAGAATGAGGCTAATGGGAAAACAACTACAGCTACTGCCACAACTCTTTACTCCATTTGTCCAAGTGTCCAGGGTGACCCTGATGACAACTGTCATAACATCTCCCCACTGCCATTACCAGATGGGTTTAGATGCAGTAGCGGACATTGTGTGCAATTCAGAGTCGCCCCATAGTGCCTTTGTCAAGTTTGGTCCCAAACAGACTAAGTTCTGCTCTTTTTCTAGCAAGTTAGAAGCCCTAATACAATGATTCTAAATCCCGTTGCTACATTAGAAACATTTGAGGAGCTTCATAAACACCAGCAGCCCACCCCCAGGCCTGTGTATGCTATCCATGGTGAACAATGACCACTGGACCGCTACTGTTGAAGGCACGTCCTGAGACACTGAGACCTGACTCGGCAGGAGAAGAGGCCCACAATCATGTGGCTTTCATTCCTTTCTGGCTTTAGATTCCATTGTCTTTTAAGTAAAACTTGGGTTCATCAATCTGTTTAAGCAGTGCCCCAGTAGCTACAGAAGCTGACAGTAAAAATCCTAACTATAATGGCAATGTGTATGCGCGAAGCACTGCTCATACATTACATATGTTAACTCTTTATCCTCAAAACAACCTTATGAGGTAGATAGTACCATAATCCATAGTTCATAGATAAGAAAACTGAGGCACAGAGATTCTAAATTCACTCCAGGTCAAAAAACTAGGAGACCACCACGGTTTGCTGCCTCCAAATGTCCAAACAGCTAGACCTGTTCTGATGACCTAACATTAGAGTCCTTGTACCTTCTGCAGAGATCTTCCTTAGAACAGTGCTTCTCATACAAATGTTGGTACCAATCATCGGAACATCAAGCTCCCAGGTAAGGCGACTGCTGCCAGTCTCTGCATCACATGCTGAGTAGCAAGGTCTTAGGGCTCTCTCCTTCAGATCTTGTAATTTGACAACCAGATGCCTTAGTGCCTAATGACTTAAGAATCCAATATTTCCCCTTTTCTGACACACAACCTCATGCGGAAACTTAGTTGGCAGTAGCACTGTGTCCTTATAGTCAGGATACCCCTTGGGCAAAGAACTTGGTAACTGACAATGCTCAATGCTGAACATGCATCTAATTTTGAGGCTTTACTGGGTCTCATGAAGCAAGACTGATTTGAAAACAGCACTTATGGGATCGGACTGCATACATGCAGAGTCAGAATAACTTGGCCTGCAGCCAAAATGAGCTGGGCCACAAATAGACTTAAAAAAAAAATTAACTCATTTTTTAAAAGTCCCATTAAAAGGATATTCAAATGGAAGTGCAGAGAGACAAAATGCAACCCTCACTAGCAGGCAGTCTATTAGCAGAAGGCTGGTGTGTCAGTTTGGGACACATTCCACAAACCTCTGAGAAGATAAACTTCTCCCTCAGAATTTGGAGGCCTGAGCTATACACAGCACTGAGCAGGCTAGGATGCCTGAGGATCCTGAAGCACGGAGGCAGCTCTAATGCATCTATCCAGCTAAGCTGCACAGGCTTGCTGGATGCCCTGACAACTCGCAAGCAGCACTGCAGCTCCAAGCCTTGCTGCCTAAGTTGCTGGGAGGTGGCTGTAGAAAACACTGAAGATGGCCTCCAGTCCCTAACACAAATGCACACCCTGTGGCATCAAGTATCACATGCATTCATCTGAGAAAGATGCTGCTCTGAGTACAGAGGCACTGCCACCTTCCAAGCTCTGAGTCTGGCAAGGAAAAAAATGGGTAAAGCCAGTGGCAGATTCAAGCTATGGAGCGAATCTCAGGTGAAGTGGGACCCTGAAGTACTGTGTGAAAATGAACTTAAACTGCCCCTAAAGCCCTCTCCCCAACCCCTCCACTGAAGGACATAGATCCAGGCAAAACCATTTCTCCAGTGGAGAAACTGTGCAATAAAAAAGGGAAAGTTACAGCAGGATCCACATTAGGAATGGCCATGTGACTCTAGACAGACATCAGTTTATGCTACTCAACAGCTCTATGCATTGGGAGAGGCTGACCTAGAACTGTGTAGATGCCCAATCCCTAGAGAACCTGCGTTCACCCCAACCAAGGGCAGGTCATGGAGGCTGTGGGGTCTACATTGACTCATGAATTGGCTGGGCTGATGAACACACCTGGGCACCCATCTGCTTTGGAGTCCATGTGCTTCCACTGGACCTTGGATTATCTCTTCTCCAGCAGGGCAGGATAGGTGGTAGGAGGTGGAAGGGCAATGACCACTACTGTCAATGCTGGAGAGGCACTGGCTTCACAGTCAAAGTTAATAAGGCCCTGATGCTCCTCAAGATTCCAAAATATAAAGATTAACCACTGGTGGTTGTTCCTTTTTTTGTTTTGATTTTGAGACAGAGTTTCACTCATGTCGCCCAGGCTGGAGTGCAGTGGTGCGATCTCAGCTCACCACAACCTCCTCCTCCCAGCTTCAAGCGATTCTCCTGCCTCAGCTCCAGAGTAGCTGGGATTACAGGCGACCACCACCACGCCCGGCATAGGACAGCACATATTTATCTGATAAAAAGGAACAACTAGGCCGGGAGCAGTGGCTCACGCTTGTAATCCCAGCACTTTGGGAGGCCAAGGTCAGCAGATCACCTGAGGTCAGGAGTTAGAGACCAGCCTGGTCAATATGGTGAGACCCCATATTGTATTTAGTAGAGACCCCGTCTCTACTAAAAATACAAAAAAAATTAGCCAGGCGTGGTGGTGGTCGCCTGTAATCCCAGCTACTCGGGGGCTGAGGCAGGAGAATCGCTTGAAGCTGGGAGGCGGAGGTTCCAGTAAGCCGAGATCGTGCCACTGCACTCTAGCCTGGGCGATATGAGTGAAACTCCGTCTCAAAAAAAAAAAAAAAATGTCCTGTCCTTAAGTATTTACCCAGAAATGATCCAAGTGCTTTAAGCACATTTCTAAATAAAGGATGAATAAGTGTGGGGTGAAGTCATTAATTGGGATCTGAAGGGTCAGGACTTGGATTTCTTGCTACTCTGTCCTAAAACCCTGACTTGGGTTACTGGTATAAGCTGCTTTAGGGTGGATTCTCAGCAGATTGGAAAGGCAAATGGGACTTGGAGAGAAAATGGCTTTGAAACAGTCTCCGTTGCCCTGATAATCACTTTTCATTTCCAAGACATCACAGCTTCCTTTTACTGAAGATCTCTTTAAGATCCAGAAGCAAATAAACACCATATTCTTAAACAGCACAGGTTTCCCAAAGTCAAATTATAATATCTGGCCAGGTGTGGTGGGTAACACCCATAATTCCAGCACTCTGGGAGGCCAAGGCAGGAGGATCACCTGTAGCCAGGAGTCTGAGACCAACCTGGTGAGGTGGGAGGACTGCTCAAGCCCAGGAGTTCAAGGCTGCAGTGAGCTAAGACTGTGTCACTGCACTCCAGCCAGGGTGACAGAGCAAGACCTCGTCTCAACAACAACAACAAATAGTATCTTAGAAATATTTTATTTAATGATATACTCCTGTTTCTATTTTAAACAGAGGATTAGCAAGACTCTTATCTATGTTCTAAATAAACAAAGACCAAAGACCATTGACTGCCAGGTCTGAGTTCCCCTCTAAGGCCATGAGTAGGAAACCTGTACACTGATGTTTTTTCTGAAGTTGTGTCTGAACAAAGGCATGGTTCCCCTTCCGTTTTTGGCCCGATTCTTGATGCAGGCACCTAAGCAGAGAGTTCAACTTTCCAACGCTAAATGGGAAAAGGCCATTGTGATTCCCTTTTCTTTAAATGAAACAAGAACTTGAATTTAGGAAGTAAAACCTAGGGACTTGCCTGTCTCTATTTATAGAATCAATATTTAATACTAACTACTCTAAATAAAAATCATGACACTTTACATGGTGACCGCCTGTTTTCCACTCCAAGGCAGAAATAACTGAGAACTTACTCCCCTTCAGCCTCAGACATAATTGATCTTCATGCAGACCAGTCAGTCATCGGAGAGGGAGGGCTCCTGCAGGCTTGAATTCATCCCTTCTTTAATTTCCCCAGCCACTCTTTGAAGCCAGCAAGCACTGCATGAAGGTTAAGAGAAGCTCCATGCTTCCCTAAGGAGGCTGAAAAGACCTGAGGAAGAGGCTGCAAATTGTCTTGGGAAGAGATGGTGAAGCTGAATCATAGCCAGCTTTAGGAAGGACCCTGTGGCACTTTTTGTTTATGTTTATGGCTGATTTACATTTGCATAAAGCCCAATGATGTCACAAGCCTCTTTTGTTTAGAAACAAATTTGTATTTTTAGCCCGGTGTGGTGGCACGCACCTGTGGTCCCATCCCAGTTATCAGGGAGTCTGAGGTGGGAGGATCACTTGATCCTAGGAGGCAGAGATTGCAGTGAGCTGAGATTGCACCACTCCACTCCAACCTGGGCAACAGAGTGAGACTCTGTCTCAAAAAAAAAATTTTTCTGAGAATAAAGCCCCAAAATGAACAGTTGCATTAAATGTAGGGTGACAGTCATTAACTGGGGCCAAAAGAGCTGACAGCCTGGGCAAAAGGGTCCTAGTTGGTGACTAAATCCTGAAGGGTCAGGACTTGGATTTCTGGTTACTTGGCCCTAAAATCCTGACTTGAGTTACTAGTGTAATCTTAATCTGCTTTAGGGTTGATTCTCACCACACTGGAAAGGAAAACGGGACTTGGAGAGAAAATGGGTTGAAGCAGTCTCTGCTGCCCTGAAAAATCATTTTTCATTTCCAATTCTATTTCTATCTCAGGGATAATGGGGGAGGGGAAGTTGATAAGACCTGTAGCCATTTTAATTGCCAGATTACTGTGGAGCCATCTGAGTAATCTGAAGGTCTCCAGAAACCTGCTTCATTTCCTTTGAGAAGAACCAGAGAATCAGAATTGACGAAAATAAACTCAATGCCATAGGTCCTAGTCACTTACTTTCTCCCACTGAGCCACCACCTCCGGGAAGTAGGAAACACAGGGTCACCAAGACTCTGCAGAAGTTGCAGATGTTATGAAAGAAGATTACCTCCCCAAACACCTTAAGGAAAGCCCAGGGTAACCAAGGATGCCCAAGGCTTCCTCCCCAGGTGAAGACACAGCCCAGAGGCCTGGGAAGGAAGGTTGGAAGAGCCCTATGGGTAACAAGATCACCTCAAGCAACACCACAGCTTCCAGAGCTACAGCTGTGGCAGACTAGTGGTGTCCAGTGGGCAGGCCCTGGGCTGTCTCCTCAGGTTGAACGCTGGCCTTAGGGAGGGAGCTTCCATTTCTCCCCTGCCTTTCTATCAGACACCAGGAAGCGGAGGTGGAGGACACTGGGAAAGAGGAAATCAGACCAAAAAATAGCCAGAGCTTTCCACCTTTAACAGAAGTAAGTAACTGGAATTTGGCAGAGGCCTCTTCTGGAGTCTTCAAGGATTTTCACCAGGAACCTATGTGGGCAACATTGGGCTAGTTTCCAGGGCTTCTGAAAGCCTTCACTTTTAGAAGTATTACTTCTGCGGGTGGTATATGAAACCTACATTGGGTCACTAAGATAAGATGTGGCCAGGAACTCACACTCAGGGGAGAGGTGGGGGCCAGAATCTGGATCAGGGCCTAAAACTACCCACTCAGTAATGGGAAAGGACTGACTAAGATGTCAGACGGAGCCCCTCCATTTTCCTCTTTCCACAGGGGACTAAAGCTGGGCTATCAAATACACAGAAAAGGGGAATTCTAATGCCTCTGCCTACATTCAGGCCACAAGTTACAGTCCCAAAGACTGCTTCCAGGCAGCACAATAGTCTGACAGTCAAAGCAGGTGCTACCAAGGGAGGTATGGGTCTATAAAAAGACTTCAGAGCCCTTTACTGTGCAGCAGTCATTTTGTCAGACTTGAGGATCAGGCAGCTATAGACACTTACAATGTCAAAGAGTTGACCAAGTTTGGAAGCAAGCAAACTGGATGATTAACTGAGTGAGCCTCAGCAGGGCCCACAGGCTCCCAGTGGAGAAGCGTGCCAGGACTGCCTTCGGGAAAGAAAACCTCATTTCAGGCCTCAGTTCTACCTATAGCTTAAGCCTAAATAAGTTCTCAACTGTTTTAAAAGATTCTTGGAGATGTTAGGCTGAGTTTCATCATTTTTTTTAAAGTCCAGGCCTTGTTCTATTTTCTGAATCCAAAATGCACTCTTATGTATTGCAGCCATTATTTTCCTGCAACCTCTGATGTCAGGGAGCACAAAATACAGATTTCTAGTCAGGACCCCTAAGAGTTTTCAGACTTCCAAAGGTTTGGAGTTTCGTAAGCAGCCAACCAGATGTCTAATACCAGAGGGCCCATCTAGTAAATACCTCTCACCTGGACTGTGGAACTGTCTTATCCACAAACAGGAAGATCGCCTTTTCAGAAGGAAGCTGGATCCTTTTCCTGATGATCCACATGAACTGAGCCACAGTGATATCAGATGGAACCAAGTACTTCCGTTTGTCAATGTCAACAATCTGAGAGCCTGAGACCTTTTCCACAATCACCTGGGAAAGTAAAGAGAGGTCAGGACTGCGTTTCCTAAAGGGAGGCTCTGGCCTCACATGGCTGAGGAGCTGACGAACAGAGTGTGGGCAAGGAGGTGGGTGGGAAACTGCATAGCAGGAGAAAATATGTCTTTGGCTTAATAAACCACACGCTCTGGAGATTAAGAATTGATATAAATGTGTTATAGGGAAACGGTAAGTGCTTTTCTGTGGTCAATTATGTAAGAGAAATGCAGCCCTTACTACTAAGCTTTTCCACATTTTATCTGGGCAGACCTAAGAGTATCTGGGGAGGATTTCATCCATGGTCCGTTACTCCAGGACCCCAGAATGGATCCACCTTCACACTACAGGAAACACTACTGTGTTCCCAAGGAACACAGGAGACAAGAACGGATGGACTAATGGGAATGCCTGGAATTTCAGCCAGCCAAGAACCAAGCTCTTCATTTGGCCTGTTGCTCCTCTCTGAACAAGTTTCAAATCCGTCCCTCCTACTCCTTTCCTGAGACGAATTATTCACAAGCAAAGAGCTACAATAACAGGCCTTAATGTCCATTAAAAATTAATAAGGATTACAAAACTGTCTCCCCAACCATGAAAGAAATATAACATCATATTTATTACTGACTAAGAAGAAAACATGGCAGAAGGGTTTTCAGCGGCTTTTCACATTATTTTGGTCAGGCAAGGATGACAGGGTCAAGGTGAGGTAACGGAGCTAGAAGTTAGGTAAAGATGGAGGCTCAAAGTAAAAGATGAACGTCCTGAGACTCAAGTACCACTTCCAAGACCAAAGTGACAGTCTCCCTCCACCACCATTCCCAAAAGTGGCAGTGACCTGTTGCCCTGTCCTAGAACATCGTTCCTTACATAATTGGCCAGGGAGCCCCGAGGCTGCAGACGGCTCGCTGGCCTAGATCGGGAGATTCAGCACTGAGGCACCCTGAACAGCACCAGCCCGAGCCCCTCACGCCCCGGCCCTGGGACGCCTACATCCGGGTCTGGCCTGTCAGTTACTATTAACTGGGACTGGAATCTCAACTTGTCAACTGTTGAATGGCCTGGGGCCTATTACGGGTCCCAGACGACAGAGGTGACAGCGAGGTGAGGGGGCGGAGAGTCCAAACACTCACCGGAACCCTGTCGGGATATTTCGCTCGAATCTTCGCGGACTCCACGCATCTGTGTTCTGTGGGAGAAACAAACAGGGCTGACGGCTGCGCCTGCCCCCCGGTCGGTTTCCGGCCCCCGGCCCTCCTCCCCCTGCGCCCTGCGCACAGCCCAGGCCCTGGTTCCGGCGTCCCTGCAGCCGCGGTCCTGTCCCCTGCTGCTCCCAGCAGGGCCCGCGGAGGATGACACGGGGTCAGGAAGCGGCTGCCCCAGGCACCAGGGCCTGGGCGACTCGAGACCGGAGCAGGGCATCCGCCCCACTCCACCCGAACCAGGGCCGCCACAGTGGGGGAGGGGGCCCACCCGCCGCCCCGGCCCCCAGCAGCCGGGCCGACGGCCAAGTGCTTACCCAGCGAGTGGTCCTCCTTGAACATCCACTTCATGGCGGCGGCGGGAAAGGGACGGAACCGGCTCTCGGAGCCGCGGAGCTCAGCGCACCGACCACAACAACAACGACGGCAGCAGCGGCAGCGACGGCGGCGACTACACGGCAGGCGGGACTTCCGGCTGTCGGAGCCTAGCAACCGGTCGGGGGCGGGGCTTCCGGCGCTATTTGCCAGGACGCCGCGCCAAGGGGGCTGGGCCGCACGTAAAGGGGCGGGGCAGCGGATGGCCCCCTCGGAGGATCCTAGGCTACGGAGGTGATGAAGTTGGTTACGGGGACGTCTGTGAGCAGTATCTGCGACCCCAGGAAGGAATGTTCGGGGAACTGGTGACAGGAGTGGGGTCTCGGGAGCGTTGGTGGCGGGAAACGTCTGGCTGATAGTGTAGGGCTCTTACTGAGGGCTGTTTGGGGGTGTGGCTGATAGTTGAGAGCGCTTAGAGCGGTTCATAGGGAAAGTCTGAATGGGGAATTGGTGACAAGAACGGTCTTTAGGGGTAAGAATGACATGAGGGGTTTCTAGTGCTTGGCGATAACAAGGGAGCTGTTTAGGGCGTTGAAAGTTGGGGAGTATTGCTCGGAGGGGTGACAGATTGGGGGCTCAGTATGGTAGGGGTGGTGTTTGAGGACACTGTAGGAGGTGGCACTGAGGACAACCCGGAGGTCCAGTATTAGGGACAGCTGTAATAGGTTGCCTTGGACCTAGAAATTGAATTTAAACAAATCCCATTTTCTTCCTTTATTCGTGAATAAATATTTGAATAAACATTTACGAAAAGGTATCACAAATGCACATTTGAGGCGGGGCGTGGTAGCTCACGCCTGTAATCCCAACACGTTGGGAGGCCGACGCGGGTGGATCACCTGAGGTCAGGAATTGGAGACCAACCTGGCCAACGTAGTGAAACACCAAAAATTAGCCAGGCATGGTGGCGGGCGCCTGTAGTCCCAGCTCCTCGGGAGGCTGAGGCAGGAGAATCATTTGAACCAGAGAGGTGGAGGTTGCAGTGAGCCAAGATCACACCACTGCACTCCAGCCTGGGCAACAGAGCAAGACTCTGCCTCAAAAAAAAAAAAAAAAAAAAATGCACATTTGAGGAGTGTAACATCACTGATCACAGACCCCTTAATCTTAGCTAGCAGAGGAGTTAGAGGTGACTGTCAGATTCGGAGAATTCCCCTGAGAGCTGGTCATGAGATGGTTTTCCTCGTTTGGCTGTGGAAGTGGTTTAGCAATCACAGCCTGAGCTATGTGTGTGTCACCTGCCCGGACATATGCTTTGAGATTCTCCAGTCAGTGACGTAATGCCTTTTTTCCAAGCAGAGTCATCAAGGCAGTCTGGTGTGGGTCACCATCTGTTTATAAGCTGCTGAGCATGTAGCAAGAATGTTCACTTAATTGGACACATGAACTCTGCCACGTGCTTGTGATTCTGATGCACCTGTAAAGCCTGTATGTTTGAACATGGTAGTTCATCATTTCCTACACTGGAAATTCCTGATTGATGCTGTGGAATCTAGCTTCATTCTAAAAGTATTTTTGTTATTTTAAGACTGTGTGTCTGAGCAACTAGAACAGTTTTTTTGTTTGCTTCTTTGTTTTTGTTTTTGTTTTTTGAGACAGAGTCTTGCTCTGTCACCCAGGCTGGAGTTCAGTGGCACAATCTCAGCTCACTACAGTCTGCCTCCTGGGTTCAAGCGATTCTCCTGCCTCAGCCTCCCGAGTAACTGGGACTACAGGGACTCACCACCACACCCAGCTAATTTTTGTATTTTTGGTAGAGATGGGGTTTTGCCCTGTTGGCCAGGCTGGTCTTGAACTTCTCACCTCAAGAAAGTGATTTGCCTGCTTTGGCCTCCCAAAGTGCTAGGATTACAGGTGTGAGCCACTGCGTTTGTTTTTTTGTTTGTAATGAAGTGAAAAAAGCCTTTGAATTTCCTACTTAGAAATTACTGTTGTTACACACAAAAGCTCTGTGCTAGGTGCTGGGGAAAAACAGTGAAGAAGACAGATGACACCCCTGTTCTTATGGGTGGGAGCATGAGATATTCTTGTCCCCCTGACATATTCTAGTGGGACAAGACAAAAAATAAATATGTTAGGTAATGATAGGTGCTGTTTAGAAAAATAAAGCAGAGTAGGTGACTAAAGTGTGGTGGGATGGAATGCTAATTAGATAAAGTGGCTGGCATATTCTAGGGAACCCCTGTGGCTGGAGCTGAATAAATGAGAGAGGAGAGTGTGTTATGAGACAAATTCAAAGAGCTCTAGAACAAAACTGTGTTGAGCTTTGAATTCCATGCAAAGAGCTTTGGATTTTATTCAGAATGAGATGAGAAGTCAGTGTAGGGGTTTAAGCAGAGATGTAACACAATCTGCCTTTCCTTTTCAAAAGGCTAGCTTAGTAGACTGTAGGCGCTGAGGGTGGAAGCAGGGAAATAGTCGAGAGGCTATTGTGATAATCCTAGTGAAAGATGATATTGGCTTAGGCCAAGGTGGGGTCTAGGGTGGTGATGGGAAGCAGTTGTATTCTGGATATATTTTGAAGGTAAAACTGGTAACATTTGCTGATAGATTGGATGTAAGATATGAGGGACAGATCAAAATCAAGGTTTTTGGAAGGATGGAATTGCCATTTACTGAAATAGGATGGAGCCAGCTTGGGGAGTGAAAAACAAGAGTTTGGTTTTAGAGATATTAAATATGAGATGTCCAGGAGACACACCCAAGTGAAGATGTAGAGTTGGTGAATGGTGCTATGAGTCTCAAATTTAGAAATATTTCAAGCTATTAAACTGGGTAAGAGTAGGTAGACAGTGAGTTTAAAAATGAAAATACCTGGGCGGGCGCAGTGGCACATGCCTGTAATCCCGGCACTTTGGGAGACCAAGGCAGGTGGATTACCTGAAATCAGGAGTTCATGACCAGCCTGACTAACGTGGTGAAATCCCATCTCTGCTAAATACAAAACAGTTAGCCAGGTGTGGCAGCACATGCCTGTAATTCCAGCTACTTGGGAGGCTGAGACAGGAGAATTGCTTGTACTTGGGAGGCAGAGGTTGCAGTGAGCTGAGATCACGCCATTGCACTCCAGCTTGGGCAACAAGAGTGAAACTCTGTCTCAAAAAAAAGAAAATACCTATTTTGCAAATAGAATTAAACACTGAAGAATGAAGATGGTTGCTCACCATCTCCTAGTCAGTGAACCAGTGGAGGAGTTAGAAATTGGACTCAACACCCCTGCTTCCCTTTACAGAGCTGGTCATTGTGTCCTAGTCCAAGATATATGTATATTGTCTTGCATGTGAAAGAGCTAAAAACACTTCTTAGGGGAAAATTTCACTGCACACCAATTCATAGACATGTCTCCTGATGGTCTCGATGATGTGCAATGCATTTTGGTCTTCCATCCTTACCTACTTTCTTAGTGTCTTTTCCCGGTTCACCATTCTAATTGATTTATTTCATCCACCTTGACGATATGTACCACCTTCTTTACACATTGGGTTATTGTATTTAGCTATGGAATGTTCTAAGGACACTGGATGCCTTCCTTGAGGGGGTGGTTAGTTGAGGAGGTTCAAGTCAGGAGAAGAAATAGGATAATGAATATATGCAATGTAATTACAGATTAACAAATCTATAAAACACAGAGAATGAATTTCAAATGTTGGAGAGGTATATGAACATGGACACTGAGGCATTGCTAGGGCAATAGGGGCCAGCACAAAGCCAAGTGAGAATTAACAAGAAAGATTTCACAGAGAATGTGAATCTTCTGATGTAGAGAGAGGGGTACATTTTTCAATGAGTAAACGTTTCCTTTCCAGATAAAAACAAAGACTGGGGTTGGAAGAGGGAACAGAAAATCAGTGTAGATAAGTAAATAAAATGTTGGAAAGCTTTGAAGCAAACATTCAGAAGTTTTAACCTAATTCAAGAGACCCTGAATAGGAGCTCCTATAAATGAGAGAGAAACATGATTAAAATCTGCAATTTGGAGCCGGGTGCAGTGGCTCATGCCTGTAATCCCAGCATTCTGGTGGATCCCCTCAGGCCAGGAGTTCTAGACCAGACTGGCCAAGATGGTGAAACCCCATCTTTACTGAAAATGCAAAAATTAGCCAGGCATGGTGGCACACACCTGTGGTCCCAGCTACTCAAGAGGCTGCAGGAACAAGAATTGCCTGAGCCCAGGAGATGGAGGTGGCAGTGAGCTAAGATAGTGCCACTGCACTCCAGCCTGAGCGACAGGGTGAAACTCTATCTCAAGAAAAAGAAAACAAAAAACTGTGGCCAGGCACGGTGGCTCACGCCTGTAATCCCAGCACTTTAGGAGGCCGAGGCAGGCAGATCACAAGGTCAGGAGTTTGAGATCAGCCTGACCAACATGGTGAAACCCCGTCTCTACTAAAAATACAAAAAAAAAAAAAAAAATTAGCCAGGTGGGTGGTGAGCACCTGTAATCCCAGCTACTCAGGAGTCTGAGGCAGGAGAATTGCTTGAACTCGGGAGGCGGAAGTTGCAGTGAGTCAGGATCACGCCACTGCACTCCAGCCTGGGCGACAGAGCAAGACTCCATCTCAAAAAAAAAAAAAAAAAAAAAAAAAAAAAAAAGTGCAGTTTTAAGAGGATGACTCTTTTTGTCCTCACAAATAAATTGTATGAAACACAAGAACATTGTGGAAGTGGAAACTGAGAAGTTATCAGTCATGGGTATATGGACATGACACATATACACGGATCTTCAGGATTTTTAAATCTATACTTTCTCTTAAGGAATTGAAATAAAACTCAAAACTAGCTTTCTCAAACCATGGAAGCAAAGGGTAAATAGTATCCATTATTTGCTTTTGCAAAGTTCATGGCATCTCAGGGAAGGCTGAAGCACTTCGTACACCTAAATTCTTAGTAGTCACCTCCTTCTGTTTCAGAAGTGACTCTGGTACAGTATCTGTTTCATTCCATTGAAAGAAGGAGCTTTGGAGGCAAACACTTCCTTCCTCACAGGATAGTGACTCTCAGGAGTCGACCCTAGATCCATCTATTCTAGAAGACCCCTGTGGTTATATAAATAAATGAAAGTCAGCTGGGCATGGTGACTCACGCTTGTGATCCCAGCACTTTGGGAGGCTGAGGCGGGTGAATCATGAGGTCAGGAGTTTGAGACCAGCCTGGCCAACATGGTGAAACCCCATCTCTACTAAAAATACAAAAAAATTATCAGGGCGTGGTGGCAGGTACCTGTAATCTGAGCTACTCAGGAGGCTGAGAGAGAAGAATCACTTGAACCTGGGAGGCAGAGGTTGCGGTGAGCCGAGATCGCGCCATTGCACTCAAGCCTGGGCAACAAGAGTGAAACTCCATCTCAAAATAAAAGAAAGTCATCCACTTAAAGCATAAATATAGTATGTCAGAATCAAACCATAGACTTAACCCTAACAATTGCTGTATTTAAGAACTATGTTGAGGCCGATCGTGGTGGTCCCAGCACTTCAGGAGGCCAAGGCAGGTGGATCTCTTGAGCCCCAGAGTATGAGATCAACCTGCCAACCTGGGCAATGTGGCGGAATCCCATCTCCACCAAAAAAACAAAAACAAACAAAAAACTATGTTGAGGCCAGGTACAGTGGCTCACACCTGTAATCCCAGCACATTGTGGGGTCAAGGCAGAAGGATACTTGAGCCCAGGAGTTGGAGACCAGCCTGGGCAACATGGCAAGGCTTTGTCACTTTAAAAAAATTTTTTTTCTGGATGGAATCACCTGGGCTGGAGTGCAGTGGCATGATCTCAGCTCACTGCAACCTCCCGGGTTCAAGCGATTCTCCTGCCTCAGCCAAAAATTTTTTTTTTCTTTTTTTTTTTTTTTTTGAGACAAGAGTCTCGCTCTGTCACCCAGGCTGAAGTGCAGTGGCATGATTTCGGCTCACTGCAAGCTCCACCTCCCAGGTTCATGCCTTCCTTCTGCCTCAGCCTCCCGAGTAGCTGGGACCACAGGCACCCGCCACCATGCTGGCTAATTTTTTGTATTTTTAGTAGAGATGGGGTTTCACCATGTTAGCTAGATGGTCTTGATCTCCTGACTTCATGATCCGCTTGCCTCGGCCTCCCAAAGTCCTGAGTCACAGGCATGAGCCACCGCGCCCGGCCCAAATTTTTTTTTTTTTTAATTAGCTGGGCACGGTGACCTCAGCTATTCAGGAGGCTGAGGCAGGAGAAGTACTTGAGCCCAGGAGGTAGACAGAGGGAGACCCTGCATAAAAACAACAACAACAACAACAAACTACATTGCCATCCCAGAAAAGCTTTTAATCAAGAACAAGTAGTATTGAACCTGATATTTGAAAAGCATTTTGTGGCTGATGATGTCATCTTGGACTGTAGTAAGGACCCTGGGATGGTTTTCCCAAATGGGCAGTCCTGACCTCTCTATTAAGTCTGTGTTGTTAGGATGTCAGCTCTTCCCTTCATCTAAAAACCACTTCGAGGTTGCTTTCAAAGTAGTGGCAACAAGTACTGGACTCCACTCAGCACAAACCTCACACCATCTCCTGACACTGCAATGTGATCCTTCAGGGCTTTTTTTTTTTTTTCCTTTCTTTAGACAGAGTCTCGCTCTGTCACCCAGGCTAGACTGCAGTGGTGCTGTCACAGCTTACTACAACCTCTAACTCTTGGGCTCAAGCAGTCCTCCTGTCTTGGCATCCCAAAGTGTTACTGGAAAGGGGTCCCAATCCAGACCCCAAGAAAAGGTTCCTGGATCTCATGCAAGAAAGAATTTGGTGAAAGTCCACAGAGTAAAAAAAATGACTATTCCATAGACAGAGCATCAGTATGGGCTACTTGACTGAGTAAACCTATAGTTATTTCTTGATCCATATGCTAAACAAAGCGTAGAATATTCATGAGTTTTCCAGGAAAGGGGCAGAGATTTCCCTGGAACTGACGGTCCCTCCCATTTTTAGACTATATAGGGTAACTTCCATACACTGCCATGGCATTTGTAAACTGTCATGGCACCAGTGGGAGTATCTTTTAGCATGCCAGTGCATTACAATGAGCGTATCATGAGCAGTGAGGATGACCAGAGGTTACATTCAGGGCCATCTTGGTTTTGGTGGCTTTTGACTGGCTTTTTTTCTTTTTTCTTTTTTCTTTTTTTGAGACAGAGTTTCGTTCGTATCACCCAGGCTGGAGTGCACTGGCATGATCTCGGCTCACTGCAACCTCCGCCTCCCAGGTTCAAGTGATTCTCCCACCTGAGCCTCTAGAGTAGCTGGAACTACAGGTGCCTGCCACCATGCCCAGCTAATTTTTGTATTTTTAGTAGAGACGGGGTTTCATGCATGAGCCACCACACCCTGCCTTGGCTGGCTTCTTTTTAACTGCATCCTGTTTTATCCACAGGGTCTCTGTGACCTGTATCTTGTGCCATCCGCCTAGCTCATACTGTGACTAAGAATGCCTAACCTCCTGGGAAGACAGCCCAGTAGGTCTCAGCCTTATTTTACCCAGCCCCTATTCAAGCTGCATTTGCTCTGGTTCAAACACCTCTGATGAAAGTGCTAAGATGAGCCACTGCACCTGGCCTCAACAGCCTCTTGATTGGTCTCCCTGACTTCTGTTTTTCCTCACCTCTCAGTGACCTTATCCTAGTATATTGTAAACCAGAACCAAAATTCTAAGCTCCCAACCATCTGAATGGAACCCTCCTCTCAGCCAAGGGCATTCCAAAGTTAACCTGAAAAACTAGTTCTGGCCATGATGGGAAGTGGGGAGTCAGACGTAACTCATTATACCCTCCTCTTTTTTGAATTCAGACCCAGCTGACCAGTATTAACATCAACACACAGATCTTAAGACTGATATTAATAGAACAGACTCTTAAAGTCTGATAAGAAACATTTACAATCTGTTCTCTCTGAAGCCTGGAGGCTTTATTTGCATGATAAAATATTGGACTCCACAACCCCTTATTGTTTTTTGTTTTTGTTTTTTTGAGATGGAATCTCGCTCTGTCACCCAGACTGGAGTGCAGTGGCACTGATCTCAGCTCACTGCAGCTGCCGCCTCCCAGGTTCAAGCAATTCTCCTGCCTCAGCCTCCCAAGTAGCTGGGATTACAGGTGCATGCCTCCAGACGCGGCTAACTTTTTTTTTTTTTTTTGGTAGAGACAGGGTTTCACCATTTTGGCCAGGCTGGTCTCGAACTCCTGACCTCAAGTGATCTGCCTGCCTTGGCCTCCCAAAGTGCTGGGATTACAGGCGTGAGCCACTGTGACCTGCCCACAAACCCACACGTTCCTTTCTGTTGATTCCAGGTCTTTTGATAATAACCAGCTGCCAATTAGAAAAATCTGTGAATCTGCCAATTCTGTGGTCTGGAAGCCCCACCCCACCTACAGTTGTCTCATCTTCCAGTACTGAACCAATGTACATCTTACATGTATTGATTGATGTCTTATGTCTCCCTAAATGTATAAACTCAAGTTATAGCCTGTCCACCTTGGGTATATGTCATCCGGACCTCCTGAGGCTGTATCACGGGCATGTCCTTAACCTTGGCAAAATAAATGTCTAAGTTGATTGAGACTTGTCTCAGACACATTTTGGTTTACTCTAATGACATGCTGTCATTAGAGAGACTTTTACAAGGCCGGGCGCGGTGGCTCAAGCCTGTAATCCCAGCACTTTGGGAGGCCGAGACGGGTGGATCACGAGGTCAGGAGATCGAGACCATCCTGGCTAACACGGTGAAACCCCGTCTCTACTAAAAAATACAAAAAACTAGCCGGGCGAGGTGGCGGGCGCCTGTAGTCCCAGCTACTCGGGAGGCTGAGGCAGGAGAATGGCGGGAACCCGGGAGGCGGAGCTTGCAGTGAGCTGAGATCCGGCCACAGCACTCCAGCCTGGGCTACAGAGCGAGACTCCGTCTCAAAAAAAAAAAAAAAAAAAAAAAAAAAAAAGAGAGACTTTTACAAAACACAAAAGTTATCATGTCTTTCTGATTAAATGTCACTTTACTGACCCTTTAACAAATTTACTTGTATTTAAATATTTTGTATTTATTTTTTTAGAGACAAGGTCTCCTTCTGTCTCCCAGCCTGGAGCACAGTGGTGCAGTCATGGCTCACTGCAGCCTCCTGGGCTCAAGCCTTCCTCCTACCCAGGCCTCCCAAGTAACTGGACCTACAGGCATAAGCCACTATGCTGAGCCACTTAGGACCTTTATGTTGTTGTTGTTATTGTTGTTGTTGTTTGAGATGGAGTCTCGCTGTCACCCAGGCTGGAGTCCAATGGCGTGATCTCCGCTCACTGTAATCTCCCCCTCCCGGGTTCAAGCGATTCTCCCGTCTCAGCCTTCAGAATAGCTGGGATTACCAGCGCCTGCCACCATGCCTGGATAATTTTTTTTTTTTCTGTGACACGGAGTCTCGCTGTGTCGCCCAGGCTGCAGTGCCGTGGCATGATCTCAGCTCACTGCAACCTCCACCTCCCAGGTTCACGCCATTCTCCTGCCTCAGCCTCCCGAGTAGCTGGGACCACAGGCACCCGCCACCACGTCCAGCTAATTTTTTGTATTTTTAGTAGAGACAGGGTTTCACTGTGTCAGCCAGGATGGTCTCGATTTCCTGACCTCGTGATCCGCCCACCTGGGCCTCCCAAAGTGCTGGGATTATAGGCGTGAGCCACCGCTCCCGGCCAATTTTTGTGTTTTTAGTAGAGATGAGGTTTCACCATGTTGGCCAGGCTGGTCTTGAACTCCAGACCTCAGGTGATCGGCCCAACTTGGCCTCCCAAAGTGTTGAGATTACAGGCATGTGCCACTGCGCCCAGCCATTCAGGGCCATTTGATGAAGAACTTGGCTGTGGACCATAGTTGTTGTTTTTTTTAAAGTCCTTCTACCATGTTCGAAATATGGTTGGGGGCGGTGGGGGGTGTAAGCATTCAATTAAGCAATATGCCAGTGATCTCTGGGGAGGACCACAGCTTCCTATAAAACTCGCCGCTGAGCTTGTACCCAACACAGGGTTAACGAAGTGCATCAGAGCTTTGTAGTAATTCCACTCTATCCCTCCAAGAGCCAGGGGATTTGTGTTTCCGTGTCTGTCTTGCATTGGAGCATAGTGGAAGCAAGAGAAAATCTGGGAGCAAAGGCACCTGGCTTTGGTCTTAGCCCAGGACCAGGTCCAGGACCGCGGCCAGGCTTGTGACTGAGTGGATTTCAGTAGGAACCACACTGGGGATTAACAGATGACACAAAAGCAGGTGTTTGTTGTGTGCAGGAGCACGAGGGAAGAAGAAAAGGCACACATACAATACCTTTAAGGGTAAGCAAGCTTTATCCCACGTAAATGGCAATGCAGATATTATAATAAGCAAATTAATATAATAAGCAGATTGATATAAGCAAATTGCAATGGGAAGAGGAGAAGGAAAAAGATACATATATTTACACTCATCAGACTATGGAGGATTCACCTCCAGACTGGGAAGCAAGAGCCTGAGCTCCAGAGCCGGCCACTCGTCAGTCAGTGCACAGATGAGAAGAGGTCTCATGAAGCTTTGGGTGGTCTGGGATCCTAGCTCTTTTTGTAACATGTTGTCTGACATGAGGCCCAGTCACGAGGGCCCTTCGTGGCTGGGCTCAAGGAACACAAAAAGGTCAACTTGCTTTTGTGATTGTTGTTTTTCAATAACTAACGTATAGGAATAGACCGAAATAGAGATTTCTGCGAAACAGCGCTGGATGAACGCCTCAAGGGGCTCCCACAACCTGTTTCGGAACTTGGTGACCATTGTTTGTGTCCATGTCAGTTCAAATTTAAATATTTAATTTTTCCTCCTCGGTGTTCAAGTCAACTTTTATGGGCATCTTATTTTACACAAATGTTAACACAGACAACAGCCACGACTTTGGTCCACGGAAACGTTCTATCGCCGCCCAGCCTTTACTCAAAGGGACACAGCTTGAAAAGCGAGGCCGGCAGTCCCCCGCGGCGCCACGCCCGCTAACCCCGCCCTCGCCACTGGCTCCTTTCGGTCTGGCCTTGCTATTGGCTCCTTTCCGGGAGCCGTCGGTTGCCGTGGAGACCGAGGCGATGGCAACCAGGAGAAGCCAAACTTGGTCCTCCGGCTCGCGGCGTGCCTCCGCGCGGTGCTCATGGCGCTCTACGATCTCTTCTCTCACCCGGTAGAGCGCAGCTACCGCGCGGGACTCTGCTCCAAAGCCGCGCTGTTCCTGCTGCTGGCCGCTGCGCTCACGTACATCCCGCCGCTGCTGGTGGCCTTCCGGAGCCACGGTGAGCCTGCCCCAGCCGCTGTGTCACGCGACTCCCCGGGCGCGCTCGGCCGGGGCCGGCCTCCCTGACGGCCTCCCCACCTTCTTTAATTCAGGGTTTTGGCTGAAGAGGAGCAGCTACGAGGAGCAGCCGACCGTGCGCTTCCAACACCAGGTGCTGCTCGTGGCCCTGCTGGGACCCGAGAGCGGCGGGTTCCTCGCTTGGAGCACGTTCCCCGCTTTCAACCGGCTGCAGGGGGATCACCTGCGCGTCCCGCTCGTTTCGGTGCGTGGTTCCCGCCTGGGCCTGGGGCAAAGCGGGCGGTGGGGTGGGGACGGGGACGGGAATGAGGATGTGGGACAAGCGGCCCCGGCCCTGGGGAACCCAGCTTGGATCCTAAGGACTCGCGAACCCGCAAAGGTGGCGTTTCATCTCCTGGGACCTAGGGAATCGATTTTCTGTTTCATTCTGCTTCTCCCAGACGTCCCCGGCCCCTAGAAAGTTAGCCACGCTGTCAGCATATGCGCCCTGATACAGAGTCCAGAGGTGTGGAGGCAGCCTGCGTCTGCCCCCGTCACACCCGCGGGCCTGGCCTGATGGAGAGTGTTTGTGAAAGTCCATTTAGGAGCCTTGAAGGCAGCGCGCTGTTAATGTTGGTAACCCCATTCTGTCGCGGCGTTTCTGCATCACACCACTGTAGGAGCGGAAAGGGCGGCATTTTTATGGAGCCCTGACCCCTGGAGACCAAGGCTCTGATTGGTTAAGCGGCCTTCCCAGAACGCGCTATGGCCGAGTCACGCCTCCCTGGGTTTGTCCCATTGGAGACTGCGTCATCCTGAAGCTGTCGGGATGAAATTGAAGCATGTTACTGTCTGTAGTTTATTTATTTATTTTTAAATTTTTCATCAGTAGAGTGCTGAGAGGAATCTGTAATTTAGTATTTGCTTTGAGATAAGCGAATGCTTCCTTTATAGTCACTCCTTTTCACTCATTTTCTGAAAACGTTTTCCTTCAGAAGTATGACACTTACGGTTTTCCTTCTTTCAAAGTTGAATCTCTTCAGACATCTCTAAGACGATTGCCCTACAAGCCAACCTTGTATAGCTGAGGAGAAAAGAAAATCAGACTTGTTCCCAGCAACTAAATAAAATTGTTTTTAACAATCCGATTGGGCCGGGCGCGGTGGCTCACGCCTGTAATCCCAGCACTTCGGGAGGCCGAGGCGGGCGGATCACGAGGTCAGGAGATCGAAACCATCCTGGCTAACACGGTGAAACCCCGTCTCTACTAAAAATACAAAAAATTACCAGGCGCAGTGGCGGGCACCTGTAGTCCCAGTTACTCAGGAAGCTGAGGCAGGAGAATGGCGTGAACCCGGGAGGCGGAGCTTGCAGTGAGCCGAGATTGCGCCAGTGCACTCCAGCCTGGGCGACAGAGCGAGACTCTGTCTCAAAAAAATAATAATAATAAATAGAAATAAATTTTTAAAATCCAATTGGTCATATAAATAACTGCAAAAGAAAGAATAGTAATAGGTTGGCGCAAAAATAATTGCGGCTTTGCCATTAAAAGTAGTGGCAAAAAAACCGGAATTACTTTTGCAACAACCTAATATGATTCAGGTTACTTTTCTCCTGTTACTTTACGAATGTTCTTATGTTCTTATTACAAAAGTGCATGCTCATTCTAAAATAATATAGAGTTACAGGTAGATATAATGACCAAAATTGAAGGCCCAGTTTTGTATATGTATCAATACTTATTAATCAGCCATATTCTTTTTGAGGTTTGCTTTGACTTTTTCACTATTGGGGACAACATTTCTTTTTTTCTTTCTTTCTTTTTCTTCTTTTTTTTTTTTTTTTTTGAGACGGAGTCTTGCTCTGTTGTCCAGGCTGGAGTGCAGTGCTGCAATCTCTGCTCACTGCAACCTCCACCTCCTGGGGTCAAGCAATTCTCGTGCCTTAGCCTCCCGAGTAGGTGGGATTACAGGCTAATTTTTGGATTTTTAGTAGAGAAGAGGTTTCACCATGTTGGCCAGGCTAGTCTCGAACTCCTGACCTCAGGTGATCCACCCGCCTTGGTCTCCCAAAGTTCTGGCATCACAGGTGTCAGCCACCGTGCCTGGCCTAGGGACAATATTTCTGTGAACAAGGTTTTGACTAAATCGTATGCCTTTAAACATCAGATTGTGAGGAATTGGAATAGCAGGTCTTTGATGAAATTAGGTAAGTACATAGAAAACTAAGCAAATCATTATTAACTGCAGGGAAATGAAAAGTAAGGAAAACTGAGAACTGAAAACTTATGAGAGTTGTGAATAGGATTTACATAGTCTTAATTATATGAACACTGAATGTTGACTAAAAAGAGATTTTAACTCTGTTGGGGGTAATGAGAAAGGTATTGAGAATGTGATAGGGGATGGTGGGAGGAGTTGGGGGAGAGAAGAAGCTAAATCATCTTTCCTTGTGGGAACTCAATAGAGAATGCCTAAAACTGAGAAATTGAGAATTTTCAATGCAAATGTTATCTCAAGACCTGGAGATACATTTCTAAATGATCAAGTAAATGAGATAAAAATATTTGCAGCGGCCGGGCGCGGTGGCTCAAGCCTGTAATCCCAGCACTTTGCAAGGCCAAGGCAGGAGGATTGCTTGAGCCCTGGAGTTCAAGGCCAGTGTGGGCAACATAGCAAGACCCCACATTTCAAAAAAATAAAAAGTAGGCTGGGCGTGGTGGCTCACGCCTATAATCCCAGCACTTTGGGAGGCTGAGGAGGGTGGATCACAAGGTCAGGAGATCGAGACCATCCTGACTAACACTGTGAAACCCCGTCTCTAGTAAAAATACAAAAAAAAAAAAAATTAGCTGGGTGTGATGGCGGACGCCTGTAGTCCCAGCTACTTGGGAGACTGAGGCAGGAGAATGGCGTGAGCCCAGGAGGCAGAGCTTGCAATGAGCCGAGATCACGCCACTGTACTCCAGCCTGGTGACAGAGCAAGACTCCGCCTCAAAAAAAAAAAAAATTAATTAATTAATTAAATAAAAAAGAAACCGAGAAGTGGTACAATTTGCCCTAGCTTTTTTTTTTTTTTTTTTTTTTGAAACAGAATTTCACTCTGTCAGCCAGGATGGAATGCAGTAGCACAATCTCAGCTCACTGCAACATCTGCCTTCTGGGTTCAAGCGATCCTCTCGCCTCAGCTTCCCAAGTAGCTGGGACTGCAGGCATGCACCACCACTCCTGGCTAATTTTTTTGTGTTTTTAGTGGAAACACGGTTTCACCATGTTGGCCAGGCTGGTCTAGAACTTCTGAACTCTGTTAATACACTCGCCTCAGCCTTTCAAAGAGCTGGGATTACAGGTGCGAGCCACTGTTCCTGGCCTGCCCTAGCTTTGAAGTGAACAGAGTCTGGACTGGAACTCAGTATTTCTTATGCTGTATCTTAAAATCTTAGCCCTTATTGCAACAAACTATTTTTATTTTCTAACTTTGTGCATAGAGCCAGACTGGCGTCAGCCTATCCAGGAAACTGTCCAGAAAGCAAAGGAAACAGTGGCTGTTGGTTAAGGTTGGACCAAGTGCTGGGAGGTGGCTTTGCAGTGGCTAATTGGGGGAAATACTGAAGTCACAGCCTTGCTTCTGCTTTGGTCAGCTCATCTTGGACAGCGTTTCTAAGCTCCCTATATGTTTAATGCTTTGGAAGTCTAGTTTTTGTTGTTTTTAACGAGAGAAGAAAAAAGCAGAGTGACTTTTTTCCCTCAAGGAGGCTGACATAGCTCTAGAAGGCATGTGTGGACCCAGAGAATGCAGGGACTGAAGGTTATAGAAGGATTCTGGAGGATAAGTGGAGAGTACCATGTTTCTAAGACTCCTGTTTTTTCTCATCTCTGAAATCAGTGTCTTCCTGTCTGTGGTTAACTGTTGGCAAAGAGGCAGGTGTGGCATAGTTCTCATTGCTTACACCTGTGCCGACATCAAACCATGCAGAAGGGGCATCATTTCAGTGTAAGAGGTGGGTGTTAGAAAAATATAAATGCACTTAAAAAGAAGGGACATCAGCGACCTCAGAGAAAACCCCAGTAGAACTAGTAGAGAAAACACTAGTGGGACATTATTTTAACCCCTGAATTGAGTGGAGAGCAAGTAAGGGAAAGTTCGAGAGCCTTTTAAAAACAGGAAGGCTCTGCATAATTTCAGAGTCTGCTTAAGGGGCCAGACTAATGACTTTTAGTTTCTTTTATGAATTGTTTGTTTGTTTGTTTGTTTGTTTGTTTTGAGACAGGGTCTCACTCTGTTGCCCAGACTCCAGTGCAGTGGCGCATTCTTGGCTCACTGCAGCTTCTGCCTCCCAGGTTCAAGAGATTCTCCTTCCTCAGCCTCCCAAGTAGTTGGGATTACAGGCTCCTGCCACCACACCCGGCTCATTTTTGTATTTTTAGTAGAAACAAGGTTTTACCACATTGGCCAGGCTGGTCTCAAACTCCTGAGCTCAAGTGATCGACCTGCCTCGGCCTCCCAAAATGCTGGGACTACAGGCATGAGCCACTGTGCTCGGCTGAATTTTTGTTTTTTGGTTTTTGTTTTTGTTTTACTGCTGTATCACCAACATATTTGATGGCACAAAGGACAAAGTTGCATAGAAAAGTATGGATATTGTTGACTGAGTTAAAGTGTTACTCAAAAGGACGAGGATGTAAAGAAGTTTTAGGAATCCCTGAATCAATTTATTTTGCTAATATTTTTCTTTCTTTCTTTCTTTCTTTTTTTTGAGATGAAGCCTCGCTCTGTTACCCAGGCTGGTGTATAGTGGCGCCATCTCGGCTCACTGCAACCTCTCCCCCTCCTGGGTTCAAGCGATTCTCCTGCCTCAGCCTCCTGAGTAGCTGGGATTACAGGCAGGCACCACCACACCCAGCTGATTTTTGTATTTTTAGTAGAGATGGGGTTTCACCATGTTGATCAGGCTGGTCTCGAACTCCTGACCTCAGGTGATCCACCCACCTTGGCCTCCCAAAGTGCTGGGATTATAGGCGTGAGCCACTACCCCGACCTGTTTGGCTTATATTTTTCTAAGTAAATAAACATGATAGCTGCCGTAAATATGTCTAAATCTAAAATTTCTTTTAGTAGCTTTTTAAAAAGTAAATGATTAGAAAAGTGTCATAGTTTAATTGGAAGTATTTTTCTTTTCTCAGTGGTATATAAAATAATGGTTCATTTTATAATTAATGGTATCTTAGATTGATTGAAATACAAGGCTGAACACCATGGCTCATGCCTATAATCTCAGCACTTTGGGAGGCTAAACACTTGAGCGCAGGAGTTCCAGACCGCCTAGGCAACATAATGAGGCCCTACTACAAAAAATTTAAAAATTAGCCAGGGGTAGTGGTGCATGCCTGTACTCCCAGCTACTCAGAAGGCTGAGGTGGGAGGATCACTTGAGCCTAAGAGGTCAAGGCTGCAATGAGCTGTGATCGTGCCACTGCACTCCAGCCTTTTTTGACCCTGTAGCAAAAAAAAAAAAAAAAAGAAGAAATAGAGAAAAAAAGAAGAAATACAGGGAGACAGGTGGGAAGGAACCATGAAGGAGCAGTTTCTGCTTTGCTAGAGACCCAAAACTGGTACCAAAGAGTATTTTTAGCATCAAAAGAAAGGAGCACCTGGTGATGACAAACATATGGTGAAATCAACACTGGTATAAACTAGGAAATTAACCTTTATTAAAAGAATATGGGCCATGCGCAGTGGCTCACATTTGGGAGGCTGAGGCGGGTGGATCACCTGAGGTAGGGAGTTCTAGACCAGCCTGGCCAACATGGTGAACCCCTGTCTCTACTAAAAACACAGAAATTAGCCAGGTTGTGATATGTGATGGCGGGTTCCTGTAATCCCAGCTATTCAGGAGGCCGAGGCACGAGAATTGCTTGAACCCAGGAGGTGGAGATTGCAGTGAGCTGAGATCACACTACCCGTACTCCAGCCTGGGCGACAGAGCCAGACTACATCTCAAAAAAAAAAAAAAGTAGAAGAAGAATATGACTTGAATGAATGAAATGTACGCAAACAAAACAGAAACCAAACAAAATGCCAACAAACCATCAGATGCTGTAGAATTCCAGACGAGGAAAAAGTCACACATCAGGATACTCTGGAAACAATGGCACTTACATTTCTGGCAATTCCTGCAGTCAGGTGGTGTGCTGGTTATGAGGTATTGTCTCAGCTCCAAACCTACCCTCCTATGCTCAGCTTCCAGGTTCCTGCTGAGACGCTGGAAATCTCCTTCTTCCCCTGCAGCTGCCTGTTAGGTTCTGCCAGTAGGAGGCATGATGAGCCTTGTTCTGGGAGTGAAAAAAAGGAAAAAAAAAAAAATGAAACCACTGCCAGGGTGAAGCACCACTGCTGGGATGACACAAACAGGGACAACCAGCAAATAGGAAGCATCAAGACACCTCTCCTCCAGCCTTCCAGGTTCCCTCTAGTGTGTCCTTCCTCTAAGCTCAGAGGTCCTGGCCCCATCTGGGCAACGGTCCCTTCTTGAGGTCTGAGGCTCAGCTCTTTGAGGCCTCTTCCCTGAACCTCTAAGTTCTATCAACCCCAGCCGCTTCCCCTTCTTCTCTAGTCCTAGGCGTGAGAACTGCTCCCTGCAGCTATCACAGATATAACTGCTCCCTTCAGTCCGCATAGATATTAGAGGACTGAAGATGTAAAAAGATATCCCCTTTTTACGTCTTCAGTCCTCTAATATCTATGGGACTAGTTATTCCCTATGTTAAATTCCCTCTGGCCAGGCACGGTGGCTCATGCCTGTAATCCCAGCACTTTGGGAGGCTGAGGCGTGCGGATTGCCTGAGGTCAGGAGTTCGAGAACAGCCTGGCCAACATGGTGAAACCCCGTGTCTACTAAAAATGCAAAAAGTAGCTGTGCATGGTGGCACACACCTGTAATCCCAGCTCCTCGGGAAGCTGAGGCAGGAGAATCACTTGAAACTGGGAGGTGGAGGTTGCAGTGAGTGGAGATTGTGCCATTGCACTCCAGCCTGGGCGACAGAGTGAGACTTTGTCTCAAAAAAAAAAAAAAAAAAAAAAAATTCCCTCTGACTCTGGTCAGTACATGAGTGTGGATTTCATGTGTATCTGTAAAGGGTTATCCTCCTTTAACCATGAGAAATCTTTTCAATTAGAGTTCTTATGAGCTATTGTAGAAGATCCCTGAATCAAGAGTCAGCAAACCAAGGTCCTAGTCCCAGTTCTGTCACTGGGTTTCATAACCTCACCCTCAATTTATCTATCCATGTACAGGGCATGAGAGTACCCACCTCTCTCCTGGGATATGCAGAGGAATCGCATGGGACAGTGAATGGATATGAAAATTGTTCCAATGCCTGCATATACCTTGTAGATATAAGGTGGTGCTGTGATGTGTGAATTCTCTTGGCTAAGCACCAGTTAGAGGTTAGAGACCTAGAATTTATGTTAAAGAAGTAGTAGCCTTTGAATGCCTGCCTTTGTTAGCTATTGCATATTTGTTAAACTTACTTTCAACTAAATAGAATTAAATAATTTATTTCTTCAGTGGTCCAAGCGATAACAGAGGAGCACAGCCAAACTTCGCCAACCCCAGGAGGGTGAGAGTCTAGCCTGGTGACAGGTCATTTGTGGGAGACACATCCTTTCCATCGAAACTTCTCTCCCCCATCTCTCCACCCTACTGTCCTTCTCACCCACTCTGCCAACTGCACTGGCCCTATGGGCACCCAGAGCACAAGCACCTGGTTAGCCTGGATCCCTCCTCTCTGAGATGTTCCTGCACCCCATCACCTCACTTCCTTCAGGACTGCAACAAGTCGGGTCATCCTGAATATTTAAAAATTTCTGGGCCGGGCACGGTGGCTCAAGCCTGTAATCCCAGCACTTTGGGAGGCTGAGACGGGCGGATCACGAGGTCAGGAGATCGAGACCATCCTGGCTAACACGGTGAAACCCCGTCTCTACTAAAAATACAAAAAAACTAGCCGGGTGAGGTGGCGGGCGCCTGTAGTCCCAGCTACTCGGGAGGCTGAGGCAGGAGAATGGCATAAACCTGGGAGACAGAGCTTGCAGTGAGCTGAGATCCGGCCACTGTACTCCAGCCTGGGTGACAGAGCGAGACTCCGTCTCAAAAAAAAAAAAAAAACAAAAAACAAAACAAAACAAAACAAAAAAAAAAATTTCTGTTAAATTCTTTTTGCTGTTGTTGTTGTTTGTTTGAGATGAGTCTTGCTCTGTCACCCAGGCTGGAGTGCAGTGGCACAATCTCGGCTCACTGCAACCTCCACCTTCTGGGTTCAAGCGATTCTCCTGCCTCAGCCTCCCGAGTAGTTGGGATTACTGGTGCACACCACCATGCCTGGCTAATTTTTGTATTTTTAGTAGAGACAGAGTATCACCATGTTGCCCAGGCTGCTCTCAAACTCCTGAGCCCAAGCGGTCTGCCCACCTGGGCCTCCCAAAGTGCTGGGATTATGGCATGAGCCACCACCCCTGGCCAATTTCTGTTAAATTTTACCTTCATTATTCTCTAATTTTAGCTTGCTTCATTTCTGCCAGTGGCACTTGTCACTATTTTCTACGTTCTCCATTGGGAGTGTATTCCCCGTTAGGATGAGGACTTTGTCTATTTTGTTTGCCATTATATTCTCATTATCTGAAATAGTGCCGGGCGTGTAGTAGGTTCCAAAAAGTACATAACAGATCATTGAGTGAATTTAACAAGTAGACACTATTGATGCTGCTGTGCCAAATATGTCCTCCCTGAACTTGGAGTGGAAGGATGTGCACAGGCGAGTATACAGACATAGATGCCTGGTGCTGCTGTTTTGCAGGAAGATTTGTCCAACCTGCCGTCTTCATTTTGAATTTTTTAATAATTCTGGACATTTTGGTCCTAAAGAGGACCAGATTTGAAGTCACCTGATCTCAAATCCCATCTTCACCATTACTTGCTGTACCTCTGATAAATGCTCTAACCTCCCTCACCCTTGATTTTCTCATCTATGTAATGGGAAAATACTTGTTCTGCCTGCCTGGGGCTTTACATTTATTGTGAAGATCAAAGGAAATGAGCTTTTCCCCCTCCCACAGTGTGTTGGAGTCTAGATTCTTCTGGCATTTCTCTCCTGGCCACTATCCTCTGATGCAAGTTGAGAAATGTGATCTTTGCTTCCTGTCCAACCCTAAAGATCTAGGAGGTGTGGATCCATCACAGAGAGTTACACAACATTTTCTACCCAGATCCCAGTTGAAGAAAATCCACAGGAAGACAAGGCAGGCTCTTTTATTTATTTCTTATTTTATTTTTTTTTGAAATGGAGTCTCCCTGTGTGTCACCAGGCTGGAGTGCAGTGGCACGATCCCAGCTCACTGCAACCTCCAACTCCCTGGTTCAAGCAATTCTCCTGCCTCAGCCTCCTGAGTAGCTGGGATTACAGGCATGCACCACCACTCCCAGCTAATTTTTGTGTTTTTAGTAGAGATGGGGTTTCACCATGTTGGCCAGGCTGATCTTGATCTCCTGACCTCATGATCCGCAAGGCAGGCTCTTTTCATCCTACCCGTAATGACTAGTCCATCATTACCTCAGAAACTTGATCATCAGCCTGGTAGCAGATATCCCTCCCCAAAGCTGATGAAACGGAAGAGAGGAAGTATCCAAAAGAAAAGGGAGGGAGGTTTCTCTAAAACAAGACCGAAGAGAAGGACATTATTGTTTAGAGAGAAAGAAATAATTGAAAGTTTCTGAAAATTGAGATTTCTTCATTTCAAATGACCTTATTAGCCTGAAAAAGCACACACACAAAAAAACTCTTCCTTACATAATAGTAATGGTGGGAATCAAAATGAATCCATAGATGGTGGATCCAGGTGGGAATGCTGCTACACGATAGTAGAATTGTTCTGGGAATCTACAGTGGGGAAGGATCAGTTGTAGCAAAAAGATTCAGAGTTGTACAGAGAGACCATGTCAGCAGTGATCACTTTTCAGTAACCATCCTTTCCTGATCGTCATTTTAGCATCACTGTTTGGCAAGACTGTGGATGGCAGGAGTGGATACCTTTTTTTTTTTTTTTTTTTTTTTTTTTGATGGAGTCTTACTCTGTCGCCAGACTGGAGTGCAGTGGCACGATCTTGGCTCACTGCAAACTCCGCCTCCCGGGTTCACACCATTATCCTGCCTCAGCCTCCCGAGTAGCTGGGACTACAGGCGCCTGCCACCACACGCAGCTAATTTTTGTATTTTTAGTAGAGATGGGGTTTCACCGTGTTAGCCAGGATGGTCTCGATCTCCTGACCTCATGATCGCCCACCTCAGCCTCCCAAAGTGCTGGGATTACAGCCACTGCGCTCGGCCACCAATTATTTTTCACTGCCTACGTATGCTTCATAAGCTGTATTTTTGTCTTTTTTTCCTCTACAGACCTCTTGTCTTCTTTCCTTTCATGCCCATAATTTATCAAATAGATACGGTTTTAATGCCTTACTTGTCTGACATAGCTTCCTTTTTCATTTCATTGATTGCTACTAAAAGATGCACAAGGCTTTCAAGTCCTAACATGAATGATGAGATGAGATCTAACATCAAGAATCTGAAGCAAAGACACTTGTGGTTTCAGAGTCTATAAATAGAGTTTGATAAGGCCGGGCATGGTCGCTTACGCCTGTAATCCTAGCACTTTGGGAGCCAGAGGTGGACAGGTCACTCAAGGTCAGGAGTTCGAGATCAGCCTGGTCAACATGGTGAGACCCCGTCTCTACTAAAAATACAAAAATTAGCTGGGCATGGTGGTGGGCGCTTGTAATCCCAGCTACCTGGGAGGCTGAGGCAGGAGAATTGCTTGACCCTGGGAGGTGAAGGTTTTAGTGAGCCATGATTGTGTCACTGCACTCCAGCCTGGGCGATAGAGCGAGACTCCAGCTCAGAAAAAAAAAAAAGATAGAGCTTGGTGATTTTCTGTTGAGTTTCAGTTTGTTGGGGAGTGCATAATGATTAGGATTAGGTGCTTTTCTATTTTAACAAGTTGACTTCTAGAGACATAGAAGACGATTCTGATGTGCTACTTAAAATTTCCGTACAAATTCAGGCATGTTTATAAAAAAGAAAAAATGACAGTGCAAAATAAACAAGATCAAATGAGACAACTGAAAGACGCAAATGCTATCCAGATGTTTTTTGTTATCGCCCATTTAGTTTGGCCAGTGAACATTTGAAAGACTCGGATATGAGGTTCAGGGGCCATGCACTTTGTGTTTCTCCCCAGTATTAATGCACTTACATCTATCTGTTTTTCTCTTTCTTTTGGTGGGGGAGAGAATGCCTGTTGTGTACAGCAGGACAGTGGGTCATTGCGTATGTATAAAAGTGATGTGGATTCCTCCCAGACTCATTAGTGACCAGGGCTGCTGGCCCTGTTTGGGTTTCCTAGACTAGAGAAGAAGACAGGAACCAGGATGGGAAGATGGACATGCTACATTTTAAGCTGGAGCTTCCCCTGCAGTCCACGGAGCACGTTCTCGGTGTGCAGCTCATCCTGACTTTCTCCTATCAATTACACGTGAGTCAGTCCACTGGGAGGCCGTCCTCTCCCTTGTGTATTTTTAATAGACCAGAGCCCTTCTTCTGATTTCTGGAAGACCCACACTGTAGCAGGCCCTCTTCCCCACGTAGCTTGGGATTTAACTTAGGCCAATCGCATGGTTTTCACTAAAGTCATGTTAACTGATATGGGCTGTTAATAGTTCAGAAGGTTCTAGGCAGTGTTTCCTGCATGGCTACGCTAGGTATGTGAGGGCCCCTTAGGTTTCAGCCAAGACAGGTGACTCTTAGCACCCAGAGCCCTTCAGATCTGATGGCGGTTGGTATGTTGGTCCTTCTAATGATTTCAGAGGATGGTGACCCTCGTGATGCAGAGCATGGCGTTTCTCCAGTCCTCCTTTCCTGTCCCGGGATCCCAGTTATATGTGAACGGAGACCTGAGGCTGCAGCAGAAGCAGCCGCTGAGCTGTGGTGGCCTAGATGCCCGATACAACGTAAGGGCGCTTCTCATCGTCCAGCTCCTTTGTTTCTGTGTGTTACTGTTCATTAAGTTCTTTAAAGAGGGGAATGAAAGGTAGAAATGTCAGGCCAGGCGCGGTGACTCATGCCTGTAATCCCAGCACTTTGGGAGGCGGAGGCGGGCGGATGGATCACTTGAGGTCAGGAGTTCAAGACCAGTATGGCCAACATGATGAAACCTCGTCTCTACTAAAAATATAAAAAATTAACCGGGCGTGTGGTACGTGCCTGTAATTCTAGCTACTTGGGAGACTGAAGCAGGAGAATTGCTTGAACCCAGGAGGTGGAGGTTACAGTGAGCCGAGATCTCGCCACTGCACTCCAGCCTGGGCGACAGAACAAGACTCTGTCTCAAAAAAGAGAAAAGAAAAGAAAAATAGAACTATCATTTCTCTGTGGGTGGCACCAAAGAGGGTCTCTGCAGAATTCTTACCATGAATTTTTTCAAACTACAGAGAAGGTACATGCATAGTTACACCTAGAAGGGAAGAGAAACAAAATCTGTATTTGTCAAAGAACTAAATTGCCTGTTGCTTTTAGGTCCATGTGGGCACACACACACACATTCTGTCTTCCATACACACACTTGGTCACACACAGGATGTACTCCGAGGGATACTGTAAAATGATGATGTAAAATGTTCATGTAAAGTATTTCAGAAATATTACTAGCCATAGTTTACTGAACCCATAAGACATGCCACCCCTGAGTGCAGGGGTTTACCTGTATTATCTCTTAATCATCACGGCAACCTCTGAGCTGCCTGCACTGTCCTTTCCCAGCGTTCCAGCCACTTGTCCCATCGCTGCCCCCCTTGCTCCCTTCCAGCCACCGTGGCCTTTTTGCTGTTCCTCGAAACCAAGAAGCAGCTGCCACCTCAGGGCTTTTGCCATTTCCTCTGCCAGGCATCCACGTGGCTTATCGGACCACACCATTCAGGTCCCTGTTCAGATATCCCCAAGCACAGTCCTTCCTTGACTTGCATCTACAGTAACAGCCCCTCCCTCCACCATCCCTCAGCCAGACTCTCCCTCCTGCCACCTGGTCTCCTCAGGATATGTGTTTGTGTGTTTATTTGCTGTCTCCCTCAGCCTTGACAGCAGTGGCATCTCAAATACTATCACGTCCGTGCCTAGCACACTGCCTGGCACATGGTAAGCTCACAGATACTTGTTTAAAGAATGAATTCATTTTGCAGAAGACGTAACTGGGGCTCACAGTGATTAATTTTCCCAAAGATTCGAAGCTTGAAAGTATAACAGAGCTAGGAACTTTCTGTCTGTGTACAGAACTCATGCATCTAATCACTCATTTCTCACTTTCCTTTTATCACAATGGCGACCATAGAAGTCGAGCTGAGGTACTTTAGAAAGTGAAAAAGGAATGTTATCGGTTATTATAGCCATAAACCAGTACTTGTAGCTATATAGGGGATTTTACTGTTGCTCTGGCTATAATCAACGTAAGTTGTAAAGAAGAGGAAGGTGCAACATACGAAATGAATGTGGCACTTTTTGTTTGAATGTCTATATATCAGATTACAGTAACAGCAGTCTTGTTTTCTTAAGGGAAAAATGCACACGCTTGTGGTTTGCATTTTATCTATTTCTATGTTTAAAAGTGATAAAGAACTTAGCACCCAGAGAAGACCAAGAAAATGACAAAGAAGTTGGAAGTATGGTTTCTTTTTTTCATTTTTGTGTAGGGGTTTTTATTTTTATTTTATTTTTATTTTTGAGACAGAATCTTGTTCTGTCACCCAGGCTAGAGTGCAATGGCATGATCTCGGCTCACTGCAACCTCCGTCTCCCAGACAGGCTTAAGAGATCCTCTGAATTCATCCTCCTGAATAGCTGGGATTACAGGCATATACCACCACGCCTGGCTAATTTTTGTCTTCTTTTTAGTAGAGACGGGGTTTCGCCACGTTGGCCAGGCTGGTCTCGAACTCCTGGTCTCAAGTGATCCATCTGCCTGGGCTTCCCAAAGTGTTGGGATTAGAGGCATGAGCCTCCATGCCTGGCTTTTTTTTTTTTTTTTTTTTTTTTTTTTTTTGAGAGAGAGATGAGGTCTTGCTCTGTTTCCTAAACTGGAGTATAGTGAGTGGCATGATCATCATCGACTACAGCCTTGAACTCGTGGCCTCAGGTGGTCCTCCTGCCTCAGCCTCCCAAGTCAGTGGGATTGTAGGCATGAGCCACCACACCTGGAGAAAATATGGTCTATTAAAATAATTTAAGGAATTCTTTCTCCCACTGAGATAGAGAGGGGTATTTTAAAAATAGCTTTAAAACCTATGAAACATGGACACTGACCCCTTATTTCCATCCACAGAAAGACAGACTGAGGGTAAACGGGCTTAAATTGTTGCAAGAGAGTTTATTCATCTTTGAAGAGAAGATTATTGATACTGCAGTAGGCCACCAAGAACGAGAGGGTGCTCTGTGGGACCAGCCTGGGTGGGCAGAAGGGTAGAAGGAAGAAAGGAGTCTCCCAGGTGCTCACACCACATCCTCCTCCTGTGTACCAGGTATCCGTGATCAATGGGACCAGCCCCTTTGCCTATGACTACGACCTCACCCATATTGTTGCTGCCTACCAGGAGAGGAACGGTGAGTCACAGGTAGAGCTCATTCAGCCGCTGCTCAGGACTTTCAAGATTAGTGGGGGCAACAGAGACAAGCAGAATTGGAACCCTTGTGATAAAAATGTGAAAAGCTGTGAATGCTCAACGATGGGAGCAAATGTGCTGTCCAGGATTTGTCCTTTTCGTCCTCATGTTCAGACCTGGGACCGCCCCCACCCCTCCAGCATCCCATGGTCCAGAAGGTTAGTGATAGTTAAATGCCATCATTTTCCCACCACTGGCTTGATGAGTTTCCCTTTTAAAAAATGTAAGCCTAATTGAGTTGTTCCCCATACCACACCTATAACAGATGCCAAAGACAAATTGCTGTTCATGCTTTTCAGAGAGAAGCAGAGGATGTGGGTGACTCTCCCCACACTAGCAGTCCTGCAGGAGAACAGGAGTGCCCCTGCTTCCTGCCAGAAGGCACAGTGTGCTCATTCCTTACAGAGCTCTAGGCCAGGGCACGTGTTGACTCGGCACGTTTGTCTGGTCGGTGGCTGAGGTTTTCTCTAAAGGCATCTAGAGTGTTACTTGGCAACCAGATATCATGGAAACTATACACAGACATCTCACAAGGGGGACGACTGCAAATCCAGTATTGCTTACTGCTTTTGTGTCATATACTAGTGGCATTATTGCAATAATAGAGGGAATTTTAAAACAAAACTAGAAAACAGTGCCCTACAAATCAGCTATTTTTTCATTCCTTTCATTCTTTACCCTTCTGCGGATCTTTTTATACAGCTCTTGTAGTGTAGAAACACATTGGGATCCAGGTTATTTTTATTTATTTAAACTTGGGATATAAATACTTCCCCACACAGCTACAAAGCTGTGATATTACTTTTAGTGGCAGTATAGTATTCCTTCAGTTAGCCATTCAGCACATGTAGAAGAAACTTTCTAAGTTTTTAATGTATTTTAACAAAAGTATTTTGACTATTATTTTAGCAAATAATGTGTGATCAACTTTGCACATGCAATTTCTCTTTCCTTCTGAATGATTTCTTTCAGTTCTGAAGCACAGGATAATTTCCAGGAATCAAATAATCTTTATAGCCTTCAACTGCCAGGGTCAAACAGCCATCGTGGTTAATGGTTAATTATTTGCATTGCAGTTACCACCATCCTGAATGATCCCAACCCCATCTGGCTGGTGGGCAGAGCCGCAGATGCTCCATTTGTGATGAATGCTATCATCCGATACCCTGTGGAAGTCATTTCATATCCTTTCTGTTAAAGAGTCCATGGTAAGGCTGGGTGTGGTGGCTCCTGCCTATAATTTCAGCACTTTGGAAGGCCAAGGTGGGAGGATCGTTGGAGCCCAGGAGTTCACAACCAGCCTGGCCAAGATAGTGAGACCCTGTCTCTACCCCCCAAAAAAAAAAATAGCCAGGCATAGTGGTGTACACGTGTAGTCCCAGCTACTTGGGAGGCCGAGGCAGGAGGATTGCTTGAGCCCAGGAGTTCAAAGTTGCAGTGAGCAATGATTGTGCCACTGTACTCCAGCCTCAGTGATAGAGTGAGACCCTGCCTCTTAAACAGCAATTACCAAAAAAAATAAATAAATGGCAGCTCAGTTTTCAAAGAGGAATGATTCCTCAGTTGTCTCAAGTAGTAACAGATGTGGGAAGTGTTCTCTTGGAAATCACGACAGAGTTATAGCCTCATGAAAATGGCTGTGTCTTTGACATTTTAGGCTACATGATTCAAAAAATGGCTATGTATATGTGCTATTCACACAGGAACAAATAATTCATGTCTTGGTCCTCTTTGTTTCCAAGCAATTCTTCTAGGTAAGAATCATCCATTTGTATGTCTTAGTAATCATATATTATCCTTTTTATGCTAAGGTTATGTGAAACATTCTTGGCAGTCCCTGTCTCACCTAAACTTTGGTTTAATTTTGACTTCGGTCAACTAATAGGAAATGAAACCAACACGAACACTGCAGAGAAGCAAACAAAAGAGAAGGCATTTTAACTAGGGCCTTAGGAATTACAATTCCAGAGACACAAACCTAGGAAGCAGCTAAATTGTGTTCCGTACAGGTGCGATTAGGCAGGGGCTAATAAAAGGTATTGTAAGTTTACACAACTGGAAGATTTTAGAAGAGTCCCGGATGGATGATGGCTGGTTAACAGCTCAGGATGTCTCTAGTCTGTGATCGATGTAGTTTGGCATAATTATCTGTTTAGGAGGTTGGTCATCAAGCTTAGTATATAAATAGTTCAAATAAAATGTGGCTGGTTTTACCATTTGGCCAAGTTCAGCAGGTCACCTTCCATCTGGGTGTGTACGTGACAGAGGTCCTGCCTCCTTTCTAGATACCTCTGCCATGGCCAGTTCCGTCTTGGATTTTCTCTTCATACTTAACACCATGTGGCCCTCCATTCCTTAGCTGTCCATACTTATCAGCCAGGATTCTGGGAGATGGTAAAGTTCGCCTGGGTGCAGTATGTCAGCATCCTGCTTATCTTCCTCTGGGTGTTTGAAAGAATCAAGATCTTCGTGTTTCAGAATCAGGTGGTGACCACCATCCCTGTGACAGTGACGCCCCGGGGAGAAATGTGTAAGGAGCACTTATCCTAGGAAGGCCGTTTCTGAAGACTTGGCAGGACCGTGGCTGCCTCATTGTCATCTGGGAACATCTTAGGACCTTTTGAAAGAGCACAGCGGACACGTGCGGGCTTGTGTGCTTTTCCCCTCAGAGACAACAGTTCTTTCCAGTTTTGCTCTACACAAGTTCCGTATCTTCAGAGCTCCTGCAGAATCACCAAGGACTAGTTTGTGGAAAGGTCTGAGAGTTCCTGGAGGCTATAATTAGCTTTTTGGGTTTTCTTCCTTGCCTTAGAGTTGAATTTCAGGAGAAAATGGCAGGCAGTTCAGACATCTTGGAAAGAGTCCCATCTCTGGTCAAGCGGAGACTTTTCCTCTGTTGAACTGAGAAACACACTGTGCATTTCTTCCTTCTACTGTGAGCCACTCTTACTCTTTCCAGGGCTCTTTTGTGACAAACATGCCAATCACTAGCACTTTGCACCCCTGGGCATCTCCATTTCCCATTCAGAGCTTTGATTTCCAGAGCTGAGGCCTCTAACTGGAGACCTGGAGGGGCAGGGCCCAAGGGCAAGGGCCGCATTAGCACAGGCATGAGGGAGGGCTGCTGAAGGCGACTTGGACTGTCCACCTGCCCCAGCCCAACAGTCAGTCATCTGTAATCAGCTCAGCTGAGCAGCCTTGGATCTTTGCCGAACTGTGGCTGGCTCTTCATCCTATTTTTCCCTCTCTCTGTGCCCCTGATGGCAGACTGAAGTCAGAGGGGCTGTTTCATTCCCAGTCCCCTCAGCAGCACTGAGGGAAGAAAGGATTGTCACAACAGGTTCTTTCTGGCCCTCACCCAACAGCCTGGGCACTTGGCCCTCCTCCTCCTTGACAGCCATCCCCCTTCCTGCAAAGGACAGGGGCAACAGGAGTTGGTGTTGGGATTGGCTCCCACTGCCTGACAACCACAAGTTTATTTGGAAGGCTAGTGGGAAGCCCAGCGGCTGGCCTTTCCCTTGACTAAGGACCACAGTGCCCATCAGAGTAGGGCAGGCAGCTTTGGGAAGGACACAAGAAGCAGTGAGGGAGTAAAGAAGATGCTGGCCTGGGCAGGCCAGTCCAGCCTGGCCACTAGCAGAATGCCAAGCAGTCCAGTGGATTACCCTCGTGGCTAAGCAAGTGTCTGCAAGAGCAGAGATGACTGAAAGGGGCCTCTGCACACGGAAGACGGCTTGTTCAGCCCATTCATCTCCTGAGGACCCGTGCAGTCTCCTCCAAGGACAGACGGAGCTGCTTTCTGATCCCAAGCAGGTCATTACCACTGGGAGGACATGGCCCCTGTGATCCGTGCTTCATGTTCACCCGGAAACATACCCCTCAGTGTGTGCCTCAGTTTACCATGGAGATCAGTTCTCATTTTTAGTGCTTCTTTAGGCTGACTAAAAACAATTTTGGAAACAAAGCTATTTTGAAGTATTCAAACAGAGGAATTCCCTAATACTGTCCCCGTTGTCTTTTTTTAATATTCAGGCTGTTTTATATGCCTAAAGTTTTTTCTTAAGATCTAAATGAAAAATAGTTTCTTGTTTAAATCCCCATAAGGCAATGAGATACGGAAGGATGACAAGATAATGTATAAACATTAGTTTGCATTTTATTAAATTATTCTAATGCAAATTTTGTATAAAGAACCCATGGTGTTTTGTACCTTTCTAATTAAAATGTTCAAAATGAGGCCGAGCGTGACGGTTCACCCCTGTAATCTCAACGCTTTGAGAAGCCAAGGCGGGAGGATCACTTGAGCCCAGGAGCTTGAGGCTGCAGTGTGCTGTGATCACACTACTGCACTCCAGCCTGGGTGACAGACTGAGACCCTGTCTCTTAAAAAAAAAAAAAAAAAGTCAAAATGGAAGATCGCATGTACCTTTTTCAAGAGAAAGGGTTTGGAATGGGGAAGAATAAGGAGGGCAGAGGTTGCACACACCCGTTTTCATTACTCATCTGCGGCCATGCTTTACGAGGCTCTGCCAAAAGACCTTGGAACTTCCACTAAGTCTTTGATGAAAGTCCCCTAGTTCTTCCCCAAGTAGATGAGTTTTCAGTGGAATTCACATGCCATGTGAAATCTACGTGCTGGATAATTATGACTGTGTCTGGTGAATTTGAAATTATTTACACACCAGATCTTAATAGTTTCTGACTCTGAATCATAGCATAGCTGCAAGAGGGAAATAAAAGGCAAGAGGCTGGAAGCTGTAGCTCACGCCTGTAATCCCAGCACTTTGGGAGGCAGAGATGGGTGGATCATGAGGTCAGGAGATCGAGACCATCCTGGCCAACATGGTGAAACCCAATCTCTACTAAAAATACAAAAATTAGCTGGGCGTGGTGGCACATGCCTGTAATCCCAGCTACTTAGGAGGCTGAGGTACGAGAATTGCTCGAACCCAGAAGGCGGAGGTTGCAGTGAGCCAAGATCCTGCCACTGCAATCCAGCCTGGCAACAGAGCTAGACTCTGTCTCAAAAAAAAAAAAGGCAAGAAATATACGGGATTTTATTAACTCAGCTCCGACCCATTGCTAAGTTAGGGTTTGATGTTATTACTGAATATTTGGAGGCAGAAAGACTCCTGATTTTGCCAAATGATTAGTACAGTTTTGGCTTAAGTCGGATGAGACCCCCCTAATATTCCATCATGTAAGGCTAATAAAGCAATTATTTCTTTACCATTTTTTTCTCCTTCCAGCTTTTGTTGTAGACTCATGGGATATATGTATGAGTTTCGTATATAGGTAAATTGTACTTCTTGGGGGTTTGGTGTACAGATTATATCATCACACAGGTAATAAGCATAATACCAGTAGGTGGTTATTCTTTTCTTTTTTTTTTTTTTTTTTGACAGAGTCTCACTCTATCACCCAGGCTAGAGTGCAGTAGCATGATCTCAGCTCACTGCAGCCTCTACCTCCCAGGTTCAAGCGATTCTCCTGTCTTACCCTCCTGAGTAGCTGGGATTACAGGTGCCCACCACCACGCCCAGCTAATTTTTGTATTTTTAATAGAGACAGGGCTTCACCTTGGTGGTCAGGCTGGTCTCAAACTCCTGACCTCAAGTGATCCATCTGCTTTGGCTCCCAAAGTGCTGGGGTCACAGCGGTTTGATCACAGCAGTTATTATGGTTGGCATTCTGGCACACATCTTTCTAATCTTTTTTGTGGTAACCTTTTTAGTATCATAAACAACACTTCTGTAAACCTTGCGTAGAAATCCTTGTTGCTGGTTTATTTCCTTAAGATACATCCAAAAAACTTAGGACGGTTGTTAAGGATCTTAATTCATTGTCAAACCACAGCCAGGAAAGACTGTGCTAATTTCTACTCCCAGCAGCGGGTACTTCTTGTTTCAGATACCACCGTGGATTAAAGGACCTCCCAATGCTCTATCCTTTTCAGATGACTAAACTTTGCCCGTTTGTTTGTTTGTTTGTTTTTGAGATGGAGTCTTGCTTTGTCGCCCAGGCCAGAGTGCAATGGCCCCATCTCCGCTCACTGCAACCTCCACCTCGGGGGTTCAAGCGATTCTCCTGTCTCAGCCTACCTAGTAGCTGGAATTACAGGCATGTGCCACCACGCATGGCTGATTTTTGTATTTTTAGTAAAGACGGGGTTTTACCATGTTGGCCAGGCTGGTCTTGAACTCCTGACCTCAAGTGATTTGCCTGCCTACCCTCCCAAAGTGCGGGGATTACAGTCGTGTGCCACCACGTGGGGCTGACCTGTTATTTTTAAGGGGTGGGTGGGGAGCTTTTATTTACTGAAACATATCCTGTATTCGTCAGAACCTGTTATCAAGCCTGCGCCTCTGGGCAGAGGCTAGGGCAGGTAGGGCACAGCTCCTAAGGCCACCTGGTCTCAACTCCTCCCAGCTGGGACGCTGCACCGGGAGACAGCGTTGGTCCCTGTGTCAAGGTGCCTGGGTCTTGGCTTGGGGCTGAGATTGGGGCCTTAGGAAGGGTTTGGATTCCAAGTCCCTTCCCTGCAAGGATGCCCCAGAGAGCAAGGAGGGCAAAGATTAAGATTCGACTTCCTTCACTAGGGCCTTTGTCCTCCGAGGAGCTCCCAGGTTCTCTGGGGATTTGCGGGGGGACGGGTTACAACGTTTATTTGTGGTCAGTTAGATGAGAATTGACTCTGCCAGCGTCCTTTGACATCCTCGGCTAAACCCCGCGCCTCTTAGAGCCCCAGCCTACCTGGGCCCTCCGGCCCTGCCCTCGTCCGGCGCCCCTCCCCGAGGCGTGGCCCCTCGATCAGGGGTGGGGAGAGGGAGCTGGGGGCAAAAGTTGCTCCTTCCTTCCTTCTTCCACTTCCCTGGCTCCTGCCGGCCACCCTGGGGCCAGAGCCACGTCTGAAAGCGCCTGACCGGGCAGTGCCGAGGATCGCGGGCCGCAGTGCCGGGCTCCGGAGGGAGCTCTGCGCCGCGTCCTTCCCTGTGGTAGCCCCAGAACACCCCCACCCTCGACATCCCATTCCGAGACTCCTGCCCTGCTCCCAGATTCGCTCTGCCTCGAGTCTCCAGGAGCTTTCAGTGTCTTGGTGCCCCCCGACTCTCGTCCATGCCTCTTAGACCCCCTTTCCTGGCGTCACCAGGTGTCCCTTAATAGTCTTGGGACCTTAAGGAGCAAGTCAGCCCCTGCGGACTTTCCCAGTGAAGAGGAAGCTGGCTGTGCGGTGGAACTTGGAAGAGACTGGGAGCCTTTGCTGAGCCCAGAGAGAGAGGCGTCCCTCTCGCTGCCCCTCCAGGTCGGGCAGACACGCCAAGCTTTGAGGTACTTTGGTTCTTCGTTCTCCACGGGGGGCGTCCCCACACTCTGTTGAGCTGGGGCCCGGGCCAGTAACACAGCTGGGACGCTCCTCTGCCTGGGGTGGCGGGAGGAGCTGCAAGTGGCTTTTCCATCAGCAACGTGGAAAGTTCATCGCCCCTGCTAGCGCTGGTTTGGAAGTGTCTTGCTGCGGCTTCGGCTGCACGCAGGAATCCTCAGTGCGCTGGGCCGGGGTGAGGGGGCGGTTCTTATTCCATACTTGGGTTTCAAAAGGTGGGGCTTTCAAAAGCTCTCCATAAAATTCTTGAGAAAAAATAGCTTGGTGAGTTAATTTGGAACCAGACTCCGGGGAATTGGAGTCGTGCCTCACTGCTTCTAGGGGCTTGATGCTGGGCTTCAGGAAAGGCCCTCTGGGCCCCAGGACACTACAGGTGCCTAGGAAACGTTTTTTTGTTTGTTTTGAGATGGAGTCTCGCTCTGTCGCCCAGGCTGAAGTGCAGTGGCCGGATCTTGGCTCACTGCGACCTCTGCCTCCTGGGCTCAGGGGATTTCTTGCTCAGCCTCTGAAGTAAGTGGGATTACAGATGCACGCCACCACACTCAGCTAATTTTTGTATTTTTAGTAGAGACGGTGTTTTACCATGTTGGCCAGGCTAGTCTCAAATTCCTGACCTCAGGTGATCCACCCGCCTCAGGCTCCCAAAGTGCCGGGATTACAGGCGTGAGCCACTGCACTGGGCCCAAATTTTTGTGTTTTTTGTTTTTTTGTTTTTTTCAGATGGAGTCTCACTCTGTCGCAGAGCCTGGAGTGCAATTGCGCCGTCTTGGCTCACTGTAACCTCCACCTCCTGGGTTCAAGCGATTCTCCTGCCTCAGTCTCCCAAGTAGCTGGCATTACAGGCATGAGCCACCATGCTCAGCTAATTTTAGAGATGGGGTTTCACCATGTTGGCCAGGCTGGTCTTGAACTCCTGACCTCAGGTGATCCACCCGTCTTGGCCTCCCAAAACACTGGGATTACAGGCATGAGCCACCACATCTGGCCTAATGTTTTTTTTGTTTTGTTTTTTGTTTTTTTTTGTGTGTGTGTGTGTGATGGACGCTCTTGTTGCCCAGGCTGGAGTGCAATGGCATGATCTCAGTTCACTGCAACTTCTGTCTCCTGGGTTCAAGCGACTCTCCTGCCTCAGCCTCCAAGTAGCTGGGATTACAGGCACCTGCCACCACACCTGGCCTAGTTTTTGTATTTTTAGTAGAGATATGTTTTGCCTTGTTGGCCAGGCTGGTCTTGAACTCCTGGCCTCTGGTGACTACCCACCTAGGCCTCCCAAAGTGCTGGGATTACAGGCGTAAGCCACTGTGTCCGACCTCTAGCAAATGTTGACATTCCTTTCTCTTCCCTTTTACATGGAGGCAAGGCAGTCAAGAATTGCACTTTTGGCTCGGCGCTATGGCTCACGCCTGTAATCCCAACACTTTGGAAGGTCAAGGCTGTGATGCCCTCAGCTCTACTTTTTGAATTTCGTGTGACCTGTTTGTATTATTTTTCTAAAAATTAAACGTAATAAATATGTGCCCCCAGAAAAGAATCAAAAAAGGGAAGAATTTGGAGGGGAAGGGTAATGTTCCTTTCAGGATGGAAGAGTTCTCTGGACAAAGGCTTAGGAGTGTGACCCACCACAGAGCCCTGCACTGGGAGTCTGACTCTTGGACTAAAGCCCCAGCCCTGCCACTTTCTTACTGGGTATTCATGTCTCTGAGCCCCACTGCTTCAATTAAAACAGATAGGGATGCTTATTTCTGCCTCTTAGGGACTAGGGAGGATAACATTCAATCATGAAGATGAAAGTGCATATCATAGGGCCTGCCTAACTGGTTCTCCCTAACTTTGAACCTTTGGCCAGTTGTCCACTGTGCTGAATGTAAGTCTCCTTATCAGAAAGCTCCCAGTGAGGAACTGGTCTTCTGGAGACTCTGTATGGCATAGGGTGATTCAACCACCTTCTTTTTTTTTTTTTGAGATGGAGTCTCGTTCTGTTGCCCAGGCTGGAGTGCAGTGGCGCGATCTCGGCTCACTGCAAGCTCCGCCTCCCGGGTTCACGCCATTCTCCTGCCTCAGCCTCCCGAGTAGCTGGGACTACAGGCGCCCACCACCACGCCCAGCTAATTTTTTGTATTTTTCAGTAGAGACGGGGTTTCATAGTGTTAGCCAGGATGGTCTCGATCTCCTGACCTTGTGATCCACCCACCTCAGCCTCCCAAAGTGCTGGGATTACAGGCGTGAGCCACCGTGCCCGGCTCAACCACCTTCTTAAGAAGACCTCTGGCTTTCCTGGAACACAGGTAACAAACACCTTAGCTTGGGATCAAGATCCTCCCTACCAGGGAAGGGCTGGGCTGGCCAGGAGAACTGTGTTTGGGCCAGAGCAGCAGGGTCCTGCACTCTGCAGGGAGCAATCACACGTGGGAGAGGCCCACAGCCTGGGATCAGAAGTGCCAGGAGCTTAGGAACAGGAGTCCTGGGGTCCCAGCTTTCCTGCTGTCTCTCCAAGCCTTGAGTCCTTCACCTGAAACACTGACATCATCATGCCCCCCTCAGGGCCTGTTGAGTTAAGTCATCCGGTGGACTTGAAACACCTAGCACTGGCCGGGCGCGGTGGCTCAAGCCTGTAATCCCAGCACTTTGGGAGGCCGAGACGGGCGGATCACGAGGTCAGGAGATCGAGACCATCCTAGCTGACACGGTGAAACCCCGTCTCTACTAAAAAATACAAAAAACTAGCCGGGCGAGGTGGTGGGTGCCTGTAGTCCCAGCTACTCGGGAGGCTGAGGCAGGAGAATGGCGTGAACCTGGGAGGCGGAGCTTGCAGTGAGCTGAGATCCAACCACTGCACTCCAGCCTGGGCGGCAGAGCGAGACTCCGTCTCAAAAAAAAAAAAAAAAAAGAAACACCTAGCACTTGTGATCATTGAAGTCAGAAAATATGAGTTGCCTTCCTCTCTGGCACTCTGTTGTCAGGGGAGCCCACCATCCATTAGCCAGCACTGGAAAAAGTACAGTCGCACGTATAGAGGAGGTGGGGGGCTACTCTCCTCATCTTCCAGGTTTTCCAGGAGTGGGTATGGGGATCCAGAAGGTAGCTCAGGAGTCAGCAGGTGACAGAGGTGTTGGGCATTCTCCACTCACTCCAGTCCCTGCATTGAGGGGAAGGAGCAGAGATGAGATCTGCTCACAAGTTAGACCCTGGCTTCTCTCAATGGGTGATGTGGACAGGGGAGTGGGGCAGGCAAGCAGCAAAGGATGTAGGAGCAAGGAGAAAAATTCCAGGCTCCTCCCTTCCAAAGTCGCCCAGCCTTGAGATCATTGCGGATGCAACAGGTGCAAACAGAAGAACACTTTGGGACCTTGGAATGCGGGAGGCCGGCTCAGTGTTCCTTCCACCCTGTGAGAGACGTGTGATATTCTTAAGGTCCACTAAAGGCTCAGGGTGGTTGGAGGCCTGAGAATGGCCTGGGAGATACAGGGTTTGGAAGGGTAGGTGGCCTGTGGGTGTCTCCTCTGGGGGGAGACTCCCCAGGTGGAGGGGGTTCTTCCTCTCCAGATGTAGCTCAGCACAGGGACAATAACAGTAACAGGGGCACGTGTGTAAGGAATACTTTCCCAGGTCCCCTCTTCATAGGTGTTTGCAGCAGCATCTCACAACAGCCCTAAGAGATTAAATGTTGCAAATCCCATTCTACAGAGGTGGAAATGGAGCCTCAGAGAAGTTAAGTCACCTGCCCCAGGTCTCATAGCTCCCCATTGGCAGTGCTGGGATTCAGAGCCAGCTCTCTCGCCTCCATCCATCCGTAGACCCGGCCAGTTCCCAGCCATTTGGAGAAGTGCCCTACTCAGACTCTTTCCACCTCAGCAAGCCTGGCAGTGCTGTGACATCCATCCACCTAAGTCATCATCAAGCCCTTTAGCTCCACAACCCAAAAGGTCTATGAGGTATCCTGAAGCAAAAGACAGGCAGGACAGTTCTGCTCCCACCCCGGAGAGCTTTCTATGTACAGGGCTGTCTCTCTCTATAGGACTCTGATCTCCTCTCCTTCCTGTTTTGCCAGGTGTCGAGACATCTCCCATGGGTTTGTGATCAGTGTTGCAGCTCTCCCAGCAGCCCTGGACAGTGGTGAGTTCCCTCAGCTGGCTGGGACAGTACTCTGCTCTCACCTCTGCCTCTCTGGCTCCATGCCAGCTCCACCTCAACGGGTCTCCTTGTGAACCCACAGGGCTCCAGGACACCCTCCCTCTGGAGCCCATGCTGCCTTCAGCACTTCACCCCCAACCAATGATGGCAACAGTTGGTGTTCTTTGTGCACTTTATTTACTTGCTTATTTTTAACGACAAAAGTTTTCTTTTCTTTTTTTTTTTTTGAGACAGAGTCTTGCTCTCTTGCCCAGGCTGGAGTGCAGTGGCACTATCTTGGCTCACTGCCAGCTCTGCCTCCCAGGTTCATGCCATTCTTCTGCCTCAGCTTCCCAAGTAGCTAGGACTACAGGCGCCCCCCACCACACCCAGCTAATTTTTTGTATTTTTAGTAGAGACGGGGATTCAGCATGTTAGCCAGGATGGTCTCCATCTCCTGACCTCGTGATCCACCCACCTCAGCCTCCCAAAGTGCTAGGATCACAGGCATGAGCCACCACGCCCGGCCGACAAAAGTTTTATACCTGCCTGTTAAAAAAGTTATATAGTGCAGAAGCACACCACGTAAAAGGTGCGATCCTCAGTTATGGGCATGACTACATATTCCCTTCCCCCATCTTCATTATGATAACCCCCCAATCCCCCCAAATCCTGTGAGCCAAGTACCAGAATTATCCCTCTTTTACACAAGGGTAAAGTGATCGATCACAGAGAGATTTAAGTGATCTTCATAAGCAAGATCATAGGCCAGGAAGTGGCAGAGCCAGGATTCAACCTCCGCAAGCCTGGTGGTGCTCTGACATCCCTGGAAGCCCCCATCAAGCCCTTTTAGCTCAGCAACCTAAAAGGGCCTCTCTAAGAGGTATCCTGAAGCAAAAGACAGAAGTTCTCTTTGAAACATAATATTTTTCTCTACAGATAGATAGCCCATAGGTATGTAAGTAGGTGGGTGGGTAGGTAGACAATTTGAGGGTATCCCACATTTGTCTGCAACTGGACTTCTGAGCACAGACTATATTCTGGGCTATATCTTGACTCCATATTCCTGGGAAAGTGATCGACTGAGACCTTGGGAGTCTTGGGAAGTCCAATGGGTAGGGTAGTCAAATCCAAGGGCTGCTCCCTGAGGGCACTGGGCAGTAATTGGGGCGTGGGATGGGCGTGAGGGCCCCGGTCCCTAAAGTTGCCCACTCTGCCCGCCCGAAGGCCTCCAGCCGCCAGCATGCGGCTGCCACGCTTCTCCAGCAGGACAGTGACCGTGCTCCTCCTGGCACAGACCACCTGCCTCCTGCTCTTCGTCGTCTCCCGGCCAGGGCCTTCATCCCCAGCGGGCGGCGAGGAGCGTGTGCACGTGCTGGTGCTGTCCTCATGGCGCTCAGGGTCGTCCTTCGTGGGCCAGCTCTTCAGCCAGCACCCCGACGTCTTCTACCTGATGGAGCCCGCGTGGCACGTGTGGACCACCCTGTCGCAAGGCAGCGCCGCAACGCTGCACATGGCCGTGCGCGACCTGATGCGCTCCGTCTTTTTGTGCGACATGGACGTGTTTGATGCCTACATGCCACAGAGCCGAAACCTGTCCGCCTTTTTCAAGTGGGCAACGAGCCGCGCGCTGTGCTCGCCGCCCGCCTGCAACGCCTTTCCCCGAGGCGCTATCAGCAAGGAGAACATGTGCAAGACACTGTGCACGCGGCAGCCCTTCAGCCTGGCCCGGGAGGCCTGCCGCTCCTACAGCCACGTGGTGCTCAAGGAGGTGCGCTTCTTCAACCTGCAGGTGCTCTACCCGCTGCTCAGAGACCCCGCACTCAACCTGCGCATCGTGCACCTGGTGCGCGACCCGCGGGCCGTGCTGCGCTCCCGGGAGGCGACGGGCCCACTACTGGCACGCGACAACGGCATCGTGCTGGGCACCAACGGCAGGTGGGTGGAGGCCGACTCTCAGCTGCTCCTGATGCGTGAGGTGTGTCGCAGCCATGTGCGCATCGCGGAGGCCGCCACACTCAAGCCGCCACCCTTCTTGCGCGGCCGCTACCGCCTGGTGCGCTTCGAGGACCTGGCTCGGGAGCCGCTGGCAGAGATCAGAGCACTCTACGCCTTCACCGGGCTGACCCTCACGCCCCAGCTCAAGACCTGGATCCACAACATCACCCACGGGTTGGGGATCGGCAAGCCAATCGAGGCCTTCCAGACGTCTTCTAGGAATGCGCGCAACGTCTCCCAGGCCTGGCGCCACGCGCTGCCCTTCACCAAGATCCTGCGCGTGCAGGAGGTGTGCGCCGACGCGCTGCAGCTGCTGGGCTACCGGCCTGTGTACTCTGAGGACCAGCAGCGTGACCTCACCCTGGATCTGGTGCTGCCACGAAGCCCAGACCACTTAAGCTGGGCGTCACATGACTGAGAACTCTGGGCCTTAGAGCAGGCCTCGAATTGTGGTTGCCAGGCCCAGGAGGCGACTGCACGGTGGAGAAGGAGCTGGGATGCATGGGGAAGCAGGTCCCTACTATGAACTGGGAGTTTGGGGTCCTCCCCTGAGGTAGGCAAGGACTGCACGTTTCTTTTTCTCCTGATTCTCGGTTTTCCTTTGAGTCCTCTGGAGCTGCCTTCTCATCAGGTGCACTCTTCATGGAAAGCAACACTTGCCCCCACCTCCTCTGGGCACAGGGAGTAAGTTCTGCTAAATTAAATTAAATGTGTTCCAGGTCGGGCGCGGTGGCTCACGCCTGTAATCCCAGCATTTTGAGAGACTGAGAAGGGTGTGGATCAGGTGAGGTCAGGAGTTCGAGACCAGCCTGACCAACATAGTGAAACCCCCTCTCTACTAAAAATGCAAAAATTAGCCAGGCATAGTGGCACACTCCTATAATCCCAGCTACTTGGGAGGCTGAGGTGGGAGAATCACTTGGACTCCGGAGGTGGAGGTTACAGTGAGCTGAGATCGTGCCACTGCACCCCAGCTTGGGCAACAGAGCAAGACTCTATCAAATAAATAAATAAATAAATTTGTTCAAAAATCCTGCAATCTAGTGAATTGTAACCTCATTTTTTTCTCTTTTTATTGTGTGATTCCATTTATTTAAAGCAGAAAAACTAGTCTAGGTGATAGAGGTCAGAATAGGGGATACTTTGTAGGGAGGATTTGACTGGGATGTAACCTTATTTAATATGTAAACAAACTACAACCTGACCAGAGTATATTCTTGTAAGGAAAAAGGAGTCTCCTCCAACCTTAGCAGCCAGCTTTCAGCCAGGGGCAGACCACAAACTGACCGGATGTGTCCAAATTAGACAAAGGCTGAGCTGTCACCAATCGGCCTATATCCAGTGCCACTTCCTTTTTTCTGTTTATAAACGCTGCTTGTCCACTGTTGCTGAGTGGAGGTCTCTGAGACCTCTCAAATATAGATCTCTCATTTAATGGGGTAAGTTTGGGCTTTAATCGCCATCATCCCCAGAACAAAGACTGACCAATTGGACTGAAATGCTGTTGAACTATCTTTATTGCGTGGACTTTGAGTTATTTGACTAGTTGTTTGTAGAAACTCCTGATAAGGAGTGTACTTCTGTTTCTTGGCATTGTCCACTCATAGTCATCATAATAGTCTCCCTGGCCGGGCGCAGTGACTCACGCCTGTAATCCCAGCACTTTGGGAGGACTAGGCAGGCAAATCGCTTGAGCTCGGGAGTTTGAGACCAGCCTGGCCAACATAGTGAAACCCTGTCTCTCCTAAAAATCCAAAAAATAGCTGCTGTGGTTGTGCATGCCAGTAATCGTAGTGACTCAGGAGGTTGAGGCAGGAGAATGGCTTGAACCCAAGAGGTAGAGGTTGCAGTGAGCCAAGATTGCGCCACTGCACTGCAGCCAGGGTGACAGAGCAAGACTTCATCTTAAATAATAATAATAGGCCAAGAGCGGTGGCTCAAGCCTGTAATCCCAGCACTTTGGAAGACCGAGGCAGATGGATCACTTGAGGTCAGGAGTTCAAGACCAGTCTAGCCAACATGGTAAAACCCCATCTCTACTAAAATACAAAAATTAGCCAGTGTGGTTTTGCATGTCTGTAATCCCAGCTACTCAAGAAGTTGAGGCAGGAGAATTGCTGGAACCGAGGAGGTGGAGGTTGCATTGAGCCAAGATTGCACCACTGCGCTCCATCCTGGGTAACAGAGTGAGACTCCCTCTCAAAAATAATAATAAAAAAATAATAATAATAGTCTCTCTGATGTGTTGCTTCCCCTGGGAAGTCTTACATACTCCTACGCAGCCATCCTTTATACATCAACTGGCCTATTAGGGTTCGAATAACAAAAACATGAAGAAAGCATAAAGAATCATCCAACTAAGGTGAAATCATGAATTGTGAAGTCAATACTGAAACAAAACAAGTCCATTATGATGGTGACAGAAAATGGAGTCAGGGCCCAAGGTTTTGGTCAATCTCTCAAAATTGAGAGGCTGACCAAAAGGCAGAAATGTTTAAATTCAATTAAATTTGTCCCAAAGTTCCCAGCACTTTGGGAGGCCAAGGTGGACGGATCACGAGGTGGAGATCGAGACCATCTTGGCCAACATGGTGAAACCCCGTCTCTACTAAAATACAAAAAAGTAGCCAGGCATCGTGGCACACGCCTATAATCCCAGCTACTCGTGAGGCTGAGGCATAGAAATCGCTTGAACCCAGGAGGCAGAGGATGCAGTGAGCTGAGATTGCACACTGCACTCCAGCCTGGTGACAGAGCAAGACTCCGTCTCAAAAAAATAATAGTAATAATTTGGCCCAAAGCTGCTGCCATACCTGTTGAACTGCAATCTAACTTAGTATTTAAGTAAACTGCCTCCCAACCGAGACTATATTCTTTTTTTTTTTTTTTTTCTTTTTTTTTTTGAGACGGAGTCTCGCTCTGCCGCCCAGGCTGGAGTGCAGTGGCCGGATCTCAGCTCACTGCAAGCTCCACCTCCCGGGTTCATGCCATTCTCCTGCCTCAGCCTCCCGAGTAGCTGGGACTACAGGCGCCCGCCACCTCGCCCGGCTAGTTTTCTGTACTTTTTAGTAGAGACGGGGTTTCACTGTGTCAGCCAGGATGGTCTCGATCTCCTGACCTCGTGATCCGCCCGTCTCGGCCTCCCAAAGTGCTGGGATTACAGGCTTGAGCCACCGCGCCCAGCCTGAGACTATATTCTTGTAACAAATAGCTGAATCTCAGCAACTGTGCTTTAACCAGTCACAGGCTACCAACTGATTAGACCAAGTCTGTGTAAGGTAAATGCTGAGCTGCACCCCATCAGACTGTTTATTTGTGCTACTTCCAATAAATTTGGCCTACCAGTGTTGCTGAGTGGAATCAGGGTGCTGCCTGATTCATAAATTTTCTTTGCTCAAATAAAGTCTGCTTAATTTGACTAATGTTTTTCTATTAATAGTTCAGATGACTTGGCCTCTACCCAAACTCTTTCTTTCCCCTAGACTCCCCTCTCTTGGAATGCATCCTGAAGCAGCTGAAAAGGGGTGCCCTAGGCCCAGCTGGGAGCAAAATCTGGTGATATTGCTTCTGAATATCCCACATGTGCGCCTTCCCCCCCCCACACACACACACACTCACATGCATACACAGCCTGGACTCTGTTCCCTTTATGCCCCTGGCACCACGCTCCATCAAAGCCATTGACCTTTATATCCCCCTGTGTCTTCACTGAGAAAGAGGTATATCAGGCCAGACGTGGTGGCTCATGCCTATAATTATCAATTACCCAGTCTCTGGTATTCTGTTACAGCAGCACAAAAGGGACTAAAATAGGCTCCTTAACAAAAAGATTCACAGACAAGAAGTTTGTTTGTTTTGAGACAGTGTCTTGCTTTGTGGCCCAAGCTGGAGTGCAGTGGTTCCATCTTGGTTCACTGCAACCCCCACCTCCCTGACTCAAGCAATTCGCTCATCTTTTTTTTTTTTTTTTTTTTTTTTTTTTTTTTTTTTTGAGACGGAGTCTCGCTCTGTCACTCAGGCTGGAGTGCAGTGGCCGGATCTCAGCTCACTGCAAGCTCTGCCTCCCGGGTTTACGCCATTCTCCTGCCTCAGCCTCCTCAGTAGCTGGGACTACAGGTGCCTGCCACCTCGCCCAGCTAGTTTTTTGTATTTTTTTAGTAGAGACGGGGTTTCACCATGTTAGCCAGGCGATTCTCTCATCTTAACCTCCCAAGTAGCTGGGACTACAGGCACATCACTATGCCAGGCTAATTTTTGTATTTTGGGGGACTACATGTGTTTTGGTATGTAGCCCAGGTTGATCTGCAACTCTTGTGCTCAAGCAATCCCCCTGCCTCAGCCTTCCAAAGTGCTGGGATTACAGGCATGAGCCACTGTGCCTGCCCAAGAACAGTTCATTAACACTTGCAGCATACATCACGCAGGACAAACCTAAATGAAAAGTAACAACACAGTGGCTCAGAACACTGCCTTACACAGCATCTTCCAAAGGACACAATAAATTGGTAGAGAAATAACAGGACAAAAGAAAGTTTTAGGCCTCCCAAGGTGAGAAACTGTGCAAAGGTAAATATCTGAGAGGAAGCTGATGCAGCAGGATTTGTCTGCAGCAGCCTCTGGTACCGCCTCTGGCTGGGCAGAGTTAATGGTTGTCTCCAGTGAAGGAGAGTTTATGTCGTGCCTTTAGGCAGAAAAGGGAGGGAAACCTGACCTTTTCCTGTATTTTCTGCTTCTTAATTGCCATCAGCTGAAAATCATTTTTATGTGACAGAGGCATAACCTGGGCCGATGCCTCTGCTTTCCTCCAGCTGAAGAGAACCTGCGTGGGCTCCTTTGCTTTGGACCTCTGCCTCCGCCACGGAGAAAGGCCAGGCCAGGCTGCTGGACAAGCAGGGACTGTGAGAAGGGGAGTTCAGGTGTCCCAATCCAGGCCATCCTAGACCAGCCAGCCCCTCACCAGCCCCCGCTGATCAGCACGCAGCCACTTCTGCTGCCTTCTGCTGCTGCTGCCAAAGCGAGTCCAGGGTTCACCCAGATTCAGAGGTGTGGAAACTGAGTCCACCGCTTGAGAGGAGTAGCTATAAAGACATATGAGCGAGAGCAGCTGAGCCCAGCTGAGCCCAGCACTGCCGGCCAAGTCGAAGACTTTAGGACCAGCCACACGTGTTCGGTAGCCACACGTGTTCGGTGGCCACACGTGGCCAGTGGCTCCATGTTGGAGAATGCCAATCAGACTCCTCATTCTCATTACATTTGTATACCCTTCTGGCCCTGAAATCTTTCTATATCTGCATCTCACTAAGATGGTCTATTAGAGAAGAACATCTACTTCATATTTCCATCCTTTGGAAACCTGAAGAGCTAGCAGAAGTTTTGACTTTGCAATTGATCCTACACATTCAAATTCCTAGCGTCTATAGATTGTGTAAGATGGAAGAGAGACTACAAGGGCTCCCATTACCTAGCCCAGAGTATGTGCTCAGGGCTCTCGGCACTTCTCCTGGTTACACATGGTTCAGATACTATTGGCCACTTCTTAACATTAGTTTCTCATGGCTTGATTCCTAGGAAGCATTATTCCTCCCATTTTAAGAGGGCAGCCAGTTGAGTGATTCAATGAGTCAGGCCCAGTATCAGGCCCCAGGGACACAGTAAGGGGCACAGTACACATAGCCCTTGCTCTTGTCTGGGGTGCAGACACTAAACAAATAGTCAAACAGATTAAACATGCAATTATAGGTTTGAATTATGCTCTAAGAAAAAACAAAGCTGGGGACAGTGAATTACACCTGCAATCCCAGCACTTCAGGAGGCTGACACAGGAGGATCACTTGAGGACATGAGTTCAAGATCACCCAGGCAAATGACTCTTGTGGGATACCGCTGTCAGGCTGGGCTCTCAGCCTGCATCAAAGCAGGCCCCATTTCCATAAAACATTTTTAAAAATTGGCCAAGCATGGTGGTACACGTCTGTAGTCCTAGCTACTTGGGAGGCTGAGGTGGGGGGCGTTGCTTGAGCCCAGAAGTTCGAGGCTGCAGTGAGCTACAGTGAGCTATGATTCATCCCACTGCACTCCAACCCGTGCGACACAGCAAGACATCATCTCTAATTAAAAGAAGAAGAAGAAGGAGGAGGAGGAAGAGGAGGAGGAGAAGAGAAAGAAAAGAGGACAATACAAAATAAGCCAAGCATGGTGGCACATGCCTATAATCCCAGCTACTCGGGAGGCTGAGGCAGAAGAATCGCTTGAACCTGGGAGGCAGAGGTTGCGGTGAGCCGAGATTGCTCCACTGCACTCCAGCCTGGGTGATAGAGCAAGACTCCTTCTCAAAAAAAAAAAATAATAATAATAATAAGGAGAAAAAGGGCCGGGCGCGGTGGCTCACGCCTGTAATCCCAGCACTTTGGGAGGCCGAGGCGGGCGGATCACAAGGTCAGGAGATCGAGACCATGGTGAAACCCCGTCTCTACTAAAAATACAAAAAATGAGCCGGGCGCAGTGGCGGGCGCCTGTAGTTCCAGCTACTCGGGAGGCTGAGGCAGGAGAATGGCGTGAACCCAGGAGGCGGAGCTTGCAGTGAGCCAGGATCGCGCCACTGCACTCCAGCTTGGGCGACAGAGCGAGACTCCGTCTCAAAAAAAAAAAAAAAAAAAATGAGGAGAAAAAGGAAGGCCGTTGATTAATAAGCATGAAAAGATACTCAGCTGCCCAGGGAATTAAAGAAATGCAGGTTAAAACATCATCAAGTAACATTTTTGGGTGACATTTACAATCAGCTAGGCAAAAGTGAAAATGATAGATTTAGCCACGTATAGGTGATGGTAGCACCCGCCACCATGCCCGGCTAATTTCTGTATTTTTAGTAGAGATAGGGTTTCACCATGTTGGTCAGGCTGGTCTCAAATTCCTAACCTCAGGTGACCCACCCGCCTTGGCCTCCCAAAGTGCTAGGATTACAGGCATGAACCACTGCGCCCGGCCTTTTAAATTTTGGGGGGACAGTCGCTCTGTTGACCAGGCTGGAGTGCAGTGGCACAACTTCAGCTCACTGCAATCTCCACCTCCCTGGTTCAGATGATTCTCCTGCCTCAGCCTCCCAAACAGCTGGGATTATAGGCACCCACCACCACGGCAGGTAATTTTTATTTTATTTATCTATTTTTAATTTTATTTTTTGAGACAGAGTTTTGTTCTTGTTGCCTAGGCTGGAGTGCAATGGCACGATCTTGGCTCACACAGCCTCTGCCTCCCAGGTTCAAGCGATTCTCCTGCCTTAGCCTCCTGAGTAACTGGGTTTACAGACATTCACCACCATGCCCAGCTAATTTTGTATTTTTAGTAGAGACAGGGTTTCTCCATGTTAGTTAGGCTGGTCTTGAACTCCCGACCTCAGGTGATCCGCCTGCCTCGGCCTCTGAAAGTGCTGGGATTATAGGCGTGAGCCACTGCGCCTAGCTAATTTTTGTATTTTTAGTAGAGACAGGGTTTCTCCATGTTGGCCAGAACCATGCTGATCTTGAACTCCTGACCCCAGGTGATAGGTGATCCACACGCCTTGGCCTCTCAAAGTACTGGGATTACAGGCCTGAGTCACTGCACCCAGCCCACATTTGCTTTTAATACTTTAGTAGTTTACTATTTTACATTTGGATCTATAGTTGCATGGAATTAATATTCCTGACCAGTATGAGGTGAGGCTGGGTTTGGTTTTGTTTTGGTTTTGGGTTTTTTTTTTTTGAGATGGAGACTTGCTCTGTCGCCAGGCTGGAGTGCAGTGGCGCGATCCTGGCTCACTGCAACCTCCAACTCCCTGGTTCAGGCGATTCTCCTGCCTCAGCCTCCTGAGTAGCTAGGATTACAGGCACGCGCCACCACGCCCAGCTAATTTTTGTATTTTTAGTAGAGACAGGGTTTCACCATGTTGGCCAGGATGGTCTCGATCTCCCGACTTCGTGATCCGCCTGCCTCAGCTTCCCAAAGTGCTGGGATTACAGGCGTGAGCTGCTGCGCCCAACCAGTGCTGGTTATCTTTGTATTTTCAGGTAGCCAGTTCTCCCTGTGCCCTCTACTGAAAGATCTCACGTGTCACATTTTCTTCCTTGGGGATAAGACCAGAGAACGTGGCCTGTCCTGCAAGTCTTGTGTTATTCTGATCCCAGTCTTCACGAACTCCACTCATTCATTCTACAAACATTATGGGTTGAGAACCAACCAGGCACCGGGCTGTTGGAGGAGCTGGAGATACAGCAGGACCAATATAGACAAAAAGCAAAAACCCCTGCCCTGCAAGAACTTGCATTCTGATGGTGGGAGACAGCCAATGAATGAGAAGTTTGATAAATAGCTAAATTATTTAGCATATTAGAAAGTGCCAAAGATTAAAGTGGAGAGGGATCAGGGGATTAGGAATGTATGTGTGTGTAGGGGTGTGAGTTGTTAATTTTTTTTTTTAAGACAGAGTTTCACTCTGTCGCCCAGGCTGGAATGCAGTGGCACGATCTTGGCTCACTGCAATGTCTGCCTCCTGGGGTCAAGGGATCCTCCTGCCTTAGCCCCACTGAGTAGCTGGGATTACAGGCATTCGCCATCCTGTCTGGCTAATTTTTATATTTTTAGTAGAGATGGGGTTTCACCAAGTTGGCCAGGGTGGTCTCGAACTCCTGACTTCAGGCAGTCTGCCTGCCTCAGCCTTCCAGAGTGCTGGGATTATAGGCATGAGCCACTGTGCTCGGCCTTTTTTATTTTTTTATTTTTTATTTTTTGAGACTGAGTCTGGCTCTATTGCTCAGGCTGGAGTGCAGTGGCACGATTTCGGCTGACTGCAACCTCTACCTCCCAGATTCAAGCAATTCTCCTGCCTCAACCTCCTGAGTAGCTGGGATTACAGGCACCTGCCACCACCTGGCTAATTTTTTTGTATTTCAAGACCAGGCTGGTCTCAAACTCCTGACCTCAAGTGATCTGCCTGCCTTGGCCTCCCAAAGTACTGGGATTACAGGAGTGAGCCACCGTGCCTGGCCTTTTTTTTTTTTTTTCTTTTTTTTTTTTTTTTTTTTGAGACGGAGTCTTGCTCTGTCGCCCAGGCTGGAGTGCAGTGGCCGGATCTCAGCTCACTGCAAGCTCCGCCTCCCGGATTCACGCCATTCTCCTGCCTCAGCCTCCGGAGTAGCTGGGACTACAGGCGCCCGCCACCTCGCCTGGCTAGTTTTTTGTATTTTTTAGTAGAGACGGGGTTTCATTGTGTTAGCCAGGATGGTCTCGATCTCCTGACCTCGTGATCCACCCGTCTCGGCCTCCCAAAGTGCTGGGATTACAGGCTTGAGCCACCGTTTTTTTTTTTTTTTTTCTTGAGACAGTGTCTCACTCTGTCACCCAGGCTGAAGTGCAGTAGAGTGCAGTGGCACAATCTCAGCTCACTACAACCTCCACCTCCTAGGTTCAAGTAATTCTCCTGCCTCAGTCTCCCAACTAACTGGGATTACAGGTGCGTGCCACCAGGCCCAGCTAATTTTTTTGTATTTTTTGTAGAGATGGGGTTTCACCATGTTGGCCTCGAGTTCATGACTGGTCTCGAACTCCTGACCTCGAATGATCCACCTGCCTCAGCCTCCCAAAGTGCTGGGATTACAGGCGTGAGCCACTGCGCCTGGCGGTTTCTTCCACTTCTAATAGACTGCTAGTCTGGGAAATGTACCAAAAAGACAGCATGGTTAAAGGTCAGTATTTCATGACCTTTTTTTTTTTTTTTTTTTTTTTTTTTTTTTGAGACGGAGTCTCGCTCTGTCACCCAGGCTGGAGTGCAGTGGCCGGATCTCAGCTCACTGCAAGCTCCGCCTCCCGGGTTCCCGCCATTCTCCTGCCTCAGCCTCCCGAGTAGCTGGGACTACAGGCGCCCGCCACCTCGCCCGGCTAGTTTTTTGTATTTTTTAGTAGAGACGGGGTTTCACTGTGTTAGCCAGGATGGTCTCGATCTTGTGACCTCGTGATCCGTCCGTCTCGGCCTCCCAAAGTGCTGGGATTACAGGCTTGAGCCACCGCGCCCGGCCCCTTCATGACCTTTTTTATACTTCCTATTTTTATTTTAGATAGGTTTCTTGGTTGATACAAAATGTCAACTGTAGCGGTAGGGAACCTGCATAAGGAAGCTTCCTAAAAAGAGGCTTCAAGAGAGAGCATTAATAGGCTGGGCATGGTGGCTCATGCCTGTAATCCCAGCACTTTGGAAGCCCAAGGCAGGTGGATCACCCGAGGCCAGGAGTTCAAGACCGGCCTGGCCAACGTGGTGAAACCCCCCTCTACTAAAAATACAAAAATTAGCCAGGTGTGGTGGCAGGCACCTGTATTCCCAGCTACTTGGGAGGCTGAGGCAGGAGAATCACTTGAACCCGGGAGGCCGAGGTTGCAGTGAGCCAAGAATGCACCACTGCACTCCAGCCTAGGTGACAAAGCAAGACTGTCTTAAAAAAAAAAAAAAAAAGAGAGAGAGAGAACACTAATAAACAATCTTGCTAATGTTCTTGAATTAAAAGGAAAATATTATGTAATGTGTACACAAGCATCTTGAATTTAAAATAATTAGGGTTGGCCGGGCGCGGTGGCTCAAGCCTGTAATCCCAGCACTTTGGGAGGCCGAGACGGGCGGATCACGAGGTCAGGAGATCAGAGACCATCCTGGCTAACACAGTGAAACCCCGTCTCTACTAAAATACAAAAAACTAGCGGGCGAGGGATGGCGGGCAGTCCCAGCTTCTTTCGGGAGGCTGAGGCAGGAGAATGGCGTAAGCCGGGAGGCCCGGGCTTGCAGTGAGCTGAGATCCGGCCACTATGCTGTCCAGCCTGGGGACAGAAAGCGAGACTCTGTCTCAAAAAAAAAAAAAATAAAATAAAATAAAATAAAATAAAATAAAATAAAATAAAATAAAATAAAATAATTAAGGTTTCGAAAAATCATTTCCCCTGCAAACATTGAAGGTGTTGGTGCATGGCCTTCCAGCCTCCCTCACTTGGCTGCTGATCCATCTGATTCTCATTTCTTTACAGCAGGATTATGGAAAAAAGCTGTCAGCTCGAATCATTTTGTCACATGCCAAAAAGTCATACAGAATCTGAAATGCTGGAAAATATCTGTAAATCACAGATCTTTTCATTACAACTAACATGACAAAATGTTTCCACTTCATTGACTTGCTAAGTACCTGAGCCATCTAAAAAGTTTATGTTCTTTTTACTCTTAAAAGAAAGAATAAAACAGATTTGAAAGTTATATTTAAAAGAGGGGAGTGGCCAGATGCGGTGGCTGATGCCTGTAATCCCAGCACTTTGGGAGGCCAAGGCAGGCTGATCACTTGAGGTCAGGAGTTCGAGATCAGCCTGGTCAACATGGTGAAACCCTGTCTCTACTAAAAACACAAAAATTAGCTGGGAGTGGTGGCGGGTGTCTGTAATCCCAGCTGTTTGGGAGGCTGAGGCAGGAGAATTGCTTGAACCCAGGAGGCAGAGGTTGCAGTGTGCCTAGATCAAGCCACTGCACTCCAGCCTGGGCAACTGAGGAAGACTGTGTCTCAGAAAAAAAAGATAGTGGAGAACCAAGATGACTGTTACGGTTGTTAATGGTTTTTGTTTATGGTTATGGTTTTGTTAATGGCTTGTTTTTTGAGACAGAGTTTTACTCTATTGCCCAGGCTGGAGTGCAGTGGCGCAATCTCAGCTCACTGCAACCTCTGCCTCCAGGGTTCAAGCGATTCTCAGCCTCCCAAGTAGCTGGGATTTCAGGGATGCACCACCACGCCTGGCTAATTTTTTTTGTATTTAGTAGAGACGGGGTTTCAGCAGGTTGATCAAGCTGGTCTTGAACTCTTGACCTCAAATGATCCACCTGCCTCAGCCTCCCACAGTGCTGGGATTACAGGTGAGAGCCACCGCACCCAGCCCTGTTTTTAATGTTTAAAATGACACTTCAGATACTCCAACTAACCTAAACAGAAACTTTAGTAGGCTATTGGCCATTTTTTTTTAAAAGTTTTTAAAAGATATGTTTTATATAGCATAAGATCATTTAACTGTGCAATTCAATAACTTTAATATATTTTCACAGTTGTGCAGTCATCAGGTGAGATCTCAGCATAGCCTCAACCTCCTGACCTGAAGCAAACATCCTGTATCAACCCTCCTAAGTGCTGGGATTATGGGCATGAGCCACAGCTACTGGTCAATCACCATTTCAAAGTCAGTTCTTTATTGTTGGTTGTGACATTTCTCAAGGATGTAGTATTTTTTTTTTCCCTCCTTCATTCTCTTAGGCACATGAGGAGCACTTGGTTCTCTCCAGCTTTGTCTCATCTGTATTTTAAACGATTCTTTCATGGTCTGTTGTCTTTGTTATTTTTCCTTAAATATCCACTAGTTAGAGAATTTTGATTTTCCCCCTTTTCTTTGCTTTCCTCTTTTTTAATTTTGTATTTGCCTTTAAAGTTTATTTCCTCAATTTCCTTTTCTTTCTTTTTCTTTTTTCTCTTTTTGTTTAGAGATAGGGTCTCACTCCCTTGCCCAGGCTGAAGTGCAGTGGTATGATCATGGCTCACTGCAGCTTTGAACTCCTGGACTCAAGTGATCCTCCCGCCTAAGCCTCCTAAGTAACTTGGACTACAGGCCTGCACCTTCACACCCGTCTAATTTTTAAATTCTTTTTTTGTAGAGACAAGGTCACGCTATGCTGCCTAGGCTGGTCTTGAACTCCCGGCCTCAAGTGATCCTCCTGCCTTGGCCTCCCAAAGTGCTCAACTTTCCTTTTTCTTTTAGAGATAAGGTCTCATTCTGTCACCTAGGCTAGAGTCCAGTAGCATGACCATAGCTCACTGCCACCACAACCTCCTAGGTTCAATCAATCCTCCCACCTCAGCCTCCCAAGTAGCTACAACTACAGGGGTCCACCATCCCACCTGGCTAATTTTTTTTTTTTTAATTTCTTTTTTCTTTTTTTTTTTTTTTTTTGAGGCGGAGTCTTCACTCTGTCGCCCAGGCTGGAGTGCAGTGGCACCATCTCGGCTCACTGCAAGCTCCGCCTCCCGGGTTCGCGCCATTCTCCTGCCTCAGCCTCCCGAGTAGCTGGGACTACAGGCGCCCGCCACCGCGCCCGGCTAATTTTTTGTATTTTAGTAGAGACGGGGTTTCACCGTGTTAGCCAGGATGGTCTCAATCTCCTGACCTCGTGATCCGCCCGCCTCGGCCTCCCAAAGTGCAGGGATTACAGGCGTGAGCCACCGCGCCCGGCCTAATTTATTTTTTCGAGACAGTGTCTTGCTGTGTCACCCAAGCTGGAGTACAGTGGCACGATCTCTGCTCACTGCAACCTCTACCTCCCAGGTTCAAGCAATTCTCCTGCCTCAGCCTCCCAGGTAGCTAGGATTACAGGTGCCCACCACGACACCCAGCTAATTTTTATATTTTTAGTAGAGACAGGGTTTCACCATGTTGGCCAGGCTGGTCTCGAACTCCTGACCTCAAGTGGTCCACCCATCTCGGCCTCCCAAAATGCTGGGATTATAGGTGTGAGCGACCACACTGACTCCAGCCTGGCTCCAACCTGGCTAATTAAAATTACGCCTGTAATCCCAGCACTTTGTGAGGCTGAGGCAGGAGGATCACCTGAGGTTGGGGGTTCGAGAACAGCCTAACTAACATGGGGAAACACCAAAATACAGTAAAATTACAAAATTAGCCGGGTGTGGTGGCAGATGCCTATAATCCCAGCTACTCAGGAGGGTGAGGTAGGAGAATCACTTGAACCTGGGAGGCAGAGGTTGCCGTGAGCCGAGATCACATCATTGCACCTCAGCCCAGGCAACAGAGTGAAACTCCGTCTCAAAAAAAGAAAAATTTTTTTTTGTAGAGGCAATGTCTCCCTATCTTACCTAGGCTGGTCTCAAACTCCTGGCCTCAAGCCATCCTCCCACTTTGGCCTCTCAATGTGCTTAGATTACAGGGCATGGGCCACTGCACCCAGCCCAACTTTATTTTCTAACTCATTTATCACATTGTAAAATTGGAAGTCATATTTTAAATTTCTAATAACTTATTATTGTTATCTGTTCAATTTTTAGGGCATCATGCTTTGGTTCTATAAATACAATATCTTCTTGAATGTGCTAATTGAAACACATTATTTATCTTTGTTTCTTAAATTTTGTTTCTTTTTTTTTTTTTTTTTTTTTTGAGATGGAGTTTCGCTCTTATTGCCCTAGGTTGGAGTGCAATGGTGAAATCTTGGCTCACCACAGCCTCTGCCTCCCAGGTTCAAGAGATTCTCCTGCCTCAGCCTCCCAAGTAGCTGGGATTACAGGCATGCGCCACCACGCCTGGCTAATTTTGTATTTTTGGTAAAGACGGGATTTCTCCATGTTGGTGAGGCTGGTCTCGAACTCCTGACCTCAGGTGATCCGACCACCTTGGTCTCCCAAAGTGCTGAGATTACAGGCATGAGCCACCGCGTCCGTCCAAAATTTTCTGTTTTTTCCAGGGTCAGCTGAAGTATTTGGTCAGCCTGTTCTACCTGTGGGAAGGGCAGGGGATGGAGGAGGAGAGGAGGGGCTGGCAGAGCTGCTGTGCTCCACCTAGACCCTGGGTAGGTCCCTCTGTGTCCAGCCTCCCTTCTTCTCCACTCCACCAAGCCCTGAGGGTGCCTCCTCCATCGCAGCTTCCTTCTGGGTTATGGCTTCTTTCTCCAAAACGTGGTCTGAAGGTTAACCACTAGGGTGTGGAAACAATACCTACTTTCTTTATTCTTTTTTTTTTTTTCTTTTTTTTTTTTGAGACAGTCTGCTCTGTCCCCCAGGTTAGAGTGCAGTGGTGCGATCTCAGCTCACTGCAACCTCCACCTCCAGGGTTCAAGTGATTCTCCCGCCTCAGCTTCCCGAGCTGGGATTACAGGCAGGCGCCACCACACCCAGCTAATTTTTGTATTTTTAGTAGAGATGGGGGTTTCACCATATGGGCCAGGCTGGTCTCAAACTCCTGACCTCAAGTGATCCACCCACCTTGGCCTCCCAAAGTGCTGGGATTACAGGTGAGAGCCACAGCACCCGGCCAGCAATACCAAGTTTCAAATCCCCTCTTAGCCAGTTATTAATTTTGTGACTTCAGCCAAATTATTTTATCTCTGTTAAATAAAAATTTCACCTGTTAAATGAGAATAAAAATAATAACTTCACTCAGTGCTTTGAATTCATAACATAATCCATAGCTAGCATTTGGTTTGGTGACACACAGAAAACGTTCAATTAATACTTATTATTATTCATCACAAGCCTCTCCATCTCCTGAAAGTTTGTGGAAATCGCTTGGTGGCCATGGTCTGAATGTGTTCCCCAAAGTCCTTGTGTTGAAACTTAACATCAATGTGATAGTAAGAGAGGAGGGGCCTCGGGGGATGATTAAATAAGGAGAGCAGAGCCCCTATGTATGGGATTAGGAGCCTTATAAAAGGGCTTGAGAGGCCAGGTGCAGTGGCTCACACCTGTAATCCCAACACTTCGGGAGGCCAAGGCTGGTGGATCACGAGGTCAGGAGTTCCAGACCAACCTGGCCAACATGGTGAAATCCCATCTCTACTAAAAATACAAAAATTAACTGGATGTGGTGGCAGGTGCCTGTAGTCCCAGCTACTCGGGAGGCTGAGGCAGGAGAATTGCTTGAACTGGGGAGGTGGAGGTTGCAGTGAGCCGAGAACATGCCACTGCACTCCAGCCTGGGCGAGACAGCAAGACTCTGTTTCAAAAAAAGGTGGGGGGACTTGAGAGAGTGGGTTCACTTTCTTCCTCCATGTGAGGACCCACAGGTAGTGCCAGCAGTGAGGAACAGGCCCTCCCCAGGTACGCAACCTACAGGCGCCTATATCGTGGACCTCCCAGTCTCCTGAACCGTGAGAAAGTAAATTTCCGTTCTTTATAAATTACTCAGTTTACTTAAAAAAAATTTTTTTTTTGAGACAGAGTTTACCTCTCTTGCCTAGGCTAGAGTTAAGAAGCACCATCTCTGCTCACTGCAATCTCCGCCTCCCAGGCTCAAGCAATCATCCTACCTCAGCCTCCCAAATAACTTGGATTGCAGGCATATGCCACCACACCTGGTTAACTTTTCTATTTTTTGTAGAGACAGGATCTCACTACATTGCCTAGGCTAGTCTTGAACTCCTGGGCTCAAGCAGTCCTCCTGCCCTGGCCTCCTAAAGTGCTGGGATTGCAGGCTTAAGCCACCACACCTGACCTTGCTTATTCCTTTTTTACAATTTCTCTGCCTACATTTTAACACGATCTCTGAAGGGAGGTAGTCAAAAGTGTGATCCAGTTCTGTCATATTGAATAGAAGGTCTTTCCATTTTTTTTTTTTTTTTTTTGAGACGAGTCTGGCTCTGTCGCCCAGGCTGGAGTGCAGTGGCCGGATCTCAACTCACTGCAAGCTCGGCCTCCCGGGTTTACGCCGTTCTCCTGCCTCAGCCTCCCGAGTAGCTGGGACTACAGGCGCCCGCCACCTCGCCCGGCTAGTTTTTTGTATTTTTTAGTAGAGACGGGGTTTCACCGTGTTAGCCAGGATGGTCTCGATCTCGGTAGTGATCCACCGTCTCCCGGCCTCCCAAAGTGCTGGGGATTAGAGGCATGAGCCACTCGCCCGGCGGTCTTTTCCATTTTGTACATTTAAAACTAAGTACTTAGCCAGGCAGGTGGCTCGCGGCATAATCTCCAGCACTTTGAAAACTCGGGCAGGAAGGATTGTTTGGGGGCAGGGTCGAGATCAACAAGGAGTAGCCACAGTGAGACCCGTTCTTTTTTAATTTCTTTTCTTGTCTTTCTTTTTTTTTTAATCAGACAGAGTTTTGCTCTGTTGCCCAGGCTGGAGTGCAATGGCGCCGCCTCGGCTAACTACAACCTCCACTAACTGCAACCTCTGCCTCCCAGGTTCAATCGATTGTCCTGCCTCAGTCTCCTAAGTAGCTGGGACTGGGCACACCTACCCACCTTAGCTAATTTTTGTATTTTTAGTAGAGAGGAGGTTTCACCATGCTGGCCAGGCTAGTGTCGAACTCCTGACCTCAAGTGATACACCTGCCTTGGCCTCCCAAAGTGCTGGAATTACAGGCGTGAGCCACTGCGCCCAGCTGAGACCCCATTCTTTTTTTTTTTTTTTTTTTTTTGAGGCGGAGTCTGCAGCTCTGTGACCCCATTCTTACACACACACGAGAGAGAGAGAGGAGCAGAGAGAGAGAGAGAGAGAGAGGGAGAGAGAGAGAGAGAGAGGAGAGAGAGAAAGAGAAAGAGAAAGAGAATGAATTAGAGAATTAGCCGGTCATGGTGGTGCATGCTTGTAATCCCAGCTACTCAGGATGCTGAGGAACGAGAATTGCTTGAGGCAGAGGCTGCAGTGAGCCAAGATGGTGCCACTGCACTCCGGCCTGGGCGACAGAGCTAGACCCTGTCTCAAAACAACAACAAAAAACAACTATGTTGCACTGTACAGAGACTATATATCCACAGGCCAACCTCCCTCCCATTCCGGTCCCACACCAGCCTGTTAATAGGCTTTTTACTATCCAGTTTAAATAGATAAAAAGATTTTTTTTTTGCATGTTTTTTGGTTTTCGAGACAGAGTTTCGCTCTGTCGCCCATGCTGGAGTGCAGTGGCCCGATCTCGGCTCACTGGAACCTCCGCCTCCCGGATTCAAGCGACTCTCCTGCCTCAGCCTCCCGAGTAGCTGGGATACAGGCGCGCACCACCACGCCTGGCTAATTTTTGTATTTTTGGAAGAGATGGGGTTTCGCCATTTTGGCCAGGATGGTCTCGAACTACTGACTTCAAGTGATCCGGTCGCTTCGGCCTCCTGGAGTGCTGGGAGTACAGGCGTGAGCCACCGCACCCGGCCTGAGAATGTTCTTATTCTACTCATGAAGACTTCGTAAATATTGGGGTCCAGGCCTAGATACTACAATGTTACAAATCTGATCACTGCTTTGCCAGATCCCAGGTAAATCCACAGCCCTGGTCTGGTGGGCCGCATGCAATTCCCTTGTTTCTTACAGGGGGCGCTGCAGAGAAGGGCAGGGCAGAGCGCGCACTTGGCGGGCAGGGGCCGCTTCTCCAGGAAGGCCCGCGTCCGTGGGGGTGGGTCTGTGCGAGCCGCGCGCAACGTCGGGGGCGGGAACAACTCCGGCTCTGCCCCCGCCGGCTGCAGCGCCTTGTGATAGGAGGAGGGAACGGTCACTTGGCAGCGCCGTTGGGATGGAGGGAAGAGGGTCCCGGCTGGAGGTGACCCTGAGGAGATGAGGGTGCTGGTGGCTGGCCGCTGCCGCCCTTCGGCCGCTCGTCCCTCAACTCTGTGGTGCAGGGCGACCTGATGGAGCGCGAGGGGAGCGACGGCAGCGGCGGGTCGGCCAGGTTGTGGGCGCCCCGAGTCCGGGCGGGATCCCCGGTGTGCTGCCGACCTACTGGGTGGGCGCTGTCCTCCTGGAGCCCCTTTCCCCGTCACTTCCTCGCCGGTGCCTGAGGCAGAGCCCGCGAGTCCCGCTGGGCGTGAGGTGCAGGGAGCGGCCGCAGGTGGGCCCGGGGCTGGAGGGCGCTCGACTGCCACCCGAGCGGGTCTTGGCCTTTGGAGCTTCCGAGCGTCTCAGGTTCAGAGCCGCACCCCACGAGCCCGGGAGGCGGTGGTCCCCGCCCTGCCTGGGTTGCCCCACGGCGCCCGGCGTCCTTCGAGGTGTCTCGGAGCGGCCCGGCCGGGCTGAGGGATCAGAGCTCGCGCTCCCTTTGCCCGGGGGCTGCAGCCCGGCCCCTCCGCGCGGGCGCCTCGGGCCAAATCCACCCCCTCCGAGACCCGCTCCGCTCTCTAGGAATCTCCCAGACCTGGTGCCACCTGTTGCCGGTTCTCCCACTAAGCCTTCCAGATCTTTGGCACAGCTTCCTTTGAACTGTCACAATCAATTTGAGAATATTTGCTGTATCCCGAGAAGATATCCCGTACTCAGTGGCATTGACTTACTGGCTTTGCGTGGAGAATAGATGGAAAGCCTGATCAGGACAAAGTCTGGTCAGGCTAGGACCCAGAGACCACTGAGGAGGCAGGCCAGGGGCACACCCAAGAACCAGGGAGGAGCAGGCAGGCAGTATCCAGAGACAGGTGGCTGACTACAGTTGGTAGTTCAGTGGGCACGTCCTCTTGTTAGGGAGGAGTGAAGAGGACAGTTGGACCTCCAGGCTTTGACAAGAGAGGAACCTCCCAGTGGACAACGCGTGGAGCTGCAGACTGATGGGCAATGATTAGTATCAAGGCAGCCCAGCCTCAGCATAGAGTTGCAGGACCGCATAAAACTCTTAATTCCCAGGAGGACTCTTGTGGTCTGCTTAGAACCCCAGAGGAACGGGCTGTGTTGACCCAGTTGTTCGCTGGAACACAAGATGAGAGTGGGGCCAGCTGGAAGGAGGGCTGAATGCTGTGCCTCACGCTGCCCACTTGGCTCAGGTTCTTTCCATTGCTGCCATTTGGGGCCAGGTTGGTCTTGAGGCCTTGGTTGGGAGTTAGGTGACTCTGCTGTGGCGGTTAGAGGCCAGGGAGCCGGCCATTATAGACCCCTTGTGTATGTTCTCTGTGTCTGTTCTCTTTCACTGCAATAGCTCTCTGAAAATATATCCTTAAAGAAATAAACTCTTTGAGAGCAGGCATCTTAGACTCTTTTTTTCACCAATGTTGCCAGCATATAGAACAAACTCTGTAAATATTCATAGATGGACTGGGCACAGTGGCTCATGCCTGTAATCCCAGCACTTTGGGAGGCCAAGGTGGGCGGATCACCTGAGGTCAGGAGTTCGAGACCAGCCTGGCCAACATGGCAAAACCCCATTGCTACTAAAAATACAAAAAAATTAGCTCGGCATAGTGGCTTGTGCCTGTAATCCCAGCTACTTAGCTGGGCATGGTGGTGCACACCTGCTGTCCCAGCACTTTGGGAGGCTGAGGCGGGTGGATTACTAGAGGTCAAGAGTTCAAGACCAGCCTGGCCAACATGAAGGTCTGTCGCTACTAAAAATACAAAAATTAGCCGGACATGTTGGCGTGTGCCTGTAGTCCCAGCTACTCAGGAGGCAGAGGCAGGAGAATCGCTTGATCCCAGGAGGTGGAGGTTGCAGTGAGCTGAGATCGTGCCACTCGACTCCAGCCTGGGTGACAGAGTGAGACTCAAAAATAAATAAATAAATATTCACAGATTAATGAATAAATTCTTAATGTTTGTATAAGTTTGCTATTGTTACTGTAATTAATTCCCCAAATTGAGCTACTTAAAACCATATTGGTTTTGTAATCTTACAGTTCTTACTTCTGGTGGTCAAAAGTCCAAATTGATGTCTCTGGGCTAAAACCAAGGTGTCAACAGGACTATGTTCTTTCTAGAGGCTCTAGGAAGAATTTCTTTCCTTGACTTTACCAGCTTTTAGAGGCCACCTGCATTCCTAGGCCCGTGGTCCCCTTCTCTTCTCCAAATCCAGCGGTGTAACATCTTCAAATCTTTCTGACTCTGACCTCCTGTCTCCTCCTCACAAACAAACATGATTTCTTTTTTTTTGAGACGGAGTCTCGTGCTGTGTTACCCAGGCTGGAGTGCAGTGGCGCGATCTCGGCTCACTGCAAGCTCCGCCTCCCAGGTTCACGCCATTCTCCTGCCTCAGCCTCCGAGTAGCTGGGACTACAGGCGCCCACCACCACGCCCGGCTAGTTTTTTGTATTTTTAGTAGAGACGGGGTTTCACCATGTTAGCCAGGATGGTCTCGATCTCCTGACCTCGTGATCCACCCGCCTCGGCCTCCCAAAGTGCTGGGATTACAGGCTTGAGCCACCGCGCCGGGCCACAAACATGATTTCTTTAGACCCGTCTTGAAAATTTACAATAACCCCCTACTGCAAGATCTTTAATCACAACTGATTAAATATCCTTAATTTAATCACAGGATTTTTAAAAGTTATTTTCTTCATTTTGTTAAATAGGCTAGCAAACCATGTCTTCAACACCTTTTGCCTTGTAACCTATTCACAGGTTTTGGGGATGAGAATTTGAACACCTTTTGGGACCCATTCTACCACAGTGCTTAATCTCATTTCCCCTTATATTCTTTTATTTTTTTATTCATTTGAGACAAGGTCTTACTCTGTTGCCCAGCCTGGAGTACAGTGGTGCTGTCATGGCTCACTGTAGTGTCCACCTCCTGGGAGCAAATGATTCTCCCAACTCAGCCTCCTGAGTATCTGGGACCACAGGTGTGAGCCACCATGCCCAGCTAGTTTTTTATTTTTTATTTTTTGTAGAGATAGGGTCTCCCCATGTGGCCCAGTCTAGTCTTGAACTCCTGAGCTCAAATGATCCTCCCACCTCGGCCTCGCAAAGTGCAAGGATTATAGGTGTGAGCCGCCACTCCCAGTCTTTTTTTTTTTTTTTTCTTTTTTTCTTTTTTAAAGACATGGGGTCTCGCTCTGTTGTGTAGTGATGTTGTGTAGTGTTGTGCAGTGATGTGATCATAGCTCACTATAACCTTGAACTTCTGGGCTCACACAATTCCTGCCTCAGCCTCCCCAGTAGCTAGGACTACAGAGAAGCCAGGACCTCAGATACATGTTCCCACACATGGGTGGTCTCCAGCTACTGGCTTTAAGCCATCCTCCTGCTTTGGCCTCTGAAAGTGCTGGAATTACAGGCATGCGCCACCGTGCCCAGCCGTCTTTTATTACAGATTAGTTGTCTGACCTCCTTATAGGAAACTGATGTGCCTTTAGCTGCCAAAGTAAAGCTGCCAACAAAACTGAAGATAATGCACACACTTGATTTGAAGCAGTGAACAAAGAAATACTACAAGATACTTTGACAAAGATTTTTGACAGTGTTGAGCCAGGGAAATGAAAAGTATTATATGACAATCGACAAATAGTTATTAAATAGATGGCAAATTAAGGTGCAGTAGATTAAAGGGAAATCACTTTTTAAAAAGTGTTTTATAGAACTGTGTTTGCCTTTGCTATTATAATCCTTTAATAATCTCATCCATCTGAAACAGCTTTATATATTACCTTAATAAAGACTTTTTTTCCTACTTGAAGTGACTTTAGTGATGCTATATAATATATGTAGGCCCTGAAGGAGCTAATGGATTTGGCTCAAGCTAGTAGGGGGTGCAGTGTGCCTCCCCTTTTCAAACCCTGAGGGAGGTTCTGGCCTGCTACACCAGATCCTGTTTACAAATTGGCCTTTAAGCTTTTAAGAAGACTGATGGCCAGTTGCAGTGGCTCATGCCTGTAATCCCAGCACTTTGGGAGGCTGAGGTGGGTGGATCACAAAGTCAGGAGTTCAAGACCAGCCTGGCCAACATGGTGAAACCCTGTATCTACTAAAAATACAAAAATTAGCTGGGCATGGTGGCACACACCTGCTATCCCAGCACTTTGGGAGACTGAGGCGGGTGGATTACTTGAGGTCAAGAGTTCAAGACCAGCCTGGCCAACATGGTGAAATTCTGTCTCTACTAAAAATACAAAAAATAGCTGGGCTAGGTGGCATGTGCCTGTAGTCCCAGCTACTCAGGAGGCAGAGGCAGGAGAAGCGCTTGAACACGGGAGGCAGAGGTTGCAGTGAGCCAAGATCGTGCCACTGCACTCTAGCCTGGGCGACAGAGTAAGACTCCATCTCAAAAAAAAAAAAAAAAGTAAAATTGAGATGTGGGTCAGACACCTAGCAGACCTCCTGGGGCAGGGGCTGTGTTCCTGGGGAAGTGGGAAGGGTTGAGTGCTGGTATCTTAGGTTGTGCTGCCTTAATGAAATACCACAGATTAGTTTGTCTTAAAAAGCAGACACTGGGGTCAGGCGCAGTGGCTCATGCCTGTAATCCCAGCACTTTGGGAGGCTGAGGCGGGCGGATCACCTGAGGTCAGAAGTTCGAGACAGCCTGACCAACATGGTGAAACTCCGTCTCTACTAAAAATACACAAAATTAGCCGGCCGTGGTGGCACATGTCTGTAATCCCAGCTTCTCAGGAGGCTGAGACAGGAGAATCGCTTGAACCCGGGAGGCAGAGGTTGCAGTGAGCCAAGATGGCACCACTGCACTACAGCCTGGGCAACAAGAGTGAAACTCTGTCTCAAAAACAAACAAACAAAATAAAAAAACAGACATTGGCTGGCCTTGTGGCTCACACCTGTAATGCCAGCACTTTGGGAGGCCAAGGTGGGAGGATTGCTTGAGACCAGGAGTTCAAGGGTGCGGTGAGCTGTGATCGAGCACTGCATTCCAGCCTGGGCAACGGAGAGGGACCATGTCTCTGAACACACACACACAGACATTGTTTCCTCAGTTCTGGAGGATGGAAGCGTGAGATAAGGGTGCCAGATAAGGGTGCCAGCATGGTTGGGTTCTGACTTGAAGTTGGGTGCCTTCTATGTCCTCACAGAGCAGAGAGAGAGATATCAGGAGATTGAGATCTCTTCCTCTTGTAAGGCCACAGCCCTATCATGTTTAACACGGGAATCTGTGGTGCACACGGTTCAGCCCTTAGTTGGTTGGCATACCTGTGTCCAGACCCACTTTTCTGGAAGTTTCCAGCTTCATGTGTTTCTGGCAGATCAGGGTCCTGCCTCCTAGGTCACTGCCCTGATGGTTATGGGACAGTCAGTAAGAAGCCAGGCTCCAGCAGTGCCTTGAATTACTACTAAAAGCTATGCTTATCACGGCTTCAGCAGAAGCCTTCCACAGCAGGGGTCCAGGGGGTGATCTTATGTCAGTGGGGGCAGACAGCAGGCAGTGGTGATTAATCTGAGTTCTTTTTTTTGTTTTTTTGAGACAGAGTCTTGCTCTGTCGCCCAGGCTGGAGGGCAGTGGTGGTGTGATCTCGGCTCACTGCAGTCTCCGCCTCCCAGATTCAACCAATTCTCCTGCGTTAGCCTCCCAAGTGGCTGGGATTACAGGAGCGTGCCACCATGAACAGCTAATTTTTGTTTTTGTTGTTATTTGCTTTTTTTTGGTGGGGAAACAGAGTCTCAGTCTGTCGCCCAGGCTCCAGTGCAGTGGCACAATCTCAGCTCACTGCAACTTCTGCCTCCCAGATTCCAGTGATTCTCCTGCCTCAGGCTCCCAAGTAACTGGGATTACAGCCACACGCCACCACGCCTAGCCAATTTTTATTAGTAGTAGTAGTAGTAGAGATGGGGTTTCACCATGTTGACCAGGCTGGTCTTGAACTCCTGACCTCAGGTGAGATCCACCTGCCTCGGCCTCCCAAAGTGCTGGGATTACAGGTGTGAGCCACCACACAAGGTCTTAGTCTGAGTTCTTGGAGGCAGGTTTGCATCTTATTTGTCCACTTTGGACCAGTGAATTCCTGGTGCCATCCTAGAACTTTCTACAGACTAGGTGTTTGGGTGGTCAGAGGGTCAGATTGATTTGGGAGTGGCAGGTGAGGACTCGGGATAGAAGATGGTCTTTCTGCCTTGGAAGAGAGGCATGGTGCTGTGCTGGGGCTTGGGGATGAGGTGGCAGTGGGTGGTGGACAGGGGGCCTCAGCTGGGAGGCCAGGCTGCTCTTGACTGAGCCAGGGGCCACAGTAGCTGCCCAGGCAGGAGGGATTTGTGTGGGCGCCAGAGCTCTGGTGGGTGCACATTTGTCAGGGAGAAGCAGTATCCAAATGCAGGCGCTGCCCCCTCTGGAGCTGCTGCCAGCCAGGGAGGGCGAGTCTGTGGGCAGCAAAGGTAGGATTAGCTCCTGGCCTAATGGCAGCCAGAAGATAAGCTGCAGGAGGATATGAGTTTGTTGTGGAAGAGGTGGGGCCTGAAACCGAGAATCCTGCCCTCAATTTCTGATTGACACTATTGACTAAAGGTGGCTTTTTTCATTGGTGGAGGAAGGGCAGTAGTTCGTTTATTCAGCCTCAATTTATCTATCCATATCCTGGGCATGAGAGTACCCACCTCTCTCCTCGGATATGTGGAGGGATCACGTGGGACAATCAATGGATATAATAATTGTTTCAAATCCTGCATATACCTCATAGGTGTGAAGTGGTTGTGTCATTTGTGAATTCTCTTGGCCAGGCACCAGTGGGAGGTTAGATAGTGACCTGGAGTTTGTGTTGAGGAAGTAGTGACCTTTGAATGCCTGCCTTTGTAGCTGTTGCACAGATGTTAGGCTTACTTTCAACTAAATGGAATTAACTAATTGATTTCTTCAGTGGTCCAAGTGATAACAGAGCCAACCCTTGTTAGCCCATAGGGGTGAGAGTCTAGCTTAGTGACAGGTTGTTTTTGGGAGACACACCCTTTGTGTCCTCACTTCTCTGTCCCCTGTGTCCACCCTGCTGTCCCTCTCACCCATTCTTCCAGCTGTACTGGCCCCATGGGTACCCAGAGCACATGCACTTGTTGAGTCTAGATCCTTCATCCCTGAAACATTGTTGCACCCCATCACCTCATCACCTCACTTCCTTCAGGTCTCCAACATGTCAGGTCATCCTGAATATTTTCTTTAAAACTTTTTGTTAAATTCTACCTTCATTATTCTTTCATTTTAGCCTGCCTCATTTTTCTCTGTAGCACTTATCACTATTTGATATTGTTGCATATTTATTAATCTATTTTCTGTCTTCTTGGTTAGGAACATAAGCTCCATTAGGATGGAGACTTTGTCTGTTTTGTTTAGGTTATATTCTCATCATCTGGAATAGTGCCTGTAGGGCCTCAAAAAGTTCCTAACAGATTAATGAGTGAATTTAACAAGTAGACACTATTGATGGTGCTGAGCCACATCTCTGCCCTCTCTGAACTTAGAGCGGAATTATGCACACAGGCAAGTATACAGACTCTGATGCCTGGTGCTGCCGTTTTGCAAAAAGACTTTTCCAACCCACTGTCTTCTTTTGAATTTTTATATAAATCTGACTGGGCGTGGTGACTTACACCTGTAATCCCAGCACTTTGGGAGGCCAAAGCGGGCGGATCACAAGGTCAGGAGTTCAAGACCAGCCTGGCCAACATGGTGAAACCCCATATCTACTAAATATACAAAAAATTAGCTGGGCGAAGTGGCAGATGCCTGTAATTCCAGCTACTCAGGAGACTGAGGCAGGAGAATTGCTTGAACCCAGGAGGCGGAGGTTGTAGTGAGCCAAGACCATGCCACTGCACTCCAGCCTGGGCAACAGAGCGAGACTCCGTCTCAAAAATAAATAAATAAGTAAGCAAGTAAGTAAGTAAGTCTGGATATTTTAGTCCTGGAAAGGATACCACATTTGAAGTCAAAGACCTGATCTGAAATTCTGTCTTCACCGTTACTTGCTGTACCTCTGATAAATGCCCTAACCTCCCTCACCCGTGGTTTTCTCAACTATATAATGGGAAAATACTTGTTCTGCCTGCCTGGGGCTTAACATTTATTATAAAGATCAAATGAAATTAATTTCTCCCCCTGCCCCACAGTGTGTTGGCGTCTGGCCGTTGTCTCCTGGCCACTATCCTCTGTTGCAAGTTGAGAAATGTGATCTTTGTTTCCTGTCCAACCCTAGAGATCCAGAAGGCGTGGATCTGTCACAGAGAGTTACACAACATTTTCTACCCAAGTCCCAATTGAAGAAAATCCACAGGAAGACAAGGCAGGCTCTTTTCATCCTACCCGTAATGACTAGTCCATCATTACCTCAGTAACTTGATCATCAGCCCTGGTAGTAGAGATCCCTCCCCAAAGCTGATGAAACAGGGCAGAGAGAAAGTATACAAGAGAAGAGGGAGGGAGGTTTCTCTAAAACAAGACCTACAATAAGGACATTATTGTCTAGAAGGAAATAAATAATTGAAAGTTTCTGAAAACTGGGATTTCTTCGTCTCAAATGACCTTATTAGCCCAAAAAAGTACAACAATTATTTTCCTCACATAATAGTAATGGTGGGAATCAAAATGAATCCGTAGATGGGGGATCCAGGTGGGAATGCTGCTACACCATAGTAGAATCGTTCTGGGAACCTACAGTGGGGAAGGATCACTTGTAGCAGAAAGATCCAGAGTTGTACGGAGGGACCATGTCAGCAGTGATCACTTTTCAGTAACCGTCCTTTCCTGCTGATCATTTTAGGATCACTGTGAGGTCAGATTGGATGGTGGGAGTGGATATCAATTTTTTTTTACTGCCTACATATGCTTCATGAGCTGTAATTTGTCTTTTTCTCTTCCACAGATCTCTGTTTCTTTTCCTTACTTTCATGCCCATAATTTGTCATACAGATGTGGTTTAAGTCTTTGTTGATTTGACATAGATTCCTTTTGCATTTCATTTATTGCTACTAAAAGATGCACAAGGCTTTCAGGTCCTCACATGAATGGTGAGATGAGATCCAACATCAAGAATCCGAAGCAGAGACACTTGTGGTTTCGGAATGTGTAAATAGAGCTTGGTGATTTTCTGTTGAGTTTGTTGGGGGAATGCATAATGATTAGGATTAGGTGTTTTTCTATTTTAAAAAGTTGCTTCTAGAGGCATAGAAGACAATTCTGATACACTGTTTAAATTTTCCATACAAATCCAGGCATGTTTATGAAAAAGAAAAAAACACCAGTACAAAACAAATAAGATCTGATCTGACTGGGCGTAGTGGTGCACGCCTATAATCTTAGCATTTAGCGAGGCCAAGGCAGGAGGATCCCTGCCTTAAAAATATTTTTAAATTTAAAAAATAAAATTTACAATTATAAATTTAAAATTTTAAATTTTAAAAATTTAAGAAAAGATCAAACGAGACAAATGCTATTCACATGTTTCTTGTCTTGTTATTGCCACTTCAAGTTCCCATTTATTTTGGCCAGTGAACGTTTGAAACACTCAGATATGAAGTTCAGGGGCCATGCACTTTGTGTCTCTCCCCAGTATTAATGCATTTACACCTGTCTATTTTTCTTTTTCTTTTGGTGGGGGAGAGAATGCCTGTTGTGTACAGCAGGACAGTGGGTCATTGCGTATGTACAAAAGTGATGTGGATTCCTCCCAGACTCATTAGTGACCAGGGCTGCTGGCCCTGTTTGGGTTTCCTAGACTAGAGAAGGAGACAGGAACCAGGATGGGAAGACGGACATGTTACATTTTAAGCTGGAGCTTCCCCAGCAGTCCATGGAGCACGTTCTCGGTGTGTAGCTCATCCTGACTTTCGCCTATCAATTAATTACATGTGAGTCAGTCCACTGGGAGGCTGTTCTCTCCCTTGTGTCTTTTTTTTTTTTTTTTTTTTTTGAGACAGAGGCTCGCCGTGTCACCCAGGCTGGAGTGCAGTGGCCGGATCTCAGCTCACTGCAAGCTCCGCCTCCCGGGTTCATGCCATTCTCCTGCCTCAGCCTCCCGAGTAGTTGGGACCACAGAGGCCCGCCACTTCGCCCAGCTAGTTTTTTGTATTTTTTAGTAGAGACGGGATTTCACCACGTTAGTCAGGATGGTCTTGATCTCCTGACCTCGTGATCTGCCCTTCTTGGCCTCCCAAAGTGCTGGGATTACAGGCTTGAGCCACCGCGCCCGGCCTCCCTTGTGTCTTTTTAATAGACCAGAGCCCTTCTTCTGATTTCTGGAAGACCCACACTGTAGCAGGCCCTCTTCCCCACGTAGCTTGGGATTTAACTTAGGCCAATCGCATGGTTTTCACTAAAGTCATGTTAACTGATATGGGCTGTTAATAGCTCAGAAGGTTCTAGGCAGTGTTTCCTGCATGGCTACACTAGGTATGTGAGGGCCCCTTAGGTTTCAGCCAAGACAGGTGACTCTTAGCACCCAGAGCCCTTCAGATCTGATGGCGGTTGGTATGTTGGTCCTTCTAATGATTTCAGAGGATGGTGACCCTCGTGATGCAGAGCATGGCGTTTCTCCAGTCCTCCTTTCCTGTCCCGGGATCCCAGTTATATGTGAACGGAGACCTGAGGCTGCAGCAGAAGCAGCCGCTGAGCTGTGGTGGCCTAGATGCCCGATACAACGTAAGGGCGCTTCTCATCGTCCAGCTCCTTTGTTTCTGTGTGTTACTGTTCATCGAGTTCTTTGAAGAGGGGAATAAAAAGTAGAAACATTTCTCTGTGGGTGGCTTTCAAGGGGCCTTCTGAGGAATTCTTGCCATGAAGTCTTTTCAGGCTATGAAGATACACATGTATTTACACCTAGAGGGAGACAGAGAAAAAAATTTGTGTTTGTTGAATACCTAATTGTTTATTGTTTTTAGGTACACATGTGCGTGCGTGCACACACACACACACATATTCTCTCTTCCATACACACACTTGGAGTATGTGTTTCCAAGAGATTATGTAAAATGATGATGTAAAATGCTCATGTAAAGTATTTCAGAAATACTACTAAACAGTTTACTGAACCTATAACATATGCCACCCCTGAGTGTGGGGGGTTACCTGTATCATCTCCTTTAATCATCACAGCAACCTCTGAGCTGCCTGCAATGTCCTTTCCTAGCACTCCAGCCAGTGGCCCCTTTGCTGTCCCTCTTGCTTCCTTGCAGCCACCTTGGCCTTTTTGCTGTTCCTCAAATCCGAGAAGCAGCTGCCACCTCAGGGCTTTTGCTTTTGCCATTTCCCCTGCCAGGCATCCATGCGGCTTATCTGACCACGCCATTCAGGTCCCTGTTCAGACATCGCGGAGCACAGTCCTTCCCTGACCTGCTTCTACAGCAGCAGCCCCTCCCTCCACCATCTCTCAGCCACTCTCTCCCTCCTGCCGCCTGGCCTACTCAGGACACGTGTTTATGTGTTTATTTGTTGTCTCCCTCAGGCTTGACAGCAGTGGCATCTCATACACTATCACGTCTGTGCCTAGCTTATCATGTCACATGATAAGCTCACAGAGAGACTTGTTTAAAGAATGAACTCATTTTGCAGAAGACAAAACTGGGGCTTACAGTGATTAATTTTCCCAAAGACTCACATCTTGAAAGTATAACAGAGCCAGGAACTTTCTGTGTCCGGAACTCATGCATCTAATCACTCATTCTTCACCTTTATTGTATCACAGTGGGGACCATAGAAGTTGGGCTGCTGTACTTTGGAAAATGAAAAAGGGAAATTATCAGTTATAAGCCGTCCTCCCACCTCAGCCTCCAAGGGTACTGGGAATACAGACATGAGCTACCGCACCTAACCTTTTTTTAAAACAATTTCATTTATAATTTTATTTATTTTTTGTAACGAGGTTTCACTTTGTCACCCAGGCTGGAGTGCAGTGGCGCAATCATGGCTCACTGCAGCCTCGACCTCCCTAGACTCAGGTGATTCTCCTACCTCAGCCTTCTGAGCACCTAGCTGGGACTAAGGTGCATGGTAGCATGCCTGACTAAATTTTACATTTTTTGTAGAGATGGGGCATGTTTCTCAGGCTGGTGTCAAATTCCTGGACCCAAGCGATCTACTCACCTTGGCCTCCTAACATGCTGGCAGGTGTGAGCCACTGTGCCTGCCCTCGCACCACCTTTTTAATAAAAAAACTAGAGTCTCACGCTGTGGCCAAGGCTGAAGTGCAGTGGCCTACTTATGACTCATTGTGCCTCATACTCCTGGAGGCACCACAATGCCTATTTTATTGAGATTTTTTTTTTTTTTTTTTTTTGGTAGAGATGGGGTCTTTATGTTGCCCAGGCTAGTCTCGAACTTCTGGCCTCAAGCAGACCTCCTGCCTCAGCCTCCCAGATTGCTGGGATTACAGACATGAGCCATGACATCCAGCAGAGAGAGATTTTATAAGTAGCTTTAAAACCCATGAAACATGGACACTGACCACTTATTTTCATCCCCACAGAAGGAAGGACAGAGTAAATGAACTTAAATTGTTGCAAGATAATTTATTCATCTTTGAAGAGAAGATTATTGATACTGCAGTAGGCCACCAAGAACGAGAGGGTGCTCTGTGGGACCAGCCTGGGTGGGCAGAAGGGTAGAAGGAAGAAAGGAGTCTCCCAGGTGCTCACACCACATCCTCCTGTGTCCCAGGTATCCGTGATCAATGGGACCAGCCCCTTTGCCTATGACTACGACCTCACCCATGTTGTTGCTGCCTACCAGGAGAGGAACGGTGAGTCACAGGTAGAGCTCATTCAGCCGCTGCTCAGGACTTTCAAGATTAGTGGGGGCAACAGAGACAAGCAGAATTGGAACCCTTGTGATAAAAATGTGAAAAGCTGTGAATGCTCAACGATGGGAGCAAATGTGCTGTCCAGGATTTGTCCTTTTCGTCCTCATGTTCAGACCTGGGACCGCCCCCACCCCTCCAGCATCCCATGGTCCAGAAGGTTAGTGATAGTTAAATGCCATCATTTTCCCACCACTGGCTTGATGAGTTTCCCTTTTAAAAAATGTAAGCCTAATTGAGTTGTTCCCCATACCACACCTATAACAGATGCCAAAGACAAATTGCTGTTCATGCTTTTCAGAGAGAAGCAGAGGACGTGAGTGACTCTCCCCACATTAGCAGTCCTGCAGGAGAACAGGAGTGCCCCTGCTTCCTGCCAGAAGGCACAGTGTGCTCATTCCTTACAGAGCTCTAGGCCAGGGCATGTGTTAACTCAGCTCGTTTGGCTGGTCAGTGACTGAGGTTTTCTGTAAAGGCATCTAGAGTGTTACTTGGCAAGCAGACGTCATGGAGACGACACACAAACATTTCACAAGGGAGACGACTGCAAATCCAGTATTGCTTTCTGATTTCATGTCATACATTAGCAGCATTTTTCTAATAATAAGGGAATTCTAAAACAAAACTAAAAAGCACGGCCCAAGAAATTGATGTTTTTCTTTACTTTTTTCACTCTTTATTCTTATGTGGATTTTTATTTATTTATTTATTTTTTATTTTTATTTTCAAGATGGAGTCTTGCTCTGTTGCCCAGGCTGGAGTGCAGTGGCGCGATCTCGGCTCACTGCAAGCTCCGCCTCCCAGGTTCACACCATTCTCCTGCCTCAGCCTCCGGAGAAGGCTGAGGTGCCCACCACTACGCCCGGCTAATTTTTTGTATTTTTAGTAGAGATGGGGTTTCACCGTGTTAGCCAGGATGGTCTCGATCTCCTGACCTCGTGATCCACCCATCTCGGCCTCCCAAAGTGCTGGGATTACAGGTGTGAGCCACTGCGCCCGGCAGTTATTTGTATTTCTATGTAAAAAAAGTATTTCCCCACACTGCTACAAAGTTCTAATTTTTTTTCTTGAAGAGGCACAGGGTCATGTTCTGATGCTCAGGCTGGAGTGCAGTGCTGTAATCATAGCCAATTGTCACCTCGAACTGCTGTGGGTTCAGTGATCATCTCACCTCAGCCTCCTGGGCCGCTAGGACTACAGGCACGTGTCACCATGCCCAGCTAATTTTTTTATTTTTTGGTAGAGAGAGGGTCTCGATATGTTAGCCAAGCTGGTCCCAAACTCCTGGCCTCAAGTGACCCTCCCACCTTGACCTCCCAGATCCTTGGGATTACAAGAATGTGTGACTTTGTCCAGCCAAACATATTATTTAGAGTGGCAACATGTTATTCTTTCAGTCAGCCATTCAGCAATTGTGAATGACCACATGACCATTTCCAAGTTTTTGACGTATTTTAATATAAATATTAGTCCATTTTACACGGCTGTAAAGACATACTGAGACTGGGTAATTTATAAAGAAAAGAGGTTTAATTGATTTGCAGTTCTGCATGGCTGGGTAGGCCTCACAATCCTGGCAGTAGGCACCTCTTCACAGGGCGGCAGAAGAGAGAATGAGAGCAGAGCTAAGGGGGAAGCCCCAAATAAAACCATCAGATCTCGTGAGAACTCACTATCATGAGAACGGCATGGGGAAACTGCTCTCATGATTCAGTTATCTCCACCTGGTCCTGCCCTTGATACATGGGGTTTGTTACAATTCAAGGTGAGATTTGGGTGGAGACACAGAGCCAAACCATATCAAATATTTTTTTGACAAGTATCTTAACAAATTATTTGTTAATCTACTTTATACACACAATTTTTAATGCTTTCGAATGATTTCTTTCAGTTCTGAAGTACAGAATATTCCACAGGAATAAAATAATATTTTTATAGCCGGGCGTGGTGGCTCATGCCTGTAATCCCAGCACTTTGGGAGGCCGAGGTGGGCAGATCACCTGAGGTTGGGAGTTTGAGACCAGCTTGACCAACGTGAAGAAACCTCGTCTCTACTGAAAATACAAAATTAGCTGGGTGTGGTGGCACATGCCTGTAAACCCAGCTACTCAGGAAGCCGGGGCAGGATAATTGCTTGAACCCGGGAGGCGGAGGTTGCAGTGAGCCAAGATCATACCATTGCACTCCAGCCTGGGGCAACAAGAGCAAAACTCCTTCTCAAAAAAAAGAAGAAGAAAAAAAAAAGAGTATTTTTATAGCCCTCAATATATTTTGCCAATAGGCTGCCCCCATCATGGATTAATGGTTAATGATTGTATTGCAGTTGCCACCATCCTGAATGACTCCAGCTTCCTCTGGCTGGTGGGCAGAGCCATGAAACTCCATTTGTGATTAATGCTGTCATCCAATATCCTGTGGAAACCATATCATATCCTTTCTGTTAGAGAGGCAGTGGTAACTCAGCTTCCAAAAAGGAAAGATTCCAAACTTGTCACCAGCAGAAACAGATGTGGTAACCTTTGATTGGAAATTGCTACAGCACTGTATCTCCACATAAATGACTGAGTCTGCTCTTTATACAGGGGGGGAAATCATTTCCTGTTCGTATTTCTTTCTGAGCCATTCTTCTAAGTCAGAATCATCCATATTTATTTTTTAATAATCTTTCATTATTCCTTTCATCTTAAGAGTATTTGAAATATTCTTGCCATTTCCTGTCTGGCCTAAACCTTAGTTTACTTTGACTTATACCATGTGGTCCTCAACTCTTTAACTGTCTGTTCTTATCAGCCAGGATTCTGGGAGATAGTAAAGTTCGCCTGGGTGCAGTATGTCAGCATCCTGCTTATCTTCCTCTGGGTGTTTGAAAGAATCAAGATCTTCGTGTTTCAGAATCAGGTGGTGACCACCATCCCTGTGACAGCGACGCCCCGGGGAGAAATGTGTAAGGAGCACTTATCCTAGGAAGGCCGTTTCTGAAGACTCGGCAGGACCGTGGCTGCCTCATTGTCATCTCCTGGGAACATCTTAGGACCTTTTGAAAGAGCACAGCGAGGCCGGGCGCGGTGGCTCAAGCCTGTAATCCCAGCACTTTGGGAGGCCGAGATGGGCGGATCACGAGGTCAGGAGATCGAGACCATCCCACGGCTGGCACCACGGTGAAACCCGTCTCTACTAAGAAATACAAAAAATGGCAGGCCGAGGTGGAGCCTGTAGTCCCAGCTACTCGGGAGGCTGAGGGCGAATGCGTGAACCCGGAGGCAGGCTTGCAGTGAGCTGAGATCGGCCACTGCACTCAGCCCTAGGCGACAGCAGACTCCGTCTCAAAAAAAAAAAAAAAAAAGAAAGAGCACAGCGGACACGTCTTGAAGACTTGTGTGCTTTCCCTCAGAGACAACAGTTCTTTCCAGTTTTGCTCTACACAAGTTATCTTCAGAGCTCCTGCAATCACCAAGGACTAGTTTGTGGAAAAGGTCTGAGAGTTCCTGGAGATATAATTAGCTTTGGGTTTTCTTCCTTGCCTTGAGTTGAATTTCAGGAGAAAATGGCAGGCAGTTTGAACATCTTGGAAAAGTCCCACATCTCTGGTCTAGCGGAGACTTTCACTGTCTGTTGAACTGAAACACTGTGCATTTTCTTCCTTCTGCTGTGAGCCACTCTTAAACTTTCGGGGCTTTTTGTGACAAACATGCAATCACTAGCACTTTGCACCCCTGGGCATCTCCATTTCCCATTCAGAGCTTTGATTTCCAGAGCTGAGGCCTCTAACTGGAGACCTGGAGGGGCAGCGCCCAGGGGCAAGGGCTGCATTAGCACAGGCATGAGGGAGGGCTGCTGAAGGCGACTTGGACACTTGGAAGGACACTTGGACTTTCCATCTCCCTTGGCCCAACAGTCAGTCATCTGTAATCAGCTCAGCTGAGCAGCCTTGGATCCCTGCCCAACTGTGGCTGGCTCTTTGCCCTGTTTTGCCCTCTCTCTGTGCCCCTGATGGCAGGCTAAAGTCAGAGGGGCTGTTTCATTCCCAGTCCCCTCAGCAGCACTGAGGGAAGGAAGGATTGTCACAACAGGTTCTTTCTGGCCCTCACCCAACAGCCTGGGCACTTGGCCCTCCTCCTCCTTGACAGCCGTCCCCCTTCCTGCAAAGGACAGGGGCAACAGGAGTTGGTGTTGGGATTGGCTCCCACTGCCTGACAACCACAAGTTTATTTGGAAGGCTAGTGGGAAGCCCAGCGGCTGGCCTTTCCCTTGACTAAGGACCACAGTGCCCATCAGAGTAGGGCAGGCAGCTTTGGGAAGGACACAAGAAGCAGTGAGGGAGTAAAGAAGATGCTGGCCTGGGCAGGCCAGTCCAGCCTGGCCGCTAGCAGAATGCCAAGCAGTTCAGTGGATTACCCTTGTGGCTAAGCAAGTGTCTGCAAGAGCAGAGATGACTGAAAGGGGCCTCTGCACACGGAAGACGGCTTGTTCAGCCCATTCATCTCCTGAGGATGCGTGCAGTCTCCTCCAAGGACAGACGGAGCTGCTTTCTGATCCCAAGCAGGTCATTTCCATGGGGAGGACATGGCCCCTGTGATCCGTGCTTCATGTTGACCCAGAAACGTACCCCTCAGTGTGTGTCTCAGTTTACCTTGGAGATCATTATCCATCTCCAGCACCCATTTCCTTTAGGCTGACTAAAAACAATTTTGGAAACAAAGCTATTTTGAAGTATTCAAGCAGAGGAATTCCCTAATACTGTCCCCGTTGTCTTTTTTTAATATTCAGGCTATTTTAGATGCCTAAATATTTTCTTGATATATATTTATTTATTTATTTATTTATTTATTTTTATTTATTTATTTTGAGACAGAGTCTCGCTCTGTTGCCTGGGCTGCAGTGCAGTGGCCGGATCTCAGCTCACTGCAAGCTCCGCCTCCCGGGTTTGCACCATTCTCCTGCCTCAGCCTCCTGAGTAGCTGGGACTACAGGCACCCGCCACCTTGCCTGGCTAGTTTTTTTGTATTTTTTAGTAGAGACGGGGGTTTCACTGTGTTAGCCAGGATGGTCTCGATCTCCTGACCTCGTGATCCGCCCGTCTCGGCCTCCCAAAGTGCTGGGATTACAGGCTTGAGCCACCATGCCTGGTCCCCGATATTTATTTATTTTTAAAGATGGGGTTCTCACTATGTTGCCCAGGCTGGTCTTGAACTCTTGACCTCAGGGAATCCTCCTGTGTCAGCTTCCCAAAGTGCCAGGAATACAGGCATGAGCCAGTGTGCCCCATCTCTTAAGACTGAAATGAAAAATTGTTTGTGGTTTAAATCCCCAAAAGGTAATGAAACATGGAAAGATGACTAAAGAGATGTATAAACTTTGGTTTGCATTTTATTAAATTATTTGAATGCAAAACTTGTATAAAGAATCCGTTATATTCTGTAGCTTTCTAATTAAAATGTTCAACATGGAAGGTTGTATTAGCTATTTTTGAAGCAGGGCTTTGGAGGGAGGAAGAATAGGGAAGGCTGAAGTTGAGCACACTTCTCCGAGTTACTCACCAACAGCCTTGCTGTGCCAGGGCTCTGCCCAAAGACCTTGGAGCTTTTGTTAGCTCCTTGGCAAAAGTTTCCTGGTCCAACCCCAAGTATATTAGGTTTTAGTGGAATCCACATGGCATATGGAAGCCACGGGTTGGAAAATTACAACTGTGTCTGGTGAATATCAAATTATTTACAGAGCATATGTTGGTAGCTTCTGAAACTGAACCACACAGCATAGTTGCAGGAGGAAGAAAGGTAAGAAATATACAGGATTTTATCAACTGAGCTGAAGCCATAGATCAGTCATATTTGAGAAAATTATTGAATTTTTTTTGTGGGAGAGAAATCCCTAATTCTTCCAAATGATTAGTCCAGTTTCTGCCAAAGCAGGTGAGTTGTCTAATGCCCCACTGAGTGCCCATCTTGCAGCTTATTAAAGCAATTCTATCTCTTTGCCTCCCTCTTACCCTATTCTCCACATCCTCACCCCTCTCCTTTTTCATGCTTTGTAAAGAGGTTTTGGATCTTTCTGGCCAGATAACTTCTAAATGCCGATTAAGGAAATGTAAATTACATGATCCTAAGGAAAATAATGATTGCTGGCCAATCTCCTACCCAGAGTTATCATGGTTGGCCTTCTGGCACACATCTTTCTGTTCTGTACACTATTTCTAACTTTTTAAAAATCATGAACAGGCCGGGCACGGTGGCTCATGCCTGTAATCCCAGCACTTTGGGAAGCAGAGGCGGGCGGCTCACCTGAGCTCAGGAGTTCGAGACCAGCCCGGACAACATGGTGAAACCCTGTCTCTACTAAAAGTACAAAAATTAGCCTGGCATAGTGGTGGGCGCCTGTAATCCCAGCTACTCAGGAAGCTGAGGCAAGAGAATCACTTGAACTTGGGAGGCGGAGGTTGCAGTGAGCCTAGATCCCACCATTGCACTCCAGCCTGGGCTACAAGAGACTCTGTCTCAAAAAAATGAATATCAAAATCATGAGCAACACTTACGTGAACCCTGTACATAAATCCTTGTTTCTGGTTTATTTCCTTAAGATAGATCCTAGAAAGGAATTACCAATCCAAAAAGCTTATGACCATTTTTAAGAATCTTAATTTATTGTGTCAAACCCCAACCGAGAAAGACTGCTCATTTCTTCTCCCAGCAGCAGGGAGTTCGTAAGATCCCATCACTATTTAACAAGACCTCGAAATGTGTCATCCTTTTCAGATGCCTGGGCTCTGCCGTTATTTGTAAGGGGGAGTTTTGTTTTTTTTTTTTTTTTTTTTTTGAGACAGAGTCTCGCCCTGTCGCCCAGGCTGGAGTGCGATGGTGCAATCTCAGCTCACCGCAACCTCCGCGTCCCGGGCTCAAGCAATTCTCCTGCCTCAGCCTCCTAAGTACCTAGGATTACAGGCGCCTGCCAGCACGCCCGGCTCATTCTTGAATTTTTAGTACAGACGGGGTTTCACCCTGTTGGCCAGGCTGGTCTCGAACTCCTGACCTCGTGATCCATCCGCTACGGCCCCACAAAGCGCTGGGATTACAGGCGTGAGCCACCGCGCCCGGCCCTGGCTGGAAATATCTTATTTGTTGAAACGTATCATTTCTTCATCTGGACCTGCTATGAAGCCTGCGCCTCTGGGCTTAGGCTAGGGCAGGGAATGTGCAGGAGGAGGGGAAAAGCTGCGGGTCCAGCTGCTAAGATCACCTGGTCTATCCGCCCCTCCCAGCTGGGACACTGCACCGGGTCCCTGTGTCATCCAGTGTCATCCAGGTGCCGTGGCCTTGGGAAGGGTTTGGATTCCAAGTCACCTCCCCTCAAGGATGCCCCCGAGAGTGAGGAGGGCCAAGATTAAGATTCGACTTCCTTCGCTAGGACCTTTATCCTCCCAGGAGTCTCCCTTCTCTGGGGATTTAGGGTGGGGTGGGGTACAACGTTCATTTGTAGTCAGATGAGAGGTGACCCTGCCAGCGCCCCTTGACATCCTCGGCTAAAAGGTGCGCCTCTCAGGGCCCCAGCCCCCCTGGGCCCTTCTGCCCCGCCCTTGGTCAGCGCCCCTCCCCCGAGGCGTGGCCCCTCGGTCGGGGAGGTGGGCCAACCGGCTCCTTCCTTCCCGTAGCTCGCTAGCTCCCGCCGCCCACCCCGGGACCGCAGCCACGTCTGAAAGCGCCTCATTGTGTGCGCTCGGGCGCGCTGCGCAGGGCAGCACCGAGGGTTGCTGGCCGGCGCGCGGGGAGTAGAGGGCGCGGGCCGCAGTGCCGGGCTCCGGAGGGAGCTCTGCGCCGCGTCCTTCCCTGTGGTAGCCCAGGGCACCCCCCATCCTTAACATCCCATTCTGGGACTCCTGCCCTGTTCCCAGATTGGCTCTGCCTCTAGTCTCCAGGAGCTTCCAGTGGATTGGTCCCCCCCCCCCCAACTCTCGTCCATGCCTCTTAGAGCCCCTTTCCCGGCCTCACCGGGTGTCCGTTAATAGTCTTGGGACCTTAAGGAGCAAGTCAGCCCCTGCGGACTCTCCCAGTGAAGAGAAAAAGCTGGCTGTGCGGTGGAACTTGGAAGAGACGACTTCTGGGAGCCTTTGCTGAGCCCAGGGAGGGAGGCGTCCCCCACCGTGCCGCTCCTGCTCGGGCAGAGCCGCCAAGCTTTGAGGTGCGTTGGTTCTTCATTCTCTACGGGGGATGTCCCCACACTCAGGTCGGCTGGGGGGCGGGCTCCTCTGGCCTGCGCCGGAGACCTGGGGTGACGGGAAGAAGTAGGGGTGGCTTTTCCATCAGCAACGTGGAAAGGGCATCGCCACTGTTGGTGCCGGTTTGGAAGAGTCTTGCTGGGGCTTCGGCTACGCAGGGGGATCCTCACTGCGAGGGGAGAACCCCTTTTGTCTCGATACTTGAGTTTCAAAGGACATGACTTTCAAAAGCTTTCCAACGGCTTTTTCCATAGAATTACTGAGAAACAGTAGCTTGGTGGGTTGATTTGGAACCAGACCCAGGGGAATTGGAGTCCTGCGTCACTGCTTCTGACGGCTTCATCCTGGGATTCAGGACAGGCCCTCTGGGCCTCAGGACAGGTGCCTAGCAAATGTTGACTTTCCTTTCTCCTCCCTCTTTCACAGAGGCAAGGCAGTCAAGTTTCCCATTTCTGAGGGTAGGAAAACTGAGGCCTGAAGACCAGAAAGGACTCGACTGACTTAAACCCACAAGCGCGTGGGCCAAGTATGAGGGCCTCTGAGGGTGTTGTGTTGCTGGGGGAGCCGAGGCTGGGCTCCTCTCCAGCCTAGGAGGCCGGGACTTTTCTGGCTTTGTCCTACAAACAGAGTCAATTGGAGCACGGAGAGCCAGAGAGTGACTTGCTCAAAGTCACACCCCTCATTGGTAGTAGAGACAGACTGAACCCAATCTGGCTTCAGAAACCAAGCATCTAAAGCCAGGTGCAGTGGCTCACGCCTGTAATCCCAGCACTTTGGGAGACGGAGGCAGCTGGATCACCTGAGGTCAGGAGTTCAAAACCAGCCTGGCCAACATAGTGAACCCCCATCTCTACTAAAACTACAAAAATTAGCTAGTCATGGTGGCAAGTGCCTGTAATCCCAGGTACTTGGGAGGCTGAGGCAGAAGAATCACTTGAACCCAGAAGGCGGAGGTTGCAGTGAGCCAAGATTGTGCCACAGCACTCCAGCCTGGGCAACAGAGCGAGACTCCGTCTCAGAAAAAAAAGAAGCCAGGTCTCTAGCCATGACTGTCCAGCGTCTTCTGTTTTGTTTGTCCTTGTGGGGCCCCTGCCTGTGCCTGCCACATTCTGTTGCTGGGGCACTGGGGCACCTGAATCTGGTAGAGCCATTGTCCTTGGGTTTTCCTGGTTCAAAGACTTTCCCTTGGATTCACAGAATGTAAGTGTGGCCCAGGAAGATTCCTAAGCAAATACTCATAAATGCACTGTGCGCCAGACATTGTTCTGCTTTACAAATATCCACTCACTCACTCTTTTAATCAAGCCCATGAGTTGGGTTATGTTGTTTCCCCCACTTCACAGATTTTTTTTTTTTTTTTTTTTGAGATGGAGTCTCGCTCTGTCACCGAGGCTGGAGTGCAGTGACATGATCCCGGCTCACTGCAACCTCTCCACCTCCCAGGTTCAAGAGATTCTCCTGCCTCAGCCTCCTGAGTAGCTGGGATTACAGGCGTCCACCACCACGCCTGGCTAATTTTTGTATTTTTAGTAAAGACAGGGTTTCGCCATGTTGGTCAGGCCGGTCTCGAACTCCTGACCTCGTAATCCGCCCTCCTCCGCCTTCCAAAGTGCTGGGATTTCAGGTGTGAACCACCGCACCCAGCCTTACAGATTTTTTTTAACCAAGCAGGCACAGAGAGAAGTAACTTGCACAAGATCACGCAGTAAATGGTCAAGTGGGATTCACACTCTTAACCTCAGTACTCTATACCTACTGTCTTTAATGAGACAGAAACCATTCTGCTTCTAGTGTCTTAGGAGGGGAGATGGGTCCAGAAATACATGAACAAGATTGTCCTGCATAGTGATAATAGTATTAATAATAATTTCTTAATATCACCTATTAGTCAATATCAAAATATATCTGATTACCTCTAGGGTATCTCCTGGCAGATGTTTTTTTCAAATCAGAATCCAAACAAGGTCCACATGTTGCATTTTACTGTTTTTTTGTGTGTTTTTCTTTTTGAGAAGGAGTCTCGCTCTGTCACCCAGACTGGAGTGCAGTGGCGTGATCTCAGCTCACTGTAGCCTCGGACTCCCGGGCTCCAGTGATTCTCCTGCTTCAGCCTCCTGAGTAGCTAGGATTACAAGCACATGCCACTAGGCCCGGCTATTTTTTGTGTATTTAGTAAAGACGGGGTTTTCACCGTGTTTGGCCAGGCTGGTCTCCAACTCCTGACATCGGGTGATTTGTCCGTCTTGGCCTCCCAGAGTGCTGGGATTACAGGCATGAGCCACTGCCCTCAGCCTGTTATTTTCTTCTAAAATAGTCTCTTCCTTTTTCTTTCTGTTATTGATTTGAAAGAATGATTTTCTTTTTAAAAATAAGGTAATTAAAATAAATGGTTAATAAACCAGAGAACATTCCAGATTATCCCTGTAATGAAAGGGCTCTGTCACTGCTTAGGGAAACAGGCGAATGTGCTAAAAGTACAATCCCACTCCATACCCTGCGTGTGTTGCTGCGGAGAAGAAGTGGGGAGCCCTCAGACTTTATGGCCTCCAGCTGTAACGTACTACAATTTAGACCAAGTCAGGTGCTGTGTGAAGTGCAGTGTGAGAATCCCTAAAGCTCCCAGCCAGGGAAAAGGGTTCGTGTGTTGCTATCTGGTCATCTGCTCAGAAATGCCCCAGGGCAGTGGCTCTGAGCCAGGGAGGCTTGAGGCTCGCTTCCCAGGCTAATTAGAATTCATTTCCCAGTAGATTCTTGAAGGCAGATCTGTTCTCTCCATCAGCATCTGGGCCTTGCAGTCCCAGCCCCCTGCCTCTGGGGGATGCCATGCAGCCGCATCACCAGGACTGGCAGAGATGGCAGATGTGGCCAGGGCTTGGGGGCCAGGCACAGCTTCAGCCACTGCCTGGCCCAGCCCACAGTCCTGGGGTTAAGAATGTGCTTGGGGGCTCTGACAACTTTTAGTGCAGAGTGGGTAATTCATGCCCCTGGCCTTCTCTGGCTAACTGGGTACTCAGGTCGGCTGGGAGATGGATTTGCAGGCACGTGTCTCTCTGCAGTGATAGCTGGAGAAAGACAAACTTCACCTAAGCCTCCTTTAACCAATTAGAATTTTCTGATTTTATCATTGTAATAATCTTTGTGATTGTATTTTATCATTGTAATAAAAATCTGACATAGACTATCTGGAAAATGCAGCAAAGCACTAATAAGAAAATAAATTACCTATAAACTGGCCATAGAAAAACACCAAACTTCAGTGTACATCTCCCATACTTCGTATTTTTTTTAAATAATAGCTTTATTGAGATAGAATTCATGTATGTTGAAGTTTATATATATAATATACATATAATATATAAATAAATATATATTATATATACACATAATATATAAATATCTTTTAAAATGTACATATATAATATATATGTATTATATATGTATATATGTGTATATGTATAATATGTATGAGACATTAGGGATGGCTCTACTTTTTGGCTATTATGAATAATGCTGCTGTGAAAATTCATGAGCAGGTTTTCACGTGGGCTTATATGTTCAGTTCTCTAGGGTGTGTACCCAGGAGTGGATCTGCTGTATCATATGGTCACTCTGTTCAACCTTTTGAGAAAGCACCAAATTGTTTCTTCAGGAAATGCACCATTTGACATTCCCACTTTATGAGGATCCCCACGTCTCCATCATCTCACCAACACTTGTAATTATTTATTATTTATTATAATTACCTTTTTAAAATTGCAACCTTTGCGGTGGGTGGAAAGTGACATGTCATTGTGGTTTAATTTGCATTTCCCCACTGCCTAAAAATGTTGAGCATCTTTCCTTTTTTTTTTTTTTGAGTTGGAGTTGCACTCTTGTTGCCCAGGCTGGAGTGCAATGACACGATCTCGGCTCAACACAACCTCCACTTCCCGGGTTCAAGCGATTCTCCTGCCTCAGCACCCCAAGTAGCTGGGATTACAGGCGCCTGCCATCATGCCTGGCTAGCTTTTGGCATTTTTTGTAGAAACGGGGTTTCACCATGTTGGCCAGGCTGGTCTCGAACTCCTGACCTCAGGTGATCCACCTACCTCAGCCTCCCAAAGTGCTGGGATTACAGGCATGAGCCACCGTGCCTGGCCGAGCATCTTTCCATTTGTGTATCTTCTTCAGAGAAACGTCTCTCAAATCCTTTACCCATTTTAATTTTTTTCTTTATTCATTCTTAAATTTACTTATTCTTATATTTTTTAAATATGCTCATTCTTGGCCGGGCGCAGTGGCTCAAGCCTATAATCCCAGCACTTTGGGAGGCCGAGACGGGCAGATCACGAGGTCAGAAGATCGAGACCATCCTGGCTAACACGGTGAAACCCCGTCTCTACTAAAAATACAAGAAAATTAGCCGGGCGAGGTGGCGGGCGCCTGTAGTCCCAGCTACTCGGGAGGCTGAGGCAGGAGAATGGCGTGAACCCGAGGGGGCGGAGCTTGCAGTGAGCCGAGATCGCGCCACTGCACTCCAGCCTGGGGCACAGAGCAAGACTCCGTCTCAAAAAAAAAAAAAAAAAATATGCTCATTCTTAAAAAACTAAATAGGATATTTGCCCATTTCGTGTTGAGTTGTAAGAGCTCTTTTTATATTCTGGGTACAAGTCCCAATTTATAGACATGATTTGCAACTGTTTTCTCCCATCTGTGGGTGTTCTTTGATATTCTTGTATTTTTAACACCCAGCCAACTGTGTGAAAAATACACGCACATCTAAGAACATCCACAGATGGGAGAAAAGTATATATGTATGTCAGCTTTGTTACTTGTGTTTTTCACTTGACACTATGTATGGAAGAGCTCCAAGGTTACGCTGCTAGGCTTCCAACTCTGACTCAACAGCCACTGTGTGAATTCTTCAGGCAAGTCCCTTTTCTTTTTTCCTTTTTTTTTTTTTTTTTTTTTGAGACAGAGTCTTGCTTTGTTGCCCAGACTAGAGTGCAGTGGCACAATCTCGGCTCACTGCAACCTCCGTCTCCTAGGTTGAAGCGATTTTTCTGCCTCAGCTTCACAAGTAGCTGGGATTACAGGCGCGCGCCACCACGCCCAGCTAATTTTTGTATTTTTAGTAGAGATGGGGTTTCGTCATGTTGACCAGGCTGGTCTCGAACTTCTGACCTTGGGTAATCCGCCCGCCTCGGCCTCCCAAAGTGCTGGGATTACAGGGTGAGTCACCATGCCCTGCCTCCCTTAATTTTTCTACGCCTCACTTTCCTCATCTATAAAATAGGGATGATCATCAGGTCCATGTCATAGGGTTGCTGTGAGGATCAAATCAGAAAATGGATGGGAAAGACTGGGCATGTAGGAAACCCTCATAGATGGTGTTTGCAGGGGTTCCTTGTTTCTGCCCCCCGTGAACACTCATCTTCCATCTTTATGCTTTATGTTTTATGTTTTTTTTTGTTTTTCTTGGAGACAAAGTTTCGCTCTTGTTGCCCAGGCTAGAGTGCAGTGGCACGATCTAGGCTGACCGCAACCTCTGCCTCCTGGGTTCAAGTGATTCTCCTGCCTCAGCCTCCCAAGTAGCTGGGATTACAGGTGTGTGTCACCACACCCAGCTAATTTTGTATTTTTAATAGAGACGGGGTTTCACCATGTTGGCTAGGCTGGTCTCGAACTCCTGACCTCAGGTGATCCACCCACCTCGGCCTCCCAAAGTGCTGGAATTACAGTCATGAGCCACCACGCCCGGCCTATGTTTTATGTTTTATGTTCCTTGCTTTATGTTTTGCCTTGTTTTCTGTTTTCTTTCTCTCTTCTTTCTTCCTCTTTCTTTCGCTCCTTGTTAGCCTTCCCCCTTCCAAATGCCTAGGGCTCCACTAGAGCAGTTTGGCCCTAGTGGTAGCTGTTGATGCCTCAAGGCCACTGAGATGCGGTTTTGCTCTTGTTGCCCAGGCTGGAGTGCAATGGCACATGATCTCTGCTCACTGCAAGTTCCACCTCCCGGATTCAAGCAGTTCTCCTGCCCCAGCCTCCGGAGTAGCTGGGGTTACAAATAGGCACCTGCCACCATGGCAGCTAATCTTTATAGTTTTAGTAGAGATGGGGTTTCACCATGTTGGCCAGGCTGGTCTCGAACTCCTGACTTCAGGTGATCCACCCACCTCAGCCTCCCAAAGTGCTGGGATTATAGACGTGAGCCACCGTGCCCAGGTGCCTTTGGGATTCTTGAACAGGGATGGCCTCCAGCCAACTCTAAACAGAGAAATCTAAACCTGGGATCTACACCTAGTGTTACATTTTTTTCCTTTAGATTCTATGAACAGGGCTGGGACAGGCTGGTAACAGGAAGAGGTGCTGTGTCTTGTTGTTGTGGTTGTTGTTTTGGTTTTGGTTTTGGGTTTTTTATTGTTGTTGAAGTTGTTTTGTTTTTTTGAGACGGAGTGTTACACTGTTGCCAGGCTGGAGTGCAGTGGCATGATCTTGGCTCACTGCAAGCTCCACCTCCCAGGTTCACGCCATTCTCCCACCTCAGCCTCCGCCTCCTGGGTTCAAGTGATTCTCCTGCCTCTGCCTCCCGAGTAGCTGGGATTACAGGTGCCCACCACCATGCCTGGCTAATTTTTGTATTTTTTCTTTTTTTTTTTTTTTTTTTCTGATACAGAGACTCACTCTGTTGCCCAGGCTGGAGTGCAGTGGCCGCAATCTTGGCTCACTGCAAGCTCCGCCTCCCAGGTTCATGCCATTCTCCTGCCTCAGCCTCCTGAGTAGCTGGGACTATAGGCATCTGCCACCTCGCCCAGCTAATTTTTTGTATTTTTAGTAGAGATGGGGTTTCACCGTGTTAGCCAAGATGGCCTTGATCTCCTGACCTCGTGATCTGCCCTCCTCGGCCTCCCAAAGTGCTGGGATTACAGGCGTGAACCATCGCGCCTGGCCAAATTTTTGTATTTTTAGTAGAGGTGGGATTTCACCATGTTGGTCAGCCTGGTCCCAAACTCCTGACCTCAGGTGAGCCACCCGCCTCGGCCTCCCAAAATGCTGGGATTACAGGTGTGAGCCACTACGCCCGGCCTGGAGCTGCTGTGTCAAGGGCAGGCAGAGCTTGGCTGGGAGTGAGTGCTGCCCAGAGAGCCAGGATTCCTGGGCTCCAGCTCGACCCTGCTGTGGACAACCATCCTTGGTCAGTGTCTTGCTTTTCCCATTTGCAAATCGGGGAGAACCATAGCTCCTTCCTAGGTCTCTCAGACCAAGAGGTGGTAAGGGATGTTTAGAAGAAGATGACTTTAAGGTGCTCGGCAGAAAGCCATATGGGCTGTTGGGGAATTCCTCCCTCTGGATGTGGACCACAGGGTATCCGATTGCAATGGCAAGTATTTATTCACATCCTCTACTCATTCGGTGTTTGGGACGTTCCTTAACATGACTCTTACTATCTTCTTCAGTCAGGATTCTTTTTTTTTTTTTTTTTTTTTTTTTTTTTGAGACGGAGTCTCGCTCTGTCACCCAGGCTGGAGTGCAGTGGCCGGATCTCAGCTCACTGCAAGCTCCGCCTCCCGGGTTCACGCCATTCTCCTGCCTCAGCCTCCCGAGTAGCTGGGACTACAGGCGCCCGCCACCTCGCCCGGCTAAGTTTTTGTATTTTTAGTAGAGACGGGGTTTCACTGTGTTAGCCAGGATGGTCTCGATCTCCTGACCTCGTGATCCGCCAGTCTCGGCCTCCCAAAGTGCTGGGATTACAGGCTTGAGCCACCGTGCCCGGCCATTCAGTCAGGATTCTTTACTTTTTATTGAAGTATGCCATTCATCAGAGTATAGATAATGAAAGCACAGCTTGGTGAACTTTCACAAACTGAACACACCCATGTAATTAGCACTGTCAAAGAGAAACAAAGCAGGGCCAGCCCCCAGAATTTCCGCCCCTGCACCCTTCCCACCTCACCCCACCAAGGGTTTCACTATCACTATCTGATCACCACTCTTGGGTGTAAGTGACAGAAACTCATCTCCCAGGGACTTAAGCAGAAACCGAATGCATCCCTCGGCTGAGGGGTCCATGGGTGAACCTTACACAACTGGATCCAAATGCTTAGATGATGCTGTCGGCTTGCCTGTGAACTTTCTCTGCTGAGTTCTCTTCTGTGTTGACTTTTACACCCAGACAGTTTCCTCTTCCCTTGTGATCAGCAAAACTCCAGAATTGCAGTTGAGCAGATGTCCCATTCCTAGGCCAATAGTTCTGTGTGGGCTGGGGGGACAGGGTCAGTGTGTGGAATATAGACGTGAGCCTGTCTTGGGACACATGACCATTAGGAGCCGGGAGTGGTGGATCAACCCCATTTGAGCCACAGGTACTTTTGAGTGGGTGAGGGGGATTCCCCAGGGAAAAGCCTAGCTACTGTTATGAGAAGGAAAAACAGGTACTGAATGGACAGAACCAAGCATGTCCAGTGTACCTGTGCAGTGCCGATCCTCACACTGGTCACCAGAGAACAGGTGTTCACTTGCAAAAAACCACAATCCAATGTTCCAGGTTGCTCACAGTCTAGAAGAGAAAGCAAAGTACAATGCAGGGCAGAGTGGGGCATGCGTTGACAGCTGCAGAGGGGGCGGCTGCAGGCGAGGCTGAGATGCCTCCCAATGGGAGTCAGGGCTGGGCACTCGTAGCATGAGTTAGGGAGTTGGGAGAGATAGAGCTTGTTTGATGATCAGTGATGATTCCCGGCCATCTGAAGCCTGGGATATGGGAGATACGGTTGGAAAGCTGAAGGTTACTGAGTAGGAGAATGGCAGGATCAGATGTATGGTGTAGGCACCTCTGGGGGCAACTGTACAAGATGGACTGAAGGGAGACCAGGTGGGGACTTTGCTAGAATCCAGGAGAGAAGGATGCAGCCAGGACCAACGTGACCCTCCCGCAACTGAATGTCCAGGCCATCCACTGGGACACCATCAGGTCCCTTGACTGTCACATAGCCAGATGTGTCTTCAATGTCCCCAACTTGATTGTCAGCTCCACCGGGATCGGGATCCTGAGCACTGACTTTCCTGGATTGAATCTTTTGCTGATCTTATCTTTTCTCTATTTTGCAGCCTTTATCTGTCATTTATGTTTTTTGTTCTACTTTTCACATCTTTTAAATTTTTCTTTCAACCTTTCTAATATCTAATGCAATTAGCCCCAAGGAAAACTAAGAGAAACAAGAAAAAACAAGAAAGGAAATGTACTCTCAGTGCTTCAGCTGTGAGCTGGCGTGTTTTGCTGTGGCTTGAGGTTTTTGATTTTTTTAAGAAAGAGGGTCACACTCTGTTGCCCACGCTGGTGAGCAGTAGAACGATCATAACTCACTTCCACCTTGAGCTCCTGGGCTCAAGAGATCCTCCCACCTCGGCCTCCCAAAGTGCTGGGATTACAGGCATGAGCCACCGTGCCTGGCCTCCAGGCATATTTTATGCTTTCTCAAGCTATGTGTAGTATTTTGACAAAAATAAATTTTAAAAGGAGTAAATGTCAAAAAAAGTGTCTGTGACTTAAGAAGGACCACTGCTTAGGGTGCTCCTGGGTACCAAAACAAGAAACAGAACTTTCTATTCCCTTTATGACCTCTTGTACTTTTTAGTTCCACCCTCCTCCTGAAAAACATATGATCATTTTCATCATCGTTATCATCACCATCATCACCACTAATTACTTGTTGGAAATTTAAAGCAGAATTGCCTCTGAGGTTGGAGGGCTGGAGAGGGCATGAGAGATAGGAAATGTCACTTCCTTCTGCCTGACTAGCTTTGTGCTCTGGTGTGGGGCTGTGTCTGCCCAGGGAGTGTGGCCTCTTTTCCTGTCTTCACACATGAAACATGAGCTGACAATGCCCGCATCTGTACCTTGAGAATTTTTTTTTTGTTTTTCGAGATGGAGTCTCTCTCTGTCACCCAGGCTGGAGTACAGTGGTACAGTCTCAGCTCACTGCAACCTCCGTCTCCCAGGTTTAAATGATTCTCCTGCCTCAGCTTCCTGAGTAGCTGGGACTGCAGGCACCTGCCACCACACTCGGCTAATTTTTGTATTTTTAGTAGAGACGGGGTTTTGCCAAGTTGGCCGGGCTGGTCTCGATCTCCTGACCTCTAGTGATCTGCCCGCCTCAGCCTCCCAAAGGGCTGGGATTACAGGCAGGAGCCACCATGCCTGGCTTAGAATTTTATACAACATCTATGTGTTATCTTTTCCAAAAATTAAACTATAATAAATATGTGCCCCTCATCAAGGGAAGACTTTCAAGGGGGAGATAGGCCTTCCAGGATGGGAAATGGTACCGGACAAAGGCTCAGGACTGTGACACCCACTACAGAGCCCTGCAGTGAGAGTCTGGTTCTTGGATTTATTTTTGTTTGTTTGTTTGTTTGTTTGTTTACTTTTTGAGACAGAGTCTCACTCTGTCACCCAGGCTGGAGTGCAGTGGCATGATCTCGGCTCACTGCAACCTCCACCTCCCGGGTTCAAGCAATTCTCCTGCCTCAGCCTCCCGAGTAGCTGGGACTACAGGCACCTGCCATCACGCCTGGCTAATTTTTGTATTTTTAGTAGAGATGGAGTTTCACCATTTGGTCAGGCTGGTCTCGAATTCCTGACCTTAGGTGATCTACCCACCTTAGCCTCCCAAAGTGCTGGGTTTACAGGTGTGAGCCACCGCACACCCGGCCTGTTGATTTATTTATTATTTATTTATTTTTGAGACAGTCTCTCTCCATTGCCCAGGCTGGAGTGCAGTCACACAATCTCAGCTCACTGCAACCTCTGCCTCCTAGGCTCAAGCAATCCTCCCACCTCAGCCTCCTGAGTAGCTGGGACTACAGGTCTGCACCACTGCACCAAGCTAATTTTTGTATTTTTAGTAGAGATGGGGTTTGGCCATGTTATCCAGGCTGGTCTTGAGCTTCTGGGCCCAAGCATTTCACCCAGTTCAGCCTCCCAAAATGCCGTGATTACAGGCATGAAGTACCACACCCGGCTGGTTCTTGGATTGAAGCCCCTGCCCTTCCTCCTCACTGGGTATTCACATCTCTGAGCCCCACTGCTTCAGTTAAAACAGACAGGGATGGTCATTTCTGCCTCCTAGGGACTTGGGATGATAGCATTTAATCATGAAGACAAAAGTACCTATCACAGGGCCTGCCTGACTTTTTCTTCCTCATGTCAAACCCTTGTCCCAAATGTCCACTGTGCTGAGTGCAAGGCTTCTACCAGAAAGCTCCCAGCTGGGAACTGGTCTTCTGGAGACTCTGTGGCATAGGATGATTCAAGCACCTTCCTAGTTCTTGAGTTTCAGTAATAGGATCTCATAGCAGTTCCTGTAGTGTGTGAGTCACTTAAAAAGACCTCTGGCTTTCCTGGAACACAGGTAACAAACACCTTGGCTTGGGATCAAGATCCTCCCTACCAGGGAAGGGCTGGGCTGGCCAGGACAACTGTGTTTGGGCCAGAGCAGCAGGGTCCTGCACTCTGCAGGGAGCAATCACACGTGGGAGAGGCCCACAGCCTGGGATCAGAAGTGCCAGGAGCTTAGGAACAGGAGTCCTGGGGTCCCAGCTTTCCTGCTGTCTCTCCAAGCCTTGAGTCCTTCACCTGAAACACTGACATCATCATGCCCCCCTCAGGGCCCGCTGAGTTAAGTCATCCTGTGGACTCGAAGCACCTAGCACTTGAAGTCAGAAAATGAGTTCCCTTCTCTTTCAGTGCCCCACTGGCAGGAAGCCAACCATCGTCAGCCCACTGGCACTGGAGGAGCGTTGATCATGTGCAAAGCAGATGAGTGGCTACTCTCCCCGTCTTCCAGGTTTTGCCAGAGAGGCTGTGCAGTTGGCTGCTGACAGAGCTGCTGGGCATCCTCCACCCACCCCTGTTGCCTCCTGATGAGGGGAAGGGGCAGAAATGGGATCTGCTCCCAAGTTAGACCGTGGCTTCTCTCAGTGGTGACCTGGACAGGGGAGTGGGGAAGGCAGGGAGCAAAGGATGCAGGAGCAAGGAGAAAACTTCCAGGCCCCTCCCTTCCAAAGTCACCCGGTCTTGAGATCATTGCAGAAGCAACAGGTGCAAAGAGAAGAACACTTTGGGAACTTGGTATGCGGGAGGCCGGCCCAGTGTTCCTTCTACCCTGCGAGACATGCGTGACATTCCTTTTTTTTTCTTGAGACGGAGTTTCGCCCTTGTTGCCCAGGCTGGAATGCAATGGCATGATCTCGGCTCACCACAACCTCTGCCTCCCGGGTTCAAGTGATTTTCCTGCCTCAGCCTTCCGAGTAGCTGGGGTTACAGGCATGCGCCACCACGCCTGGCTAATTTTGTATTTTTAGTAGAGACGGGGTTTCTCCATGTTGGTCAAGCTGGTCTCAAATTCCCAACCTTAGGTGATCCGCCTGCCTCGCCTCTCAAAGTGCTGGGGTTACAGGTATGAGCCTCCATGCCCGACCTATGCGACATTCTTAAGGTCCACTAAAGGGCTGGTTGTTGGAGGCCAGAGGATGGCCTGTGAGATACTGGGATTGGAAGAGTAGGTGGCCTATGGGTGTCTCCTCTTGGGGGAGACTCCTCAGGTGGAGGGGGTTCCTCCTCTGCAAACAGTAGCTCAGCACAGGGACAGTCACAGTAATGGGGGCATGTGTGTAAGGAATGCTCTCCCAGGCCCCCTCTTCATAGGTGTTTGCAGCAGCATCTCACAACAGCCCTAAGTTGCAAATCCCACTCTACAGAAGTGGAAATCGAGCCTCGGAGAAGTTATGTCACTTTTGGGGCTATCTTCCCCTGTAGGGTGTGACTCCATTGCCCTCCTGCTTTACCAGGTACTGAGGAGCCTCTCATCATCTCCCATGGATTTGTGATCAGCGTTGCAGCTCTCCCAGCAGCCCTGGACAGTGGTGAGTCCCCTCAGTTGGCCAGAACAGTAGTCTGCTCTCACCTCTCTGCTTCTCCGGCTCCATCCCAGCTCCGCCTCAACTGGTCTCCTTGCAAACCCACGGGGCTTCAGGACACCCTCCCTCTGGAGCCCATGCTGCCTTCAGCACTTCACCCCCCACCAGTGATGGCAACAGTTGGTGTTCTTTGTCCACTTTATTTATTGGCTCATGTTTTTGTTTTTGAGACAGAGTCTCACTCTTTTGCCCAGGCTGGAGTGTAGTGGCGCAATCTCAGCTCACCACAACCTCTGCCTCCCGGGTTCAAGCAATTTTCCCGCCTCACCCTACCAAGTAGCTGAGACTACAGGCATGCGCCACCTTGCCCAGCTAATTTTTGTATGTTTTTGGTAGAGATGGGGTTTCACCATGTTGGCCAGGTTGGTCTCGAACTCCTGACCTCAGGTGATCTGCCCACCTCAACCTCCCAAATTGCTAGGATTACAGGCATGAGCCACTGTGCCTGGCCTTATTTGCTCATTTTGATATTGTATTGTATTTTTTGAGTCAGAGTCTCACTCTGTCGCCCAAGCTGGAGTGCAGTGGCATGATCAAAGCTCACTGCAACCTCAAACTCCTGGGCTCAAGCAGTCCTCCCACGTCAACCTCCTGAGTAGCAGGGACCACAGGCACATACCACCACACCTGGCTTTTCTTTTCTTTTCTTTTCTTTTCTTTCTTTCTTTCTTTCTTTTTTTTTTTTTTTTTTTTTAATGTTTTTGTAGAGACAGGAAGGCTATCCATATGTTGCCCAGGCTAGTCGCAAACTTTTAGCTTCAAGGTATCCTCCCACCTCAGCCTCTCAAAGTGCTGGGAGTACAGGCTTGAATCATCGCGTCCTGCCTGTTTGCTTATTTTCAATAAGAAAAGTTATTTTCCATAAGAAAAGTTATGCCTGTCTTTTTAAACAAAAAAAATCATACAATGCAGAGCACACACTGTAGCAAGGGCACTCTTCAGTTAGGGACATTACTGCGTGTCCCTCCTGTCCATCCAGGATATTCAAACATTTTCCCATTGCCTAATAATCCACCCAAATCCTGTGTTATGTGCTGCTATCATCCGCTTTTACAGATGGGTAAACTGAGTCATGGAGCGATCCAGTATTTGGTTCAAGATCACAGGCTATGTATATCAGTGTAGTGTGGAAAGTTAGAAGGAAGATCACAGACTACGGAGTGGAAGAGCCTCAGGGAGCCTGGCGGTGCTGTCACGTCCACCAGAGCGCCCATAGTTCAACAACCTAAAAGAGTTTCCTCACAGGAATTCTTAAGCAAAAGACAGGAATTCCGTTTGGAATATATTTCCCTCTCCAAATAGACAATGGTAATGTGGGTAGGTAGCTAAGAAGGTAGGACTCACATACAGACAGATTTCTGACCGCATTCTGCATTTGTACTTTTGCTCTCAGCTAGACTGGATCCTGAGTTATGTCTTAAGGCCACATTTCCGGGAGAGCGCCCCACTGAGACCATCATGTTCATGGGAGGCTCTGGTCTGGTGGTCGAATCTGCTCCCTGAAGGCACTGGGCAGTGGGGCACGGGATGGGCGTGCAGGCTGCAGCCCCTAACCGCTGCGCTCTCCTCCCTAAGGCCCCCAGCAGTCAGCATGTGGCTGCCGCGAGTCTCCAGCACAGCAGTGACCGCGCTCCTCCTGGCGCAGACCTTCCTCCTCCTCTTTCTGGTTTCCCGGCCAGGGCCCTCGTCCCCAGCAGGCGGCGAGGAGCGCGTGCATGTGCTGGTGCTGTCCTCGTGGCGCTCGGGCTCCTCCTTCGTGGGCCAACTCTTCAGCCAGCACCCCGATGTCTTCTACCTAATGGAGCCCGCGTGGCACGTGTGGACCACTCTGTCGCAAGGCAGCGCCGCAACGCTGCACATGGCTGTGCGTGACCTGGTGCGCTCGGTCTTCCTGTGCGACATGGACGTGTTTGATGCCTATCTGCCTTGGCGCCGCAACCTGTCCGACCTCTTCCAGTGGGCCGTGAGCCGTGCACTGTGCTCGCCACCCGCCTGCAGTGCCTTTCCCCGAGGCGCCATCAGCAGCGAGGCAGTGTGCAAGCCACTGTGCGCGCGGCAGCCCTTCAGCCTGGCCCAGGAGGCCTGCCGCTCCTACAGCCACGTGGTGCTCAAGGAGGTGCGCTTCTTCAACCTGCAGGTGCTCTACCCGCTGCTCAGTGACCCCACGCTCAACCTGCGCATCGTGCACCTGGTTCGTGACCCGCGGGCTGTTCTGCGCTCCCGGGAGCAGACAGCCAAGGCTCTGGCGCGTGACAACGGCATCGTGCTGGGCACCAATGGCACGTGGGTGGAGGCCGACCCCGGCCTGCGCGTGGTACGCGAGGTGTGCCGTAGCCACGTACGCATCGCCGAGGCCGCCACACTCAAGCCACCACCCTTCCTGCGCGGCCGCTACCGCCTAGTGCGCTTCGAGGACCTGGCGCGGGAGCCGCTGGCAGAAATCCGTGCGCTCTACGCCTTCACTGGGCTGAGTCTAACACCACAGCTCGAGGCCTGGATCCATAACATCACCCACGGATCTGGACCTGGTGCACGCCGCGAAGCCTTCAAGACTTCGTCCAGGAATGCGCTCAACGTCTCCCAGGCCTGGCGCCACGCGCTGCCCTTTGCCAAGATCCGCCGCGTGCAGGAACTGTGCACTGGTGCCCTGCAGCTGCTGGGCTACCGGCCTGTATACTCTGAGGACGAGCAGCGCAACCTCGCCCTTGATCTGGTGCTGCCACGAGGCCTGAACGGCTTCACCTGGGCATCGTCCACCTCCTCGCACCCCCGGCATTAGTGGAGGCCACAGTTGTAGCGGGTGCCAGGTCCGGGAGGAGAGTGCATGGTGCAGAGGGGGCTGGGGCGCACGGAGAGGCAGGTCCCTATATTGACCAAGGAGTTCGTGGTACCCCCCTGAAGTAGGCAAGGACTGCACGTTTCTTTCTCTCCTGATTCTTGGTTTTCCTGAGTCCTCTGGAGCTGCCTTCTCATCAGGTTCACTCTTCATGGAAAGCAACTCTTGCCCCTACCTCCTCTGGGCACAGGGTGTGCGTTCAGATGACTTGGCTCCTACTCAAGGGCTTTCTTCCCCTTTAACTCTCTCCTTCTGGGGATGCATCCTGCAGCAGCTGAGGGGGTGCCCTAGCACTGGCCGGGAGTGGAGAGGCACTGTGGTGATAAGACTCCAAAGGTCTGTACATCACATACACATGCACACGTGCACACATGGCAAAACTCAGAAATGAAAAGACTTGTCCAAAATCACATGGTGAGAAGGAGGATGAAGGGAGGAGAGAGCTTTTGCTCTGGGGCTCCAGTTGGGAGGAGAGGCCCTGCCTCCTGGGTGAGAAGGTGACCTCCTGGGTCAGATTTTCCCATTTTAATTGCTTTCAGGAAGAGCAAGCAGAGTCATGGCCAGGGACACGGCTGAGAGATTGTAGGGGCCAGCCCTACTGGGTCTGTGGGGTTTTCTCCCCATGTGCAGAGACGAGAGATCGTAGAAATAAAGGATACAAGACAGAGAGATAAAAGACAGCTGGGCCTGGGGGACCACTACCACCAAGATGCAGAGACTGGAAGTGGCCCTGAATGCCTGGCTGCGCTGTTATTTATTGGATACAAAGCTAAAGGGTAAAGAGTGTGAGTCATCGCCAATGATTGATGAGGTCACGTGAGTCACGTGTCCACCGGACAGGGGGCCCTTCCCTGTTAGGTAGCGGAGGTGGAGAGAGGACAGCTTACATCATTATTTCTCCTATGCTCTTTTCAGAAAGATCAAAGACTTCAATACTTCCACTAGTGTTGCTACTGCTATCTAGAGGGCAGAGCCAGGTGTACATGAAAGTGAAACAGGCGCGTGACCGCTGAAGCACAGCATCACAGGGAGAGGGTTAGGCCTCCCGATAACTGTGGGCGGGCCTGACTGATGTGTAGCTCTGACTACCACTAGACCATGGTCTGCTTGGTGACAGGCGTCTTCCCAGACGCTGGCATTACCGCTAGACCAAGGAGCCCTCTGGTGGCCCCCTCTGGGCATGACAGAGGGCTCACACTCTTGTCTTCTGGTCACTTCTCACCATGCCCCTTCAGCTCCTATCTCTGTATGGCCTGGATTTTCCTAGGTTATCATTGTAGAGCAAGGATTATTATAATATTGGAATAAAGAGTAATTGCTACAAACTCATGATGAATGATATTCGTATATAATCATATCTATGATCTCTATCTAGTAGAACTATTCTTATTTTATATATTTTATTATACTGGAACAGCTCGTGCCCTCGGTCTCTTGCCTTGGCACCTGGGTGGCTTGCCACCCACAACAGATAGAGGAGGCTTTGAATGCTGAGACCAGAGCTTATCATCCTGGACAGGCCTGGAGGGAGGCAATAAGTGGGAAAGGTAGGGGGAGAGAAGGCTGGGGAGGGCTGGGCAGAGAGCCAGGCATAGTGAGTGGCAGAGCAAGACGGGGACAGCAGGATCAGTGCCTGGAAGGCAGGTGTGCCTGTCAGGGGGGAGTGGAACTCATCAGGCTTGCCAAGAGGTTGGAAGGGAAATGGCTCTGGGTTGGATCTGTCTTCCCTTGGTCCTTCTGGGCCAGGCCTTGGAGGAGAGCAGAGGATGATCCCTGCCTGTGAGCCACACTTCCTAGCTCTGGGGACAAAAGGGCTTAGTAAAGGAATGCTGGATGTGTAGAGCGTTTAGTCCCAAGCTCAGGAAATGAGAGTCAATAAGTATCTGGTACATGTTTAAAAGAAAAGCTCACGGAACCTCTGGAAAGGACGGGGAAGCTGAGTTAGCCACATAAATGAACCCAAGTCACACTGGAACACAGAGCTGGTCTGGGAACTGTGTTGGATGCCACCAGAGCTTCTGACCCTGTTACCTGTGAAATGAGGCAGTTTCCCTCACGGTTGCCATCAGCTACCAGGAGGGATGCAGGTGGTCACCAGCTTCTGATCCTTATCCTGGCTGTGGCCACAGATGGGGGGAACCTGGATTGTGGAGCCACATCCTCCCTGCAAAGCAGGCAGGGCAAGGGAGATCTGACATTTTCTGCTTTACGTGGAGGGAGCAGAGGCACATTAGCCTTGAAGTTGAAGCTCATTTTAGGTTCCTTCCAGCTTTAGAAGCTTCAACCAAATGAAACTTGAATCTATCTCTCGTGACAATAATAGGAGGAAGGTATTTAAAACCCCAGATTTATGAATGGGTACTACGTGGCTTGGAGACTATCTTTCTTTGTTCTTGTTCAGGTGGTTATAACAAAATACCTTAAAAGTAGGTAACTTGGCTGGATGCAGTGGCTCATGCCTGTAATCCCAGCACTGTGGGAGGCCGAGGTGGGTGAATCACCTGAGGTCGGGCATTCAAGACCAGCCTGGCCAACATGGCAAAAACCTTCCTCTACTAAAAATACAAAATTAGCGGGGTGTGGTGGCACATACCTGTAATCCCAGTTACTCGGGAAGCTAAGGCAGGAGAATCGCTTGAACCCGGGAGGCGGAGGTTACAGTGAGCAAAGACCATGCCATCTCACTCTAGCCTGGGTGACAGAGCAAGACTCCATCTCAAAAAAAAAAAAAAGGCTGGGTAACTTATAAACATACCTTTTTCTCACGAGTCTGGAGACTGGGAAGTCCAAGCCACCGGTGTTGTCTGATGAGGGCCCACTTTTTCACAGACAAGTGCCTTCTAGCTGTGTCCTCTTATGGTAGAAGATAGGAGGCAGCTCTCCAGGGCCTTTTTTTGAGACGGAGTCTGGCTCTGTTGCCCAGGCTGGAGTGCAGTGGCACAATCTCGGCTCACTTGCAACCTCTGCCTCTCTCTGCCTCCTGGGTTCAAGCAATTCTCCTGCCTCAGCCTCCTAAGGAGGTGGGACTACAGGGATGCACCACCATGCCCAGCTAATTTTTGTATTTTTGTAGACACTGGGTTTCACCATATTGGCCAGGTTGGTCTCAAACTCCTGACCTCAAGTCATCTGCCCACCTTAGTCTCCCAAATGCTGGGATTACAGGCATGAGCCACTGCACCCAGCCTCCAGGGCCTTTTTAAGAATGTCACTTATCCCATTCTTGAGGTCTCCACCCTCATTATCTAATCACCTCCCAAAGGCTCCACCTCCCAACACCATCATATTGTGGGTTAAGATTTCAACCACATGCCAGGCGTGGTGGCTCATGCCTGTAATGCCAGCATTTTGAGAGGCTGAGGTGGGTGGATCATTTGAGGTCAGGAGTTTGAGACCAGCCTGGTCAACATGGTGAAACCCTGTCTCTACTAAAAATACAAAAAATTAGCCGGGTGTGGTGGTGCACGCCTGTAATCCCAGCTACTCAGGAGGCTGAGGCAGGAGAATCCCTTGAATCCAGGAGGCGGAGAGTGCAGTGAGCCAAGACAATGCCACTGCACTCCAGCCTGGACAACAGAGTGAGACTCCATCTCATGCCCAGCCAGACAGTAGCATCCCTTCATTTGCCCCTGTTTAAGTCACACATTTTATTGATGGCTGCAATTAATGGCCTGTTTGTATCCCAGTCCTCTGCCGTATGACCCACCCATTCTCTCCTGACTGCCAAGGTGTTAGGACATGCTTGACTGGTTCCCGAATTTGCTGTCTGCACGTGGGCAGTACATCAAGCCTCAGAGTGAACCCAGGTTAACTTTCAGGACAAAGAAAGTGGCCTGGCTGACTAGGCACAGTAAAGCTAAGGCTGGGTAGGTACATACTTGTGGTGCTGATCACGTATGTCTCATTTCTCTGTGAGAGTGCAGTCCCTTGGCCGGGCGCGGTGGCTCAAGCCTGTAATCCCAGCACTTTGGGAGGCCGAGACGGGCGGATCATGAGGTCAGGAGATCGAGACCATCCTGGCTTATATGGTGAAACCCCGTCTCTACTAAAAAATACAAAAAATTAGCTGGGCGAGGTATGGGTGCCTGTAGTCCCAGCTACTCGGGAATCTGAGGCAGGAGAATGGCGTAAACCCGGGAGGCGGAGCTTGCAGTGAGCCGAGATCCGGCCACGGCAGCACAGCCTGGGTGACAGAGCAAGACTCTGTCTCAAAAAAAAAAAAAAAAAAAAGAGAGTGCAGTCCCAACAGGGAATTTTAATTGCTGGGGACTGCCCAGTGCTGTGACGGGGCACAGAGTTCTGGGTTGCTGTGGGGGTGACTGCATTGACCACAGTTAGTGGCTTGCTGTATTGACACTCTGTGCTGTGTGACCATGGCTCCTGCTATCGAGAAGTGGAGTCTGTTTCCCCACCTCTGAATCCAGGCTGGTCCTGTGACTTGCTTTGTCCTGTAGACGAATGTAGTGCAACTTCCTGTGAGCCAGTTTCAAGCATAGGCCTTGGAAGCAAAACTTTACCTCCACCTGTCTTAGGTTTTCAGCTGGGGCTCTGCTACGGTTTGATCGTGTCTCCCAAAGTTGGAAACTTGATCCCCAGTGTTGTGAGGTGGGGCTTGATGAAAAGTAATTAGGCCACATGGGTTATGCCCTTGTGAATGGGTAGATAACATTATTTCTGGGCCCAGGCATGGTGGCTCATGCCTATAATCCCAGCATTTTGGGAGGCTGAGGTTGGCGGATTACTTGAGGTCAGGAGTTTGAGACCGGCCTGGCCAAGCAGGTAAAACCCCATTTCTACTCAAAATACAAAAATTAGCCAAGTGTGGTGGCGCATGCCTGTAATGCCAGCCACTTGGGAGGCTGAGACAGGAGAATCGGTTGAACCCAGGAGGCGGAGGTTGCAGTGAGCTGAGATCGCACTGCTGTACTCCAGCCTAGGCAGCAAAGCGAGACTCCATCTCAAAAAAAAAAAAACGTTATCTCAGGAGTGAGTTGGTTATCGTGAGAGTGGTGCCTCCTAAATGAAGGATTTCATTCTCTGTCTTTCTCTCGCCCTCACTTTGCCCTTCTGCCATATGATGCCTTCCACTGTACTGGACTGGCAAGGCTGGCACAGCGATCTTGGGCTTCCCAGCCTCAGAACTGTAAATAGCTTCTATTATTACTCTCTGACCCATGCTGGGTTCAGTGGCTCATGCCTATAATCCCAATACTTTGCAAGGCTGAGGCAGGAGGATCACTTGAGACCAGCCTGGGCAACATAGTGAGACCCCATCTCTTTTGAGCCAGTCTCAGCTGTCGCCAGGTTGCCGGAGTGCAGTGGCTGATCTGCCGGCTCACTGCAAGCTCCGCCTCCTGGAGTTCACGCCATTCTCCTGCCTCAGCCTCCTGAGTAGCTGGGACTACAGGCGCCCGCCACCGCGCCCGGCGAATTTTTTGTATTTTTAGTAGAGACGGGGTTTCACTGTGGTCTCGATCTCCTGACCTTGTGATCCGCCCGCCTCGGCCTCCCAAAGTGCTAGGATTACAGGCGTGAGCCACCGCGCCCGGCCGAGACCCCATCTCTACAGAGTTAAAATTAGTTGGGCATGGTGTCGTGCACCTGTAGTCCTAGCTCCTTGGGAGGCTGAGTTGGGAGGATTGTGTGAGCCAAGGAGGTTGAGGTTACAGTGAACCATGATCATACCAGTGCACTCCAGCCTGGGTGACAGAGCAAGACACCTGTCTCTAAATAAATGATGCCATATGTGGTATTGTTATAGCAAAACAAAACAGATTAAGAGACTTTTTAATGAAAAGACAGATTCACAAAGAAAAACAATTTTTTTGTTTTTGTTTTTTTGAGGCAGAGTCTTGCTCTTGTCCCCCAGGCTGGAGTGCAGTGGAGCCATCTTGGCTCACTGCAGCCTCCACCTCCCAGTTTCAAGCGATTCTCTTGCCTCAGCCTCCCGAGTAGCTGGGATTACAGGTGTACACCACTACGCCCAGTTACGTTTTTTGTATTTTTAGTAGAGACGGGGTTTCACCACGTCAATCAAGCTAGTCTGGAACTCCTGACCTCAGGTGATCCACCTGCCTTGGCCTCCCAAAGTACTAGGATTACAGGCATGAGCCACTGCGCCCGGCGAAAAACAGTTTATTAACACAGGCAGCCAACGTCACTCGGGATAAGCCTCAACAAAAAGTAACAAAGTGATGGCTTGGAACACTGTCTTACACAGCATTTTTAAAAAAGTAAATTTGTAGAGAAATGACGACCAAGGACAACAGTTTTAGGCTTCCAAAGGTAGTAAACTATGGGATGGTAAATATCCGAGAGGAAGCTGATGCAGCAGGATTTGTCTGTAGCAGCCTCTGGTACCGCCTCTGGCTGGGCAGAGTTAATGGTTGTCTCCAGTGATGGAGAATTTATATTGTGCCTTTAGGCAGAAACGGGGAGGGAAACCTGACCTTTTCCTGCACTTTCTGCTTCTTAATTGCCATCAGCTGAAAATCATTTTAACGTGAAAAAGGCATAATCTGAGCTGACGCCTCCGCTTTCCTCCACCTGAAGAGAACCCGCGTGTGCTCCTTTGTTTTGGACCTCCACCTCTGCCCCGAGAAAGCCCCGGCCAGCCTGCTGGACAAGCAGGGACTATGGGAGGGAGAGTACAGGTGTCCCAATCCAGGCCATCCTAGACCCGCCAGCCCCTCACCAGCCCCCGCTGATCAGCATGCAGCCACTTCGGCTACCTTCTACTGGCCAAAGCGAGTCCCAGGGCTCACCCAGATTCAGAGGTGGGGAAACTGAGTCCACCACTTGAGAGGAGTAGCTATAAAGACATATGAGCGAGACCAGCTGAGCCCAGCACTGCCGGCCAAGTCGAAGACTTTAGGAGCAATAAAAAGTGCTTATTGTGTTTCAATCATTTGAGTGTTGCAGTGGTTTGTTACAAAGCATTGCCTAACCCATACAGTTGAGAACAGAGGGCTCCTGGCACGTGCAGCTTCCAATTTTCCACGAGGGTCCAGGCTCCCTCCCTACTGGTAGGGCTGGAATTAGTCTCTCCCTTTACCTGTAGGCCCTGTGATGCAGCTGGAAGTGTCTAGGCCCAGCAGCCACCCACAATTAGGGGCAGGCATGCTTGCTGCCTCTGCTGTGGCTGTGGGAGCTCAGGAGGGGCAATCAAAGCACTAGATGTGCTGATGGGTGCATAGGAACAGTGTTGCCTGGAATAGGTAGAGAACCCACCCACTATCAAGAGGCTGTTGGGGCCTCAATGGTGGGCCTTATTTTTGTTATTTTGCAATCAAGAAGATATATTATCCACATCAACACTGTGTCAACAACTCCTCATGGCCACCACAGACCCTGTGTCCCCTAGCTTTGCCTTTGCAGTGCCTTTGTCACCCACTCCTACAGACCGCCCCCGCCACAACTGCCCCATCACCTCTACAGGGTTAAATCAATTGTTTTAATTTTTGCCTACCTGATGGGTGAAAAATATTACTCGATGTTTCAATCTGTACTTCTTTAATTCCTGGGGCACCTGAACATTTTTTCATGCTTATTAATCAGCTGTATTCCTTTTTCGTTGTTCGAGGCCTTTGCCCATGTTTCTGTCGACTTACTGCAGGCTCTTTTGAGTGTGCTTCGTTATTTTTGTTGCAAATGGTTTCTCCTAACTTGTCATCTGTTTTTTGTTGTTGTTATTGTTGTTTTGTTTTGTTTTTCTTAACTTACTTTATGGCATTTTCCCCTCAGGCTTCTTAAAAAAAGAAAGAAAGAAAAGCTTTGAGATATAATTGATATACAACATCTACACGTAAAGTGTAGTTTGATTAAACATTTGTATATACCTGTGAAATCAAATCACCACCTCATCACAATCAAATTCCAAAAAGTTTCACCTAGTTTATCATATTATTGGATGTGAATCCTTTCCTTATGGTCAGTGGATTTTATGTCTTGTTCAAACGACTTGTTCCTCCTACGATGATAAAAATGGTCTTCACACTTGCTTCCAGTACTTTAGTAGTCTAGTCTACGCTTGGATCTAAGTTGCATGGAATATTCCTGATCAGTGCGAGTCATCAGTTCTCCCAGCGCCCTCTACTGAATTATCTTGGTCATCACACACTCAAACTACCATGGGCTGGAATCTGTCCCTCACCCACAGGCCCACTCCACACCAGTGGATCAGGTGAGCAGTTTCTTTAGGTCGAATGACCCCTATGCTGAGCTTCAGTAGGTTATCCCCCCTAACTTCACAAGTTAATGGATTTAGATTTAAGCACCGCCCTCCTCCAGCAGATTCTCTTACAATTTAGATATCCTCTCACAGCGCAAATCCTTATTCTGTGAGTGACTCAATTCGGACCATGTTCCTTAAGAACCAGAGCTAGGCTGGGCGCAGCTGTAATCCTAGCACTTTGGGAGGCCGAGGTGGGCGGATTGCTAGAGCTCAGGAGTTCAAGACCAGCCTGGGCAACTTGGCGAAACCCGGTCTCTACTAAAACAAAACAAAACCAAAACAAAACAAAACAACTTAGCCAAGCGTGGTGGTGTGTGCCTGAAATCCCAGCTACTTGGGAGGCTGATGCATGAGAATTGCTTGAACCCAGGAGGTGGAGGTTGCAGTGAGCCAAGATCACCCCACCGCACTCCAGCCTGGGTGATAGAGTGAGACTCTGTCTCAAACAAACAAAAAACAAAAGAACCAGAGCTAAAGTTTTGATGAAATGAAAAGGATTGGCGAACTATCCATTTTTCCAAGATGGCAATTCATTCCAGCCAATCAAGCATTTTCTCCTTTGGGGGTAAGACCAGAAAACCTGGCCTGTCCTGCGAGTCTTATGTTATTCTGCTCCCAGTCCTCAAGAACTCCACTCATTCATTCAACACACATTATGGGTTGAGCACCAATCAGATACCAGGGTGTTGTAGGAGCTGGAGACACAGCAGGACCAAAAGCAGACAAAAAGCAAAAACCCCTGCCCTAGGCTGGGCACAGTGGTTCACACCTGTAATCTCAGCACTTAGGGAGGCCAAGGCAAGTGGATCACCTGAGGTCAGGAGTTCAAGACCAGCCTGACCTATATGGTGAAACCCGGTCTCTACTAAAAATATAAAAATTAGCTGGGCATTGTGGCATGCACCTGTAGTCCCAGCTACTCAGGAGGCTGAGGCAGGAGAATGCTTGAACCCGGGAGGCGGAGATTGCATTGAGCCAAGATGGCGCCAATGGACTCCAACCTGGGCAACAGAACGAGATTCCATCTCAAAAACAAACAAAACAAAACAAAACAAAACAAAAACCAGCCAGGCACAGCGGCTCACACCTGTAATCCCAGCACTTTGGGAGGCCGAAGCAGGCAGATCATGAGGTCAGGAGTTCGAGACCAGCCTGGCCCATATGGTGAAACCCCATCTCTACTAAAAATACAAAAATTAGCCGGACATGGTGGTGGTGGTGCACACGTGTAATCTCAGCTACTCAGGAGGGTGAGGCAGGAGAATCGCTTAAACCTGGGAGGCGGAGGTTGCAGTGTCACGCCACTGCACTCCAGCCTGCACGACAGAGTGAGACTCAAACAACAACAACAACAAAAACCCTGCCCTTCACGAACTTGCATTCTGATGGTGGGGAGATAGCCGAAAAAGAAGCTTAATAAATGGCTACCTTATTTAGCATATTAGAAAGTGCCAAGGATTAAAGTGGAGAAGGATCGGGGGATTAGGAATGTATGTGTGTAGGGGTGTGAGTTGTAATTTTTAATGGGGTGATCAGTAGGTCTCAGTGAGAAAGCAACATTTGAGGGAAGTCTTACGGGAGGTGAGGGATTATGTTCAGGGCAATCATGGGTAGCCTGTCTGGGAGGCGAAAAGAGCTAACACTAAAGTCCTAAGGAGGGGAGGCATCTGGCTTGTTGGAAGAGCAGCAAGGGGCCAGGGGGTCTGGTGTGCTGGACCATCTCCTCAGCTTCCTTAGGGCCCAGGAAATTTACATTTTCTGAGTCCTGTAAGGCTAAATGTCTTTTTTCTAACCTGTCAATTCGTAATTGAACTAAAGATAGAATTCTAAATTCAAAATAATATTTAGTAATGTAATACATAATTGATTATGTAACCCTACAATAATTGGTTTCTTCCACTTCTTTTTTTTTTTTTTTTGAGATGGAGTCTTGCTCTGTCACCCAGGCTGGAGTGCAGTGACGCGATCTCTGCTCACTGTAAGCTCCGCCTCCCGGGTTCACGCCATTCTCCTGCCTCAGCCTCCCCAATAGCTGGGACTATAGGCGCCTGCCACCACGCCCAGCTAATTTTTTCTTTTTTTTTTTTTTTTGAGACGGAGTCTCACTCTGTTGCCCAGAGTGCAGTGCAATGGCACGATCTCGGCTCCTGCAACCTCCGCCTCCCGGGTTCAAGCAATTCTCCTGCCTCAGCCTCCGGAGTAGCTGGGATTACAGGCGTGCGCCACCAGGCCCGGCTAATTTTTGTAATTTTAGTAGAGACGGGGTTTCACCATGTTGGTCACGCTGGTCTCGAACTCCTGACCTCGTGATCCGCCCGCCTCAGCCTCCCAAAGTGCTGGGATTACAGGTGTGAGCCACCGCACCTGGCCTTTTTTTTTTTTTTTTGAAACAGAGTCTCGCTCTGTCACCTAGGCTGGAGTGCAATGGTGCGATCTCGGCTCACTGCAACCTCTACCTCCCAGGTTCAAGCGATTCTCCTGCCTCAGCCTCCTGAGTAGCTGGGATTACAGGCACATGCCACCATGCCTGGCTAATTTTTGTATTTTTAGTAAAGACGGGGTTTCACCATGTTGGTCAGGTTGGTCTCGAACTCCTGAAGTTGGCCTCCCAAAGTGCTGGGATTATAGGCATGAGCCTTCTTCCACTTCTAATAGACTCTACTAGTCTGGGAAATGCACCAAAAAGACAGCATGGTTAAAAGGTCAGTATTTCATGACCCTTTTTATACTTCCTATTTTTATTTTAGATAGGTTTCTTGATTGATGCAAAATGTCAATTGTAGTGGTAGGGAACTGGCATAAGGAAGCTTCCTAAACGGAGGTCTCAAGAGAGAATTGTGTTTCTTTTTTTTTTTTTTTTTTTTGAGACGGAGTCTGGCTCTGTCGCCCACACTGGAATGCAGTGGTGCAATCTTGGCTCCCTGCAACCTCCGCCTCCCGGGTTCAAGCGATGCTCCTACCTCAGCCTCCTCAGTAGCTGGGACTACAGGCATGTACCACCATACCCACTTAAATTTTTCTATTTTAGTAGAGATGGGGTTTCACCATGTTGCTCAGGCTGGTCTCGAACTCCTGAGCTCAGGCAATTTGCCTGCCTAGGCCTCCCAAAGTGCCTGAATTACAGGTTTGAGCTACCGCGCCCGTCTCAAGAGAAAATTCTAACAGTCTTGCTAATGTTCTTGAATTAAAAGGAAAATATGGGTTGGGTGTGGTGGCTCATGCCTGTAATCCCAGCACTTTGGGAGGCCGAGGTGGGTGGATCATGAGGTCAGGGGTTCAAGACCAGCCTGGCCAAGATGGCGAAACCCTGTCTCTATCAAAAATACAAAAATTAGCTGAGCGTGGTGGTGGGCGCCTGTAATCCCAGCTATTCAGGAGACTGAGGCAGGAGAATTGCTTGAACTTGGGAGGTGGAGGTTGCAATGAACTGAGATCGTGCCATTGCACTCCAGCCTCAGTAACTGAGTGAGATTCTGTCTCAAACAAAAAAAGAAAAAAGAAAAAAAGAAAAATATGTATTTTGTACACAATACTTTTGAGTGTAAAATAAGTTAACGGCCGGATGCAGTGGCTCACATCTGTAATCCCAGTACTTTGGGAGGCCAAGGCGGGAGGATTGTTTGAGCCTACGAGTTTGAGACCAGCCTGGGCAACATAGTGAGACCCTGTCTCTTAAAAAAAATTTTTTTAAAAGCTTTAAAAAAATCATTTTCTCTGCAAATACTGAAGGTGTTGGTGCATTGTCATCCAGCCTTCTTCTTCACTTGGCAACTGAACCATTTGATTCTCATTTCTTTGTAGGTGACCTATAGATTCCCTTTGTTTTAGGAATTTCCTCTTTCTTTCTTTCTTTTTTTTTTTCTTTTTTTTTTGAGATGGAGTTTTGCCCTTGTTGCCCAGACTGAAGTGCAATGGCGAGATCTCGGCTCACTGCAACCTCTGCCTCCGGGGTTCAAGCGATTCCCCCGCCTCAGCCTCTTGAGTAGCTGAGATTACAGGCGCCTGCCACCACGCCCGGCTATTTTTTAGTAGAGACAGGTTTCACCATGTTGGCCAGGCTGGTCTCGAACTCCTGATTTCGTGATCCGCACCTTGGCCTCCCAAAGTGCTGGGATTATAGACGTGAGCCACTGTGCTTGGTGGAATTTCTTATTTCTTTTTCTTCTTGTTCTATTTATTTTTCTTTCCCTTTCTTTCTTTATTATGATTAATTTGGTGGAGCAACACCATTTATTTCCAGGACCAGCACTGGATATAACACAGTGAATGGAAAAAAGCTGTCAGCAGTAATCACTGTCACAAAAATAATCCTACAGAATCTGAAATGCCAACGAGAAGTCCAGCTCCACTGGGAAATACCTGTAAATCACAGGTCTTTCCATTTCAACTGATATGACAACAAGTTTCAGCTTTAATTATTTACCAAATTCCTGAGCCATCTTTAAAGTCTTGTGGGTTTTTTTGTTTGTTTGTTTGTTTGTTGAGACAGGGCCTTCTTCTGTTGCCCAGGCTGGAGTACAGTGGAGCAATGATCACTCATGGCAGCCTTGACCTCCGGGGCTCAAGGGATCCTCCTACCTCAGCCTCTGGAGTTAGCTGGGACTATAGGTGTGTGCCACTACACCCGACTAATTTTTGAATTTTTAGTAGAGACAAGGTTTCCCTATGTTGCCTAGGCTGGTCCCAAACTCCTGGTCTCAAGCAATCCTCCAGCCTTGGCCTCCCAAAAGTGTTGGGTTTACAGGCATGAGCCACCTTGCTTGGCAGATTAGTGAATTGGTCACTTTTTAAAACGATTTTAAAAGGTATGATTTATGTAGCATAAAATTCATTTATTTTAACTGTACGATTCAATGATTCTTAAAGAAGTTTTCAGGGTGGGCACGGTGGCTCACGCCTGTAGTCCCAGCACTTTGGGAGGCTGAGGTGGATGGATCACTTAACGTCAGGAGTTTGAGACAAACCTGACCAATATGGTGAAGTCCCATCTCTGCTAAAACTACAAAAATTAGCTGGGCACGGTGGCATGTGCCTGTAATCCCAGCTACTTGGGAGGCTGAGGCAGGAGAATTGCTTGAACCTGGGAGGCAAAGGTTGCAGTGAGCCAAGATTGCGTCACTCCACTCCACTACATCCTGGGCGACAGAACAAGACTCTGTCTCAAAAAAAAAAATTTTATCAGCCAGGTACGGTGGCTCACGCCTGTAATGCCAGCACTTTGGGAAGCCGAGGCAGGCAGATCGCTTGAGGTCAGGAACGAAACCAACCTGGATAACATGGCAAAACCCTGTATCTACCAAAAATACAAAAATTAGCCGGGCCTGGTGGCACGCGCCTAGAATCCCAGCTACTGGGGAGGCTGAGGCAGGAGAATCGCTGGAACCTGGGAGGCAGAGGTTGCGGTGAGCTGAGATCCTGCCACTGCACTCCAGCCTGGGCAACAAAGTGAGACTCTGTCTCAAAACAAACCGATCAAACAAACAAAAACATTATTATTCGTCAGAAGCCTCTTCATCACCTGGAACCTTGTGGACATCAGTTATCCTTGGTAACTTCCCTTCCAGAACACCATTGTTATTGGCTGCTATGGTCTGAATGTGTTCCCCCAAATGCATGTCCTGAAACTTCATGGGAATGCGATAGTACTGAGAGGAGGTGCCTTTAGGAGACGATTAAGTCAGAAGAGCAGAGTCCCCATTATGGGATTAGGACTCTTATAAAAGGGATTCGGAGAGTGGCTCCCTTTTTTACCATGTGAGGACGCCTCGGCGGTGCTATCTGTGAGGAACGGGCGGTCCTCAGACATGGAACCTGCTGCGACCTTGATCTTGGACCTCCCAGCTTCCAGAACTGCAAGAACATACATTTCTGTTGTTAATAAATTGCCCAGTCTCAAGTACTTTGTTACAGCAGTGCAAACAGACGGAACGTTAGCTTATTCCTTTTTACGATTTCTCTGCCTTCATGTTAACAGGCTCTCTGAAGGGAGGTGAGACAAAAATGTGTGATCCACGAGGTCAGGAAATCGAGACCATCCTGGCTAACACGGTGAAACCCCGTCTCTACTAAAACTACAAAAAATTAGCCGGGCGAGGTGACGGGCGCCTGTAGTCCCAGCTACTCCGGAGGCTGAGGCAGGAGAAAGGCGTGAACCTGGGAAGCAGAGCTTGCAGTGAGCTGAGATCGCGCCACTGCACTTCAGCCTGGGCCACAGAGCGAGACTCTGTCTCAAAAAAAAAAAAAAAGAAAAACAAACAAACAAACAAACTGTGATCCAATTTTGTTGCTCTGAACCGAATCTCTTTAAATTTTATTTAAAACTATAGAGGCTATATAGCCTCCCTCCCATTCCAGTCCAACACCAGCCTTTGCATGGGCTCTTTCTACTATCAGTTTTAAATAGAGAACGTTCTTGTTCTGTTCATGAAGGTTTCATAAATGCTGGAGTTCAGTCATAACTAAAACTTAACATATCCGTTCCATCACTGTATTTTTCCAGATCCCTGGTAAATCCATATCTCGGGTCTGGTGGGGCGCATGCAATTCCATACTTTGTCACAGGGGGCGCTGCGGAGAAGGGCAGAGCTGGGTGCGCGGTCCCAGAGAGCGCCGTCCAGGAGGCGGCGCGTCCGTGGGGCTGGGTCTGTGCTAGCCCTGCGCAACGTTGGGGGCGGGAACAACCCTGGCCCTGCGCCCGCGCGCTGCGGAGCCTCGTGATTGGAGGAGGCAACGGTCACTTGGCAGCGCCGTTGGGATTGGGGGAAGAGGGCCCCGGCTGGAGGTGACGCTGAGACGGCGAGGGTGAGTGGGGGCCGGCCGCTGCCGCACTTCGGGCGCTCATCCCTCATTTCTCTGTGGTGAATGGCGACGGGATGGAGCGCGAGGGGAGCGGCGGCAGCGGCGGGTCGGCCGGGCTCCTGCAGCAGATCCTGAGCCTGAAGGTTGTGCCGCGGGTGGGCAACGGGACCCTGTGCCCCAACTCTACTTCCCTCTGCTCCTTCCCAGGTACGGCCCGCCCCGCGCCTGCGCACTGCGCGCCCCGCCGTCGCCTCGGCAGGGCTGTGGGCGCCCCGAGTCTGGGCGGGGTCCCTGGTGCGCCGCGGACTTGCTGGGTGGGCGCTGTCCTCCTGGAGCTGGGTCCTGCTCCTTGTCCGGAGCCCCTTTCCCCGTCACTTCCTCGCCAGTCCCTGAGGCCGGGCCCCGGAGTCCCGCTGGGCGTGAGGTGCAGGGAACGGCCGCAGGTGGGCCCGGGACTGGAGGGCGCCCGGCCGCCACCCGAACGGGTCAGGTTCAGAGCTGCACCCCACGAGCCCGGGAGGCGGTGGTTCCTGCCCTGCCTGGGTTGCCGCATGGCGCCCGGCCTCCTTCGAGGTGCCTCGGAGCGGCCCGGCCCGGCTCGGCTGAGGGGTCAGAGTTCGCGCTCCCCTTGCCTTCACTGATCGCGGGCGCCTCGGGCCAAATCCACCCGCTCCGAGACCCGCTCCGCTTTCTAGGAATCTCTCAGACCTGGTGCCACCTGTTGCCGGTTCTCCCACTAAGCCTTCCAGATCTTTGGCACAGCTTCCTTTGAACTCTTCCTCCCCGCTGCGGCGTGAGGTGGGCCTGCTAGGAGGGTTGCTCAGATTTCTAATGCCTGGAAGAACTCTCCGTGCGCGGAAAGCTGGAGGGAGGAGAGAGGACTTCACCTGGGAAGGAGGAGAAAGGTTTTGAGGGGAGGCACAGTTATTTATGTAGACCTTGAAAGGCAAGAAGACTGGGGCCCCTGGCCCTGGAAGGGGAGGTGGGGCTCCCAGTAGAGGGCACTGAGATCTTCATGAACAATGAGGGACCAGAGCAGAGGGTAGGAGGACGAGATTCCAGCCTGTAGTTCCAAACAAGGCACCTGTGATTTCTCCTCCCCTGGGCAGCGACTGCCAGGCGCCTTTCAGCGCACACCTGGGACTTGCAGTGTTATCGTGTGCCCAGGGATTTTCCCGGAGGGATTGTGAAGTAGCAGGTAAGGTCATCAGGCAGCTTGGGGTCAGATGCAGATGTTTGCTTGTGGTCATGCCTGAAATGAGAGTCTGGCAGCTCACGTCATTTCAGAAGGTGCTGGGATCCCTTTTGACAGTGATATCAAAAAATTGATGGTATTCTGGGGACGCTGTGTGAAAAATGAAACGTTCTTGCAATCTGGAGGCACTACTGGGACCAGATTAATTTTTGTTTCCCTAATTTTCCCCTTTCCTGAAAAATTTCGAGCCTGCCGAACATTTGAGAGAACAGTACAACAAATACCCATGTACCCTTTACTTAGATTCAGTAATGTTTTGGTTTTTCGGGTTTCTCTTAACATATATATCTAACCATATGTATTACATATAACACTTAGATGTATGTCACATGTCCCATTTAAACTCTGGAGTTATTCAATAGGAAGTTGCAGAAGTCATAACACTTACTTGATGCCTAGTAATCTTAGCATATATCTTCTAAAAACCATTTTCTGTCATCCACAAAACCATATGACTTCCAAGAAATTGAACATGATAGAATAATGTTATCTAACGTATGGGCCTTGTTTAAATTTCCCCAATTGTCCACATAGATTTTTTTCCTTAAAAAAAAATTATAGCCGGGCGCGGTGGCTCACGCCTGTAATCCCAGCACTTTGGGAGGCCGAGGCGGGCGGATCACAAGGTCAGGAGATCGAGACCACGGTGAAACCTCGTCTCTACTAAAAATAAAAAAAATTAGCCGGGCGCGGTTGTGGGCGCCTGTAGTCCCAGCTACTCGGGAGGCTGAGGCAGGAGAATGGCGGGAACCCGGGAGGCGGAGCTTGCAGTGAGCTGAGATCCGGCCACTGCACTCCAGCCTGGGCGACAGAGCGAGACTCCGTCTCAAAAAAAAAAAAAAAAAAATTTATATTCCATGATCTAAGGTTCACACATTACATTAAGTTGTCCCATCTCTTTAGTTTCATTTAGCTGAAGCAACAACTTCCTTGTTTGAATTTTTTTGAGATGAACATTTTGGAAGAGTCCATGTGAATTGTTTTATAGACTGTTTTACAATCTAGGTTCATTAGATTTTCTTCATGATTAGATGTAGATTAAACATTTTTGGTCAGAAAGCCACCTACCTAGGTGATGTCCACTCACCAGTACATCACATCAAGAGACGTTGAATGTCAGCCCGGCGCGGTGGCTGACACCTGGAATCCCAGCACTTTGGGAGGCTGAGGCAGGCGTATTACCTGAGGTCAGGAGTTCAAGACCAGCCTTGTCTCTACTAAAAATACAAAAATTAGGCGTAGCGATGTGTACCTGTAATCCCAGCTACTTGGGAGGCTAAGGCACGAGAATCTCTTGAACCTAGGAGGCAGAGGTTGCAGTGAGCCAAGATTGTGCCACTGCACTTCAGCCTGGGTGACAGATTGAGACTTCGTCTCAACAAAAAAAGAGACATTTGGCCGGGCGCGGTGGCTCAAGCCTGTAATCCCAGCACTTTGGGAGGCCGAGACGGGCGGATCACGAGGTCAAGAGATCGAGACCATCCTGGTTAACACGGTGAAACCCCGTCTCTACTAAAAAAATACAGAAAACTAGCCGGGCGAGGTGGCGGGCGCCTGTAGTCCCAGCTACTCGGGAGGCTGAGGCAGGAGGATGGCGTGAACCCAGGAGGCGGAGCTTGTGGTGAGCCGAGATCGTGCCACTGCACTCCAGCCTGGGCGACAGAGTGAGACTCCGTCTCAAAAAAAAAAAAAAAAAAAAAAAGAGACATTTAATGTCAGTTTGTATCTTCATTGATAGTACTACTAAGTTGGATCATTTGGTGAAGATGGTGTCTGTGAAAACTCTACTGTAAGGGTATCCGCATCCTCTCTTACTACTAAGTCTGCTTAACAGGAGTGGCATTCATTGTCCTGAATCCGGTATATTGCTATTTTGGCCCCACAGAAAAGGTTACTTGCAGTTTATGCCAACTCATTATGGCAGAATCATTGTTCTGAAGTATTCTGACGTATTTATGTATACGAGGAAGCACTGAATTGATTTTTTCTTTATTACCTGTATTTGCAGTTTAGCCATTTACCTAGGGAGGGTTAGGTAGACATCTAAATGACTAAATCGGCTGGTTGCGGTGGCTCACACCTGTAATCCCAGCACTTTGGGAGGCCAAAGCGGGCGGATCATCTGAGGTCAGGAGTTGGAGACTAACCTGGCCAACATGGTGACACCCCATCTCTACTAAAAATACAAAAATTTGCGGGGTGTGGTGGTGCATACCTGTAATTCTAGCTACTTGGGAGGCTGAGGCAGGAGAATAGCTTGAACCTGAGAGGGGAAGGTTGCTGTGAGCCGAGATTATGCCACTGCACTCCAACCTGGGCTACAGAGTGAGACTCTGTTTCAAAAATAGATAATTATAAGTAAATGGCTAAACTACAAATGCAGTTAAAATTTTTTCCTTTACTGTTGTCATTTTTAACAAACCTCAAAACTGAGAAACTGAGATCTTTATCTTGTATCAGGAATGACATTCATCTTCGGAAGATACAGATTTCACTAAATCAGTGTCAAATTAGATCTTATTAAAATAATTAAAAACCCAGTAATGTTTTTGTGTTGTCCTTGCAGAAGTCAAGACTGGTCATACTTGAACCAGACATTTATTCATTCACTCAAAAAATATTTGCTCCGTGTTAATTGTGTGCGTGTTGTTTTCTAGGCACCAAGTCAAGATGCCATAGTAACAAAACAAAGCCCCTTCCCTTGTGGAACTTTCATTCAAATGGGGAGAGAGAAAACAAACAAAACAGCTGGTGGTGAGGGGCCTAGGAAGGGGACAGGGCCTGTGTGGCTCAGGTGGAGTGCCGTTTGCTGTAAAGTGATGGGGAGGCCCTGGATGGTGATGATATTGGAGTCAAAATCTGAAGAAAGTGAGTAGTGAGCTAATGAGCCAACAGCTACTGGAGGAAGAGCAAGTATTCTAGGCCAGGGAGCAGCAGATTCAGAGGCCCTGGAACAGGAGCTTGCAGAAGAAACACTGAGGAGCCCAGGGTGCCTGGAGGGACTATGTGGGCAAGGGGGAGAGAAGGAGGGGAGGGCAGATCCTGGAGAGCTCTACTGGGGAGTTTTGAGCAGAGATGGGATGATTCTGACTTTTTTTTTTTTTTTTTTTTTTTTTGAGACGGAGTCTCGCTGTGTCTCCCAGGCTGGAGTGCGGTGGCGCGATCTCGGCTCACTGCAAGCTCCGCCTCCTGGGTTCACGCCATTCTCCCACCTCAGCCTCCGAGTAGCTGGGACTACAGGCGCCCGCCACCACGCCCGGCTAATTTTTTGTATTTTTAGTAGAGACAGGGTTTCACCGTGTTAGCCAGGATGGTCTCGATCTCCTGACCTCGTGATCCGCCCGTCTCGGCCTCCCAAAGTGCTGGGATTACAGGCTTGAGCCACCGCGCCCGGCCAGATTCTGACTTTTTAAAAAAGTGTACAATCCAGTGGTGTTTAGTATATTTACAGAGTTATACAACTATGACAATTAGTTTGAGAATATTTGCATCATCTTGAGAAGAAACCTTCTTTGTACAAGGAAGAAACTTAGGAAATAATGGCTTTGCATGGAGAATAGATAGAAGGCCCCGTCAGGACGGACAAGGTCTGGTCAGGCTAGGACTGAGGTGAGGCAGGCCAGGGGCACACCCAGGAACCAGGGAGGAGCAGGCAGGCAGTATTCAGAGACAGGTGGTTGACTACAGTTGGTAGTTCAGTGGGCATGTCCTCTTGTTAGGAAGAAGTGGAGGGGACAGTTGGACCTCCAGGCAGGGAGGTGGGATTTGGCAAGAGAGGAGCCTCCCAGTGCACAACGTGCAGAGCTGTAGGCTGATGAGTGGTTAGTATCAAGATAGCCCAACTTTAGCTTGGAGTTGCAGGACTACATAGACTCTTTTTTTTTTTTTTTTTTTTTTGAGACAGAGTTCAGCTCTGTTGCCCAGGCTGGAGTGCAATGGTATGATCTTGGCCTACTACAATCTCTGCCTTGCAGGATCAAGTGATTGTCCTGCCTCAGTCTCCCGAGTAGCTGGGATTACAGGCCGGCGCCATTACAGGCCGGCGCCACCACACCCAGCCAATTTTTGTACTTGTAGCAGAGACGGGGTTTCACCATGTTGGCCAGGCTGGTCTTGAACTCCTGACCTCAGGTGGTCAACCTACCTTGGCCTCCTAAAGTGCTGGGATTACAGGCGTGAGCCACTGAGCCCTGCCCAGACTGCATAAGACTCTTAATCCCGAGGAGGACTCATGTGGTCTGCTTAGAACCCCAGAGGAACGGGCTATGTTGACCCAGTTGTTCACTGGAACACAAGATGAGAGTGGGGCCAGCTGGAAGAGGGGCTGAGTGCTGAGCCTCACGCTGCCCACTTGGCTCGGTTTCTTTCCATTGCTGCCATTTGGGGCCAGGTTGGTCTTGAGGCCTTGGTTGGAAGTTAGGTGACTCTGCTATGAAGGTTAGAGGCCAGGGAGCCAGCCATTATAGACCCCTTTTGTTAATACAGAGTCCACTAGAGGATTCTGCTGTTTGTTCTCTTTCACTGCAGTATCTCTCTGAATATCTATCTTAAAGATATGTCTGTCTAGGCTGGGCACAGTGACTCACTCCTGTAATCACAGCACTTTGGGAGGCCAAGGCAGGTGAATCACCTGAGGTCAGGAGTTCAAGACCAGCCTGGCCAATATGGTGAAACCCCATCTCTACTAAAAATGCAAAAATTAGCTGGGTGTGGTGGCACGCACCTGTAGTCCCAGCTACTTGGGAGGCTGAGGTAGAATAATCACTTGAACCCGGGAGGCGGAGGTTGCAGTGAGCTGATATCATGCCACTGCACTCTAGTCTGGACAAGAGAGTGAGACTCCATCTCAAAAAAAAAAAAAAAAAGATATATCTGTCTAAAAATATATCCTCAAGGAAATCCTCAAATATCTTTTAGGGTAGGGATCTTAGTCTTTTTACTGATATGTCAGCATATAGAATAAGGTCAATATATATATTCGACTGATCAGCGATTAACTTCTTAGTGTTTTTATGACTCTGCTATTGCTACTGTGATTAATTCCACAAATTTAGCAGCTTAAAGCCATACAGATTTTATTGTCTTACAATTATGAAGGTCAGAAGTCCAAATTGGGTGCGTGTGGGCTAAAACCAAGGTTTAGCAGGGCTGTGTTCCTTCTGGAGCTTTTAGTAAGAATTTCTTTTCCTGCCTTTTCCAGCGTCTAGAGGCCACCTACGTTCCCTGATGCTTGGCCTCCTCTTCTTCATAGCCAGCAGCATAACATCTTCAAATCTCTCTGACTCTCATCTCCCACCTCCCTCTTACAAAGATCCTGTGATTACATTAGACCTAACTGGAAAATCCAAGACAATCTCCTTTTGCAAAATCCTTACTTTAGTCACCACAATGTCCTTTTACCTATGAAAGGTAATCTGTTCACAGGTTTTGGAGATGGGAATGCGAACACCTTTGGGAGCCCATTCTACCACAATGCTTAATCTCATTTTCCAATATCATATTGTATTACAGATTAGTTACCTGATTTAACTTCACCATAGGGAGATGATGTGCCTTTAGCTGCCAAAGTAAACAAACCCGAAGCAATATACTTACTTTAAAGCAGTGAACAAATAAATACTGTAAGATATGTAGACAAAGATTTCTGAGAGTTTTGAGCCAGTGAAATGAAAAGTACTGTATGACGATTGATAAACAGCTATTAAATAGATGGCAAATTAAGGTGGAGTAGATTAAAGGGAAATCACTTAGTTTTTTAAGAAGCCTTTTAGATCCAGGTTTGCCTTTGCTATTTAGAGTCCTGTAATAACCTCATGTGAGAGTGTTTTATAAGCATACTCATCTATAATAAAACCTTTTTTTCCTACTTGAAATGACTTTAGTGATGCTATATAAAATACATAGTGAAGGAGCTAATGGATATAGCTCAGGGTTGTAGGGGGTGCAGTGTGCCTCCCTTTCTCAGAACCACAGAGAGGTGTTGGCCTGCTATGTATGCCAGGCACTGTTTACAAATTGGCCTTTAAGCTTTTTGGAAAATTGAGATGTGGGTTGGTGACTGAGCGGGCCTCCTGGGGCAAGGGCTGTGCTCCTAGGGAAGTGGGGATGGGTGACATTTTTGTCTCATCATGGACCGCCATAACAAAGTACCATAGACTAGCTGTCTTAAATGACAGACATCATCTCCTGAGTTCTGGAGGCTGGAAGGCTGAGATTAGGGTGCCAGGATAGTTGGGTTCTGGTGAAGACCCTCTTCTTGACCTGCCTTCTCACCATGTCTTCACATGTCACAGAGAGACAGGTATCAAGATATTGAGAATCTCTTCCTCTCATAAGACCACAGTCCTGTTGGGTTTAACACATGAATAGTAGGGGCACATAATTCAGCCCTTAGCAGTTGGATGACACACCTGTGTTCCAACCTGCCTTACTGGAAATTACCAGCTTCATATGTTTCTGGCATATTAAGGCTTTGCCTCCCAGTTCAAGGCCTCAGTGGTTCTGGGGCAGCTGGTAGGAAGCCAGGCTCCAGCAGTGCCTTGAGTTACTGCAGAAAGCAGAGCTTATCTCTAAAACTCTGGCATCTCCAGCAGAAGCCCTGGATAGCGGGGACCCAGGGCTGGTCTCAGGTCGGTAGGGGCAGACAGCAGCCAGGTGAAGATTGTTCTGAGTTCTTGGAGGCAAGTTTGCATCTCATTTGTCCACTTTGGACCAGTGAATTCCTGGTGCCATCCTAGAACGTTCTGCAGACTAGGTGTTTGGGTGGTCAGAGGGTCAGATTGATTTGGGAGTGGCAGGTGAGGATTCGGGATAGAAGATGGTCTTTCTGCCTTAGAAGAGAGGCATGGTGCCGTGCTGGGGCTTGGGAATGAGCTGGCGGTGGGTGGCGGACAGGAGGCCTCAGCTGGGAGGCCAGACTGCTCTTGACTGAGCCAGGAGCCACAGTAGCTGCCCAGGAAGGAGGGATTTGTGGGTGCCACAGCTCTGGTGGGTGCACATTTGTTAGGGAGAAGCAGTATCCAGACCCAAGCACTTCCCCCTCTGGAGCTGCTGCCAGCCAGGGAGGGCGAGTCTCTTGGCATTGGAAGGCAGGAATAGCTCCTGGCCTAATGGCAGCCAGAAAAGAAACTGCAGTGCAGGAGGATATGGGTTTGTTGTGGAAGAGGTGGGGCCTGAAACCCTGAGGACCAAGAATACTGCCCTCAATTTCTGATTGACACTGTTGACTAAAGGTGACTTTTTTCACTGGTGGAGGAAGATTCGTTCCTTAGCCTTCCGCATCACTGGGATTACAGGCGTGCGCCACGCCACCTCGCTAATTTTTATATTTTTTGGTAGAGACAGGGTTTCGCCATGTTGGCCTGGCTGATCTGAAACTCCTAACCGCAGATGAGCCGCCCGCCTCAGCCTCCAAAGTGCTGGGCTTGCAGATATGACCCACTGTGCCTGGCCTCATTTGTTATTTTTAATAAGCATTGAGACTTAATTGGGGCATCCTTGATGTTTTCACTGAGAACCATTTATCCAAAACAAGACCTGAGCACTCTCACTGAAAGTATTCAGAATATGCTGTGAATTGAAGCTTTATTAAAACTCAAAATGAGCAAAGAATTTGAGCAGTCATCTGTGAAAATGCCAAGGGAGGGTTAAGGGGATTTGGCTCCACCCCTTATCTCCAATAGCCCCTTAAATCCAGCTTCCCAACAAGATTAAGAAGCCTGTGTAAAGGGAATAAAAAAACCTTCATAAAACTGTGGTTTTCATTGGTCTGGGGAAAAACACACACACACTAACAGTGTGCTTACAGCCCTAATACAGCTTCCAGTAAAGCCTCTGGTCCTCCCCTCCTCCCCCTTTCTAATCCCCTCAAGCCGATTGATGCCCCTAACTGGTCTCTTTTAAATTGTTCATCCCAATAGGCTCATTCTTCCGGAGCAGTTCTTGTGGAAACAAAAGCTTTGTTTTTTCTTACCTTTTTTTTTTTTTTTTTTTTTTTTTTTTAAAGTCTAGCTCTCTTTCCCTGGCTCATGGCGACCTCTGCCTCCAGGGTTCAAGTGATTCTCATGCTACAGCCTCCAGAGTAGCTGGGATTACGGGCATTCGCCACCACGCCCAGCTAATTTTTTTGTATTTTTAGGAGAGACGGTGTTTCACCATGTTGGCCAGGCTAATCTCAAACTCCTGGCTTCAAGTGCTGGGATTACAGGCATGAGCCACTGCGCCTGGCCTATCTAATAAATATTTATTAAATAAACATGCTCAGTACATAGAAGCATTTCCACATGCTTGTTTGTTGTGTTTATTTTCTCAAAAACAGGATCTTATTCTACATGCAGCTGGCTTTTGTTACTTCACAATGTGGCTTGGGCATCTTGCCCTTTCAGTATATATACATCTGTTGCATATTTTAATGGAACTGTAGTGTTCTATTACGTGCGTGCACAGAATGTGTTTTCCAAATCCTACAGTGATAGCCATGCAGGTGACTTCTAGTTTTTGCTATTATAGACAATGCTGTTGGGACCTTCTTGTTACCTCTGTCCTTGCTTACCTATGCTTTTCTATAGGGGATATCCCTGGAAGTAAAATTGTTGCAGCAAGGGCCATGCACATTTGACTTCCAAATTACCCTGCAAAAAGGTGGTTTTCCAGTTTGTATTCCAACTAGGAGTGTCAGGTGGGGCCTATGGAATAATGCTGTGACAGCCCTTTACTGCTTAAAACCTACATTGGCACTTCAGATCTTTTGTTAAGTCCTTAGTCTGGTGTCAGATTCCCCAAAGGGTGTCCCTCATCTGTCTTTATAGCTTTAACTGTCATTACTCTTTTTTTTTTTTTTTTAGACGGAGTGTCATTCTCTGTCACCCAGGATGGAGTGCAGTGGTGTAATCTCGGCTCACTGCAACCTCTGCCTCCTGGGTTGAAGCAATTCTCCTGCCTCAGCCTCCCAAGTAGCTGGGACTACAGGTGCCCACCACCATGACCGGCTAAGTTTTTGTGGGATTTTTTTGTATTTTTAGTAGAGACAGGGTTTCACTATGTTGGCCAGGCTGGTCTCGAACTCCTGATCTCGTGATTCACCCACCTCGGCCTCCCAAAGTGGTGGGATTACAGGCATGAGCTACCATGCACGGCCATCATTGCTCTTATAAAGCCTCTGTGCTTTGGTAAGGCCCGTGGTTTTTAATCAGGGTAGTTTTGCCTCCCCAGGGACATTTGACAATGTCTAGAAATATTTTGGTTGACACGACTGGAAAGATAGTGCTGCTGGCCAGAGGTGCCTCTCCATATCCTACAGTGCACAGTGCAGCCCCCATAATGAAAAGTTATCTGGTCCAAATGTCAATAGGGCGGAGGGCGGTGGTCAAGAAACCCTGCTGAGCTAAGCTCTTCACTGATCTCAAAAATCAGTTGCTACTTGCCTGCCTCTAGCCAAGGATGGACAGTGGGTTTTATCTAACGTGTCACCGCCAATCCCTCCCTATGGGTAGCTAGAGAGCTACCTTGAGGATTCTAAGGCCTTGCCTTGGGTTCATTGCGGGGAAATGCTACATGGACCATTTAACAAATTGTAAAGTCACATTCCAGCAGGACGCTTTTGTTTTCTTTGTATTTTCCAGGGTGCCTCATGCATAGTTTTTCATACATAGTTGATTATATGAATCTTAATGTTGCTTGAATTACAGACACCTTACCAGTGATTAGAGTTTTGTAGGAGCCAGCTCTCCTAACCTGCCCTGTTGTTTACCTGCCATTTGTCTTCAAGCCAAACATTTATATTTTCTGGTATTTATTTCATATCCTAAAGAACTTTGAAATCCTAATAGGAGGTGATGGCTTGATGTTTACTGCATTGTCTTTAAAATGATTGTGGAATGAATATAATTGTATAGCTATCCATTGTAGAAGGCCGAGTGATCAAAAGGTCAGGAAAGATCAACAGGCATTGATTGCATAGTACCCTACCAATTGGCACTTGGGCTTGTGCCTCTTATGGGGGGATTATTTTTGTTTGGGCTTTTTGTTTTTTGGGGGGTTTTTTTTGAGACCGTCTCACCCTGTTGTCTAGGCAGGAGTGCAGTAGCATGATCTCAGCTCACTGCAGCCTCTGCCTCCCAGGCTCAAGCAATCTTCCCACCTCAGCGTCTCGAGTAGCTGGGACTACAGGTATGCAATACCATGCCAGGCTAATTTTTGTATTTTTTGTAGAGACAGGGTTTGCCTGTATTGCCCAAGCTAGTCTCAAACTCCTGGGCTCAAGCGACCTGCCCACTTTGGCCACCCAAAGTGTTGGGATTACAGTCGTGAGCCACCGTGCCCAGCCATGGTCGGGGGACATTATTTAGGTCAATTTTGAAATCTAGGTGAACCTTTTTTTTTTTTCAGTTTGAGGGTACAGGGATTGGTCAGCTTTTTCTGTGAAGGGCCAGATAATAAATATTTTAGGCTTTAGCGGTCATGTGGTCTGTGTCACTGTTATCAGCTTTGCACTTAAAGCTGGAAAGCAGCCATAAACAATACTTAAATGAAAGGGCATGGGTTGAATAAGTATGTGTGTACAAAAGTAAATGCTTTCAGATAAGTGTGTATGTATAAAAGTATTAATGAATGGGTTCAGATAAGTCTGTGTAAAAAACAGGTGGTGGGTCTGTGGGCAGTAGTTTGTTGAACCCTCTAAAACCATCAATATTTGGATATTTGACTGATGAACCCTACTTTGCAAGTAAATGATGTTGAAGGCCGGGGGCGGTGGCCTCACACCTGTAATCCCTGCCCTTTGGGAGGCCAAGGTGGGCAGATCATTTGAGCCAAGGCGTTCAAGACCAGCCTGGGCAACCCGGTGAGACCCCATCTCTAAAGAAAATACAGGCCAGGCGCAGTGGCTCATGCCTGTAATCCCAGCACTTTGGGAGGCCAAGATGGGCGGATCACCTGAGGTCGGGAGTTTGAGACTAGCCTGGCCAAGATGGTGAAACCCCATCTCTACTGAAAATGCAAAAATTAGCCAGGGGTGGTGGCATGCGCCTGTAATCCTAGCTACTCGGAGGCTGAGGCTGGAGAATCACTTGAACTGGGGAGGCAGAGGTTGCAGTGAGCTGAGATCATGCCACTGCACTCCATCCTGGGCAACAGAGTAGTGAGACCTTGTCTCATAAAAAAGGAAAATACAAAAAAAAAAAATTTGCCAGGCGTGGTAGCACACGCCTGTAGTTCCAGCTACTCTGGAGGCTGAGGTGGGAGAACACCGACCTAGGAGGTCAACGCTGCAGTGAGCCATGATGGTGCCACTGTACTGCAGCCTGGATGACAGAGTGAGACCCTGTCTTTAAAAAAATTTTTTCAAAAAGAAAAAATAAATGGTGTTGAAAACGAAATCATGAGTATGATGAGTACCCTCTGCAATGGTTGTCCTGGGAAAGGCAGTGATTCACAACTTGTCTTTGTCTTCCCTTGTAGAGATGTGGTATGGTGTGTTCCTGTGGGCACTGGTGTCTTCTCTCTTCTTTCATGTCCCCGCTGGATTACTGGCCCTCTTCACCCTCAGACATCACAAATATGGTAGGTTCATGTCTGTAAGCATCCTGTTGATGGGCATCGTGGGACCAATTACTGCTGGAATCTTGACAAGTATGTTAGACATTAAAATACCAGTCAAAAATGTTTAATATGACTAGTCAATTTCAGGACCTATTTTAGAAACATATCTGAGTAGGATGAAGGAAAGAGTGACGTTTAACCACAAGTGTTTTTGTTGTTGTTGTTGTTTTTTTAAGATAGGTCTCCCTATGTCAGCAAGGCCGGAGTGCAGTGGTCGCAATCTTGGCTCACCGCAGCCTCGACCTCTCGGGCTCAAGTAATCCTCCTATATCAGCCTCCCAAGAAGCGTGGACTACAGGGATGTGCCACCATACCATGCCTGGCTAATTTTTTTGTATTTTTTTAGAGACAGGGTTTCGTCTTGTTGCTCAGGTCTCGAACTCCTGAGCTTAAGCGATCTACCCACTTCAGCCTCCCAAAATGCTGGGATTACAGGCATGATCCTCTGTGCCTGGCCCAGTTTTTTTAATGTATTGATTTTTTTCCACCCCCAAGGCCCTATTACTTGGCTAACCTCTGACTTATTTAGTCAGATTTCATCTCAGTGGCTTCAGGGAAGTCATGTTAAACTTTGTGAGATATATCTTGTGAGAGAGGCCACCAGCAAGAGGAAAATTTATCTTTTCGGAAGCTACTTCTCCTTTCTGATCAGCTATCACTTGAGCGTTGGCCCTGCAATATAGTTGGTGAATTACTTCCACACATGTGGGTGTGGTTGCTGTAAAGATAGGAGACAAATTCTGATGACAAGAATTCTTTGCTAGGTGTAGTGGCTCATGACTGTGATCCCAGCACTTTGTGAGGCAGAGCTGGGAGGCTTGCTGAAGCCCAGGAAATTGAGACTAGCCTGAACAGCACAGCAAGACCCCATCTCTACAAATAAGAATAAAAAATGTAGCTGAGTATGGTAGTGTGTGCCTGTGGTTCCAGCTACGTGGGAGGCTGACGTGGGAGGATTGCTGGAGCCAGGAGGTCCAGTCTGGGCTGCAGTGAGTCGTGATCACACCATAGCACATCAACCTGGGCCACAGAGCAAGACCCGAGGGGAAAAAAAAAAAAGAATTCTTTTTTTTTTTTTTTTTTTTTTTTTTTGAGACGGAGTCTCGCTCTGTCGCCCAGGCTGGAGTGCTGTGGCCGGATCTCAGCTCACTGCAAGCTCCGCCTCCCGGGTTCCCGCCATTCTCCTGCCTCAGCCTCCCGAGTAGCTGGGACTACAGGCGCCCACCACCTCGCCCGGCTAGTTTTTTGTATTTTTTAGTAGAGACGGGGTTTCACCGTGTTAGCCAGGATGGTCTCGATCTCCTGACCTCGTGATCCGCCCGTCTCGGCCTCCCAAAGTGCTGGGATTACAGGCTTGAGCCACCGCGCCCGGCCAAAAAAAAGAATTCTTTTTTAGAAAAGTACCCGGTTAGTGCTGTGGTTATTTTTTTCCCCTTAGGACTTTCTGAATAAGAATTGGAGTAACATGATGTTATGAATTATTTTCAGGCCTGTTTTTGGGGCATTTGTTTTGTTACGGCTTTTGCTTATGGGATAAGACACAGTTACAGAAATGAGAACAATAAGTTTAAATCATTTTAAAGTTCATACATAAATATAAATGTGTATTTTATATAAACTAAAAGTTCTAAGTAATTAAAATGTAAAATCCTCCATTTTCCCATCCCTAAATAATAGCCACAGTTTACATCGTGGTGTGTATTTCTTTTTTTAGGTATAGGTATAAATATAAATATATTCTTATAATATAGAAATGTAATATTCCTACTGATTTGTAACTTTTTTTCACTGTAAATTGAAACCTTAGCGTCAAGCAGAAATCATTTGCCTTCTGTGTCTTTGACTTGAGGTGTTTTTTTTTTTTTTTTTTTGAGAGAAAGTGGCCTAGTTTCTCTGTGTTCTAACTGTGTCACCTACTGCTTCTTTGGAGACTTTATGTCCCAGGATGACTGGCTCCTAGGGCCTGTCTTTGTTTGTTCTTTAGTAAAATAGGGATGAAACTACCCACCTCATACCCTTGCATGATTGAGCCAATGTGTATATGATGTACTTAAACATGATCCCTGACACATAGTAATTGTCGAATATATATTGTATTCATTTCTGTCTTTAAGGCTCTATGAATAATCTGTTCCTTTCCATTTGCTGCTCCCTTGGATATACTTTTTCCTTTCTTCACTTCATTATCGCAATCCCACTTTAGGGCCCAGTTCAAGTTCCTTAAGCTTCTTTCTACCCAACCCACTCTTTCTGTGTTCCTAAATTTTGGAGGGGCCCAATGAAACATGTCTTTCAGATGTTAGTAACAAAACGTATGCATTGCCAGTGGAGGTGGGCATTTTAAATCACTAAATGTTCAAGGCAGCCAACCTTTGGTTAATACTGTTCTTTCTTCTTGTTAACATACATTAATATACCTTCATATCACATTTATGAAATGTGCCAGGCATGGTGGTTTATGCGTGTAATCCCAGCACTTTGGGAGGCCAGCTTGTGAGGATCACTTAAGTCCAAGAGTTCAAAACCAGCCTGGGCAACATAGTGAGACCCTGTCTCTACAAAAAATAAATAAAATAGCCAGGCATGGTGGCATGTGCCTCTAGTCCCAGCTGCTCAGGAGGATCACTTGAACCCTGGAGATTGAGGCTGCAGGGAGCTGTGATCATGGCACCCCATTCCAGCCTGGGCGAAAGAGTGAAATACTATCTCAAAAAAAAAAAAAATTGTAAACATGTGATTGAGACACTGTATGTTATTTTGCATTATTGCAAATCTGTTTCTGTCTTGTGTCCCCAGCTAGATTCCAAGTACCTAGAGAATAGGGATCATACCTTATAAAACACAGAAGTGTTCTGCAGAAGAAAATTTGAGTGAATGAACACGCTATGACCAAGGAGAATTTTATTTGGTACATTTTGGGGGGAAGGTCATATGGGAAATCTGGATCTATTCTTTTCTTTTTAAAATTTTTATTATTTATGTATTTTTATTTGAGAACAGGGTCTTGCTCTGTCACCTGGGCTGGAGTGCAGTGGCACAGTCACAGCTCACTGCAGCCTTGACCTCCCAAGCTCAAGTGATCCTCCTACCTCAGCCACCCAAGTAACTAGGATTACAGGCACATACCACCACACCCAGCTAATTTTTCTATTTTTTGTAAAGACAAGGTTTTGTCATGTTGCCCAGGCTGGTCTCAAACTCCTGGGCTCAAGTGATCCTCCTGCCTCGGCCTTCCAAAATGCTGGGATTGTAGGCTTGAGCCATTGTACCTGGCCAGATCTTTTTTTTTTTTTTTTTTTTTTTGCGACAGGATCTGGCTCTGTTGCCCAGGCTTGAGTGCAGTGTCACAATCTCGGCTCACAGTGACCTCAGCCTCCTGGGTTCAAGCAACTCTCCGGTCTCAGCCTCGCGAGTAGTAGGGATTACAGGCGCATGCCACCACACTTGGCTAATTTTTTGTATTTTTAGTAGAGATGGGGTTTCGCCATGTTGCCCAGGCTGGTCTCAAACTCCTTAGCTCAGATGATCCACCCACCTCGGCCTCCGAAAGTGCTGGGATTACAGGCGTGAGCCACCGCGCCCAGCCGGATCTGTTCTTTTCAAACAAATGAAATGTTAACTTTCTTGGTACAATGCTGAACTCCTATAGTAACTTAGATGGGTATCTGCATAGATACAGGGGTTTTTGTTTTGTTTTCTCAATTTGCGGGAAGTTATAGTGACTAACATAATAAAAACAATCAATGACTTGGGAAACAGGAAGGAATCCCTGAATCTCTCCTCTCATGCCCTGTGAATTAATAACAATATGACTTAGAGTCCCCCTGTCTTCCCTTCTCACCCCTCTACTCCCTCCTCCATCCATTTATTGAAGGGAACTATGAGTATGACAGAAGGTGGCGCGGGGGTTCCCTGTGGCCTGAAACATTTCTTGCTTAGTCTAACTCAAAAGACTGTTTTTCATTTGTTACCAAAAATGTAGTAGATCCCTGTTAAAGGCTAGGCATGGGGTAACTGGTAGGGGAATACACAGATATTTTTGAGTTCATAATCCAGTCATGTGGGAATTGCTATCTTTGTGATTTTGATTATTTCTTCTAGATTATTTTATTCAATAAATCTAGGAGACTCTTGGTTTTAAGGAGTCAGCATCTAAAAGTGATCTGCAAGCCATGTAATGAATACTCAAAGCCTAGAGTAGTCCACAGAAAGAATAGGGAAGACCTAACATTTCTGTAAGATTTAGATTTCAATATAAAAATCTGGAACATTCTACTGACAGTAGTATTTTAAATGTTGTATTTTCATGAGTTTGTTAATCTTGGCTTTTTGTTTTTGTTTAACATTCTTGCGTTTTAAATCAGGTGCAGCTATTGCTGGAGTTTACCGAGCAGCAGGGAAGGAAATGATACCATTTGAAGCCCTCACTCTGGGCACTGGACAGACGTTTTGCGTCGTGGTGGTCTCCTTTTTACGGATTTTAGCTACTCTATAGCATACATCCTTATGCTGAGATGTTGAACCTAAACTTTATGGAATCCTCCAGAAGAATATATTATGGAGTGTAGTGTTTTCTTAGTTCTTCAAAGGGAAGCAACTTGGATGAACAGGAACGTGAAGAACAACATCTCAGCCTTTTCTTCATTTTGAAGCTCCTGGAATTGAAGACTTATGTGGACTCCTATCGTTCTCAACCAAAACAAGTCTTTTGGCTTTCTTTTTTGTAGATATTTAATTTAAGCAGTTTTCACATGTACCGTTACCCAAGCCAAGTCAACAGTGTCTCTGGGGTGGCATCCTTTGCACTGAAATTTACAGTATTCTGTGAGATGTCGCATATTTTGAAGAAACTATGGAAGATACTGGTTTATTTCAAATGAGCAGAGTATGTTGTATTAAAATCTTACCTAATCTTGATTAAAATTTGGCAAACTCTTTTCTTTACTAAATCTTAGTGACAGTAAATGCCAAATAGGTTTTGGTTAAGTATAGTTTTAAAACAAATTTGGTGAAATAAAACAGGAAAAAAAATTTAAGTATAACTCAAGTAGAGGCTTTGGTTCCACTGTTTAAAGAAAAAGTAGATAACAATGAATAATGTGACATTTTCTGGACAACTGTCTTGACCTCTGATTAAGATATTTTAAGAGATGTGAATTTGTTATTTTGTATGTTTTATCAAAATAAGCTAGCTAATTTAGACTTTTTAGAAGATTTTCTGTACCACCTTTCCCTATCCCTTTTCTCTTAATTTTATTCCATTTAATTGGAAACATTCATACCCTATTAAATGGCTTAAGTTGGAAATTTTGAGCCAGATTGGTTTGGACATTGAGGCACAAATAAGATACTTTAAGCATTCTATCACAGTTTTTCTTAGTGACTTTGATATACTAATGACCGTTGAGAAACTATAGAAGTGCATCTGAAACTAGAGTTAGTGGTTATTGATTTTTTAGCTTAATGTGTTTACCTGGTGGTGACTCTTCAGCCCACTTTTACAGTATTGGGTATCAACTCCCAGAAAGTGCCTAAAATTTAATGTTCAGATATGCACCCCTCTCCCCTTTACATTTTTATTCAAAAGAATTTATACCTTTAAAGAGATTTAAATAGCAAGAGTTTTTTAAAACTTAATTTTAGCTATTTAAATTTTTATTCTACTGCCTAACTTTCTTTTTCATTAAAAGGCCTGAAAACTGTGACTTTTTGAAAGGGAAAGGATCACAGAAATTAAGTATCTAATGTGATCCTTACCACCTAAACTGTTTTGTATGGAATACAATCAGTGTGGTGGTAGTGGTGGTGGTTATCTGTCTTCAAAATAGTTTCTGGTAATTAAATCTTACTTTTTTTTTTTTTTTTTTTGAGACGGAGTCTGACTCTATCGCCCAGGCTGGAGTGCAGTGGCGCAATCTCAGCTCACTCCAACCTCTGCCACCCGGGTTCAGGTGATTCTGCTGCCTCAGTCTCCTGAGTAGCTGGGATTACAGGCACCTGCCACCGCGCCCGGCTAATTTTTGTAGTTTTAGTAGAGGTGGGTTTCACCATCTTGGCCAGGCTGGTCTTGAACTCCTGACCTCGTGATCCACCCGCGTTGTCCTCCCAAAGTGCTGGGATTACAGGTGTGAGCCACCGCACCTGGCCATAAATTTGACATCTTTAAAGGAAAGTTTTCATTGTGAGATTAAGGCTTAACAGCCCATGAGGTCATATGCACATGAACATATCTATTCCATTTAAAGCAGTATGCACTCTGGCTTCTGATTAAAAATAGCCAGTAGGAGAGTCTCTGAATCTACTGTGATTCTGGAGTCTGCCCAATTTGGAAAAGAAAGAAAGAAAGAAAGAAAAAGTCAGGAGGACCAATTTGCCAGGGAAACGCATAGAAAAGAATTACGAAGAGATCACAAAAACTGGACATTTTCTTTTGACTAATTAGACCACTTATGACTAGGCACAGTGGCTCACACCTGTAATCCCAACACTTTGGGAGGTCGATGTGGGAGGACTGCTTGAGCCCAGGAGTTCAAGATTGGCCTGGGCAACATAGTGAGACCTCGACTCTACTGAAAAATTTTAAAAAATTAGCTGGGTGTGGTCCCAGCTGCTCAGGAGGCCAAAGTGGGAGGATCACTTGTGCCTGGGAGGTTCAGGCTGCTGTGAGCCGAGACCACGCCACTGAACTCCAGCTTAGGCCACAGGGCAAGACCCTGTCTTAAAATAATATTATTGGCCGGGCGCGGTGGCTGAAGCCTGTAATCCCAGCACTTTGGGAGGCCGAGACAGGTGGATCACGAGGTCAGGAGATCGAGACCATCCTGGCTAACGTGATGAAACCCCGTCTCTACTAAAAAATACAAAAAACTAGCTGGGCAAGGTGGCGGGCGCCTGTAGTCCCAGCTACTCAGGAGTCTGAGGCGGGAGAATGGCGTAAACCCGGGAGGCGGAGCTTGCAGTGAGCTGAGATCGCGCCACTGCACTCCAGCCTGAGTGACAGAGCGAGACTCCGTCTCAAAATAAATAAATAATATTGATTTTGGTAATTAACTTATCAAAACTATAGTGACATATACACAGGCAGAAACTTATGAGTTATAATGCAGCCAAATATTCTTACAGATTCCCTAACAAGAAGCTCAAATCTTTCTTCCAAGCAAATTGTAAAAAATTCTAGTTTTTTGTTTAAAGAGCTGTGATTTTCAAAAGTATCCCTTCAGTTTAAGAAGTCTGGGGAATTGGTATCTTTTCTTATGGGAAACGATTTCCGTCATCTCTACTGAAGGATGCCTCTTATTGAAAAATGCCTGTTGAAGGAGTTCTTGCCTAAAACATTCTTTGGGTATAATTTCATACATTACATATATGGGCCAGTAGGTAGTGGGCACCTCCTCTTAAGTGCTAAGTTTTGAAATACTGATACATGATTAAAATGTTAGACATTTTTCACTGGAGGTAAGACCAAAAATTAGGGCATTTTGAAAGGTGTCTTTGTTTCTGTTTCTTCTTTGATATATTTTGATTATCTATTCTTTTTAAAAACTTCACATATAAAAGGTATCTTCAAATTATTGAATGTTTCATCCATCCCAGTAAGTGAAATATTCTCCAGTGAATAAATAAATATATAGACTTTAAATAGATTGAGCAGTGTAGCTTGAAATGTTTTCAGGGAGAGACTATTTGAATGATAGGGAATATCTTTGATTTTCTTTTTCATGTCTCAAATGTATAATTATTTGCGGGTGGTCACTCAGATGGGAGAATATCGGCAATTGTGTTGAACATTTTACCTTATATAGTTTTGAAAATTTATGCCAAAAACTGATTTCTTAGAAACATCCTCCCCCCAGCTATGCTTTTTGTTTGTTTGTTTGTTTTGTTTTGTTTTGGGAGATGGAGTCTTGCTGTGTCGCCCAGGCTGGATGGAGTGCAGTGGCGTGATCTTGGCTCACGGCAAGCTCTGCCTTCCAGGTTCACGCCATTCTCCTGCCTCAGCCTCCCGAGCAGCTGGGACTACAGGCACGTGCCACCATGCCCGGCTAATTTTTTGTATTTTTAGTAGAGACGGGGTTTCACCGTGTTAGCCAGGATGGTCTTGATCTCCTGACCTCGTGATCCTCCTGCCTCGGCCTCCCAAAGTGCTGGGATTACAGGCGTGAGCCACCACGCCCAGCCTATGCTTTGTTTTTTAAAAAATAAATGCAAGAGAGGGAGGGAGGCAGCCTCCTAACCATAAAAGCTGATTTCTTGATTGATTTTTTTTTTTTTTGAGATACAGTCTTGCTCTGTCTCCAAGGCTGGAGTGCAGTGGCTTGGTCTCGGCTCACTGCAGCCTCTGTTTCCCTGGTTCAAGTGATTCTCCTGCCTTGGCCTCCAAGTAGCTAGGATTACTGGCACCCATCCCAAGGCCCAGCTAATTTTTGTATTTTTAGTAGAGACAGGGTTTCATCATGTTGAACAGGCTGGTCTTGAACTCCTGACTTCAAGTGATCCACCTGCCTCGGCCTCCCAAAGTGATAGGACTGCAAACATGAGCCATCATGCTTGGCCTTGATTCTTGAA